>NC_090649.1:133889628-134248559 GCF_040937935.1 Hyperolius riggenbachi
ACCGGGTAAATCAATCCCCCAAACTCATAAATTTCAGAGAATTTTAATCATACGCATACTAACAGCAGCTAGACTAACTATCTCCTCTAACTGGAAGAATATTACACCTCCAGAACTCTCTGAAGTGATTACTAAAGTTAAGTGGGTTAATTTAATGCAGAAACTCTCCCTGAGAGACACTGAGGAGTGTTTTGGCAAAGTATGGGGTCCTTGGGAAAGTCACTTAAACTCCAGCTGACTAGCTCTTAATCCCCCTCCAGAATAACCCTCATCCCTCAGGGCTCATCTACTATCCAATTATAGTTAACCACCATGTGGCTCCGCCCTACTTATCTTTCAAGACGAGGAACCGACCTGATACTACAGACTCGTGGCATTTTATAGGTACTCATGGATCAAACCTTATATACTCCTTACTGCCTAAAACTTTTCTGTTTTTCTTTTCGTTTCTAATGTATATAGATTGTTCTTCACCTTCAATTATGTTTTTTCTTCCCTTTCACTATACGGGTACAAAGAAAAGACTACCTTATTCAAGAAACAATGGTTAATTTGCATATATTCAGCAGTGGTGCCTGGGAGACATCTCGAGCTCACTCCAACCTGAATTATCGCAAATTCTTTCTGTTTTAGGAAAGCAAACTTTTGTTTTTATTCAAGAAATGGACTGACGGTCTACTACATATTTGCTCACTGGGTCAACCTACACTTTATTGAACAAACTCTTTCACATCTTTTTCGGTTCAAGTGTAGCACTAAACTGCATATATTTTGTCCTATAATCCACTTATGATCAGTCCTTGATAATAATGTTTGTATACGTTTTATACCTGTTTGAATTTATTTTTAATAAAAAAATAGTGTTACCAAAAAAAAAAAAAAAATACATGAATTTTGTCAAAAAAATGTTTTTTTTTTACTTTCTGTGCTGACATTTTTCAAATAAAGTAAAATTTCTATACACATTTTTGTCCAAATTTATTGTGCTACAAGTCTTTGATAAAAAAAATCCAATAAGTGTATATTTATTTCATAAAAGGCAAAAACAGGTTGCGCTGGGCAAATATGATCCATATATAACTACAAATGTACCAATAATAATTTTATAGTACCAATGTGCATAAAGTCTATATAAACTTTTATTTCTTCATAAATAAAAAATGGCAATTGGATAGGAAGAAGTTTTTTGTATAATCTGTAGTACAATAATTAGTAACAACTCAGTATCATTTCATAATTCATATATAATGTTTCACAATGCAAAACATCATTCATGCATGACCCTCAAGCATACATAGACATAGACATGACCTGCAATAGGTTCTTTGTAAATGCAGCTCTGGTTTGGTTAGGCTAATTAGATGATGGTCTGTGAGGATTCACGGAGACGCCGCCACGCGGGGCAGCATGGCGGCGGTCTCCGCTTCCCAGCCAGCAAGTTCCGCCTCACATGCAGAACCGCTGGCACGGGCTGGTGGGGACACCGCCGCCTTGGCTGGCGACATGGCGGCGGGTCCGGTGGTGCCGCCGGCAGCCTTCAGCACGCGTTCGCGCGTGGACCCTGGGACTGGCCTCTCTAGTGCACAGAGGCAAAGGGTCGCGCACGCAAGGAGGCAGGATGTATACCTCCTACGTAGGAGGGTCAGCTGACTCTCCAGTCAGCTGACTGCAGGAGCACTGATGATTGGCTGGGTGGCGCTGCAGATGCGCTCCCAGCATATAAGGAGCCTTTCTTCAGTTGCTCCTTGTCTGCTGTCGTGAATACACTTCTTAGTTCAGTGCCCTGGTGTTGATACTAAGGATTTCACACCTTAGTTAGGATTGCATTGATATTGTATCTGTGTTTGACTTCGGCTATCCTTGACTACTCTCTCTCTCTACGCTATTGTACCTCTGCCTATCGGATCCTTGTTGCCGACCTCTGCTTGATTACTGATTACTCTTCTGCCTTCCGCTCCTGTACTGCTACCGCCATCTCTGTTGCTGAACCCTTGCCTGTCTGACCTTTCTCCCTTCAGTTGAACGTCTCCCACTGGAGGGTTATCTCTGAGGCTTGCCTCTCGGAGACGCCTGCCCCAAGCAGACGATTACTGCTAGGGGTCGAGATTCCTCACTTTGCCTGGTTAGAGGATCTCACTCACGGGGTTCCCATTCAGAGGTAACCACACCTCTGAGGAATTGCCGTGTGGTGGATATTTCCACACTTCTGTGATATATATTACTGTCTTGATTGTATTTCTTGTGCTGGGTGTACAAAGGTTAGCGATATACCTGTATTATCGGTGATTCTGCAGATCATCAATAATCGGGTATATATCTGTATCATTGACGATACTGCAGATCGTCAATGATCAGATTCTCTCTGCGTGCTGACACCAATCATTACATGGTCAAGTTCATTAGTAGTTCATACGTAGTTTAAGCTGTATAATGGATATAAAGTTAATGTAGCATATAAGTTGGCAGCTCCTCATATAATTGTCGTTGATAAATACATACAGTTCCTTTGTAGGAACGGGTCGGGTCACCCGCTGATCGAGGTCTGAAGCTGCTGCAAGGAAGCTGCAGTCTGATGATCATGAGCATAGATCATTTTGCAGATCAAGAGCCGCATTTAACCCATATCTGATACAATACAATACAATACAATAACATTTCTATAGCGCTTTTCTCCCATAGGACTCAAAGCGCTTAGGCTCTCTCAGATTCCGTAATTAGTAGGATGAAGTATTCACACAACAAAAGTTATATTTTTGCAAATGCCAAACTGAACAGGTGGGTTTTCAGTCTGGATTTAAACACGTCCAGGGATGGAGCTGTCCTGATCTGTTGAGGTAAGGAGTTCCAAAACGTAGGGGCAGCATGACAGAAGGCTCTGGGACCAAACGTTTCCAGGTGGACTCTGGGTATGACTAGATTATTAGAACCTGTTGATCTGAGAATGCGAGGATTGCTACGTAGCTGCAACATATCTTTAATATATCCAGGGCCTAGATTATTCAGGGATTTAAATGTCAGTAGGCCGATCTTGAATAGGACCCTCCATTCTATAGGTAGCCAGTGAAGGGAGTGCAGGACTGGCGTTATGTGGCAGTGACGGGGTTGGTTGGTTAGCAGTCTGGCAGCAGTATTCTGTATCAGCTGTAGACGGTACAAGGCCTTTTTTGGAAGACCAGTGTAGAGAGCATTGCAGTAGTCCAGTCGGGATGTGATGAAGGCGTGGACTAAGGTTGGCAGATCTTCTGGGGGGATGAGGTGCTTGATTTTTGCAATGTTCTTCAGGTGAAAATAGGATGATTTCACCACAGCAGAGATTTGAGTTCTGAAGTTTAAATCCCAATCAATTAGAACTTCCAGGCTACGCACATGATCAGAGCTGCGTAGATCCGTGCCTCCTATTCCCAGTGGTGAAGACTGCAAGTTCAGATAAGCTTCAGATAAGCAAATGCCACCTTTACTCGCCAGCAAATAAAACACTTCCTGTAGGCGGTTGTTCTCACGGTAACCAGGATTCACTAAGGTACCGCTATTGATGCTCTTCACTGTAACTCTATCTGAAGTGTACAAGGCACTTTGTGCGGAAGAGGTGATAGGAGTCATTGAGCTGACGGCCGGAGCTCTGACTCACTACCTGAATTGGAACATGATGCCCTATGGAGCGTGAACAGCTGGGAGCGTGAGTATACAATACACTACACGCACAGCGTGGCACCATACTACGAAGGCAACTACTTACTACAAAGGAACTGTATGTATTTATCAACAACAATTATATGAGGTGCTGACAACTTTTATGCTACATAAACTTTATATCCATTATACAGCTTAAACTACGTATGAACTACTAATGAACTTGACCATCATCTAATTAGCCTAACCAAACCAGAGCTGCATTTACTAAGAACCTATTGCAGGTCATCACTTATAACCTGATCTTTTTTCACCTTTTTTCATCAATTCTCATATATTAACTTTTCTCAATTTTCTTATTATTTTATTGTTCATCAATTTTTGATCTATTTTTTTAAATCACACATTGGGTAGTCTATGTATGCTTGAGGGTCATGCATGAATGATGTTTTGCATTGTGAAACAATATATATGAATTATGAAATGATACTGAGTTGTTACTAATTATTGTACTACAGATTATACAAAAAAACTTCTTCCTATCAAATTGCCATTTTTTATTTATGAAGAAATAAAAGTTTACATACACTTTATGCACATTGGTACTATAAAATTATTATTGGTACATTTGTACTTATATACAGATCATATTTGCCCAGCGCAACCTGTTTTTGCCTTTTATGATTTAAACCTTTACGTGTAGGAGAGTGGGTACCTACACTTTACTGGTTAGCTGCGGGTTAAACAACTGTATAAAGGGATTCCCATAATAAGCACCCTCCACCCCTTTGAAGTGTATATTTATTGGTTTGGGTAAAAGTTATAGCGTTTACAAACTATGGTGCCAAAAGTGAATTTTCCCATTTTGAAGTATCTCTCTCCGACTTTTCTGAGCACCTGTCATGTTTCATGAGGTGCTAGAATTTCAGGATAGTATAAATACCCCCCAAATGACCCCATTTTGGAAAGAAGACATCCCAAAGTATTCACTAAAAGGCATGGTGAGTACATAGAAGATTTTATTTTTGTCACAAGTTAGCGGAAAATGACACTTTGTGACAAAAAAATAAGATAAAAAAAAAGTTTCCATTTCTGCTAACTTGTGACAAAAAAAAAAATGAAATCTGCCACGGACTCACCATGCTCCTCTCTGAATACTTTGGGGTGTCTACTTTCCAAAATGAGGTCATTTGTGGGGTGTGTTTACTTTCCTGGCATTTTGGTGGGTGCTAAATTGTAAGCACCCCTGTAAAGCCTAAAGGGGCTCATAGGACTTTGGGCCCCTTAGCGCACCTAGGCTGCAAAAAAGTGTCACACATGTGTTATCACCGTACTCGGGAGAAATAGTATAATGTGTTTTGGGGTGTATTTTTACACATACCCATGCTGGGTGGGAGAAATATTTCTGTAAATGAGATTTTTTTTGATTTTTTTACACACAATTGTCCATTTACAGAGATATTTCTCCCACCCAGCATGGGTATGTGTAAAAATATACCCCAAAACACATTATACTACTTCTCCTGAGTACGGCGATACCACGTGTGACACTTTTTTGCAGCCTAGGTGCGCTAAGGGGCCCAACTTCCTATGAGTACCTTTAGGATTTCACAGGTCATTTTGAGGCATTTTCTAGACTACTCCTCACGGTTTAGGGCCCCTAAAATGCCAGGGCAGTATAGGAACCCCACAAGTGACCCCATTTTAGAAAGAAGACACCCCAAGGTATTCTGTTAAGTGTATGGTGAGTTCATAGAAGATTTTATTTTTTGTCACAAGTTAGCGGAAATTGATTTTTATTGTTTTATTTTCACAAAGTGTCATTTTCCACTAACTTGTCTCAGGGTGTGATTAGAGGGGAGAATAGATGCAATCAATGCACTGGGGAGGTGATCGGAAGGGGGTCTGAGGGGGATCTGAGGGTTTGGCTGAGTGATCAGGAGCCCACACGGGGCAAATTAGGGCCTGATCTGATGGGTAGGTGTGCTAGGGGGTGACAGGTGGTGACAGGAGGTGATTGATGGGTGTCTCAGGGTGTGATTAGAGGGGGGAATAGATGCAGGCAATGCACTGGGGAGGCGATCAGGGGGGTCTGAGGGCGATCTGAGGGTGTGGGCAGGTAATTGGGTGCCTGCAAGGGGCAGATTAGGGTCTGATCTGATGGGTAGCAGTGACAGGTGGTGATTGATGGGTGATCAGTGGGTGATTAGAGGGGATGCACTGGGGAGGTGATCAGGGGGTGTCTGAGGGCGATCTGAGGGTGTGGGCGGGCCGTAAGGGGCAGATTAGGGTCTGATCTGATGGCTAGCACCTCAGGAGAACAACATCAAGAGAAAGAGAGAGTAAGCACTGAAGATGAGCTCCTGATTCTATACAACTTATACCTTGTAATGAGCAAATTGAAGGACATCACAAAAGCAAGGAACAGACATACAGACAGAATGAAAAACTAAAGACATGGACTAAACAATTTTAAACAAGGACATCCAGACAAAATAAAAGAAACAAGCTTATGGAGTAACAACAAGCAGACTGCTGAAGAGACCCCTGCCCTGCCCTCAGAGAAATAACAGAAATCCAGAGGAACAGAACACAAGCCCTCTCCAAGGTAAGGGCTTTCTGCCATACAGCTGCATAAACTGCATAAACTTGTCAATACATTATAATAGAAAGACAAAGATATAAAATAAGAAAAGTACTGTGATAATGCAAAGGCAAAGCAGCATAGACAAGACTGAAGCCTCAGAGACAGAAGGCAGAGCCAGCAGGAGGTCAGGAATCCTAAGGATAACATATCCACAAGGAACAAACAAAGATCAAAGGAAGCCAATTAAGAAGGCAATACTGAAAGACAATACAGAAACTCTATGTGCAGATTATAACAAACTAGGGAGCATAACTAATTTAATATTATATACAGAGCATATCCTCGCATGGCACAAGGCAATATGTGAACACTACAAAGATATTACAATTGTGGACATCAACCAGGATGGGGACACAGGCAGGCAAATAAGAACTCAGGATGATGACTCCCCCCAGCAGACAGCATTAACCATCAGTGTTTATAACAGTGGAACCATCTTGATCCAAGGTGCTAAATGCAGACTGGAGGAATTTGAGAAGCTATTTCCCCATATCAGAGAGAAAGCAGAAAACTATAAAACCATAAATAACCCTGCTACACAAAAATGTGAGGCTCAAACTACAAAACAGGGAGAAAAACTGCCCCCCAGAGACTCTCAATCACACCCCTCCCTGGAGACCCTCAGAGATTGTTTGTCTAATCTAGAGATAGACTTCACCCTCTTCAGAGAACAATATCAAAGAAGCCAAGGTGTGAAAAATGCAAATGACCAACTGAGAGAAGAACTAGCCAGGCTGAAATCTGAGCACACTGAAGCTCTGTGTGAAATCAAAGCATCTCTTCAACAACTGCAGGAGGAGAATTCACAGCTTAAGGAGGAGATCCGGAAAATACAGATATTAAATCAGCCAAAAGAAGAGGTGACAACAAAATGTACAAAGGTTCCCACAAGTCGTGCGCTGATTGAGGACTGCACTGTACACCACACACAAGATACAGTAAACACCAAAGACCACCACAGCCAGCCAGACCCCTCCCCAAATGCTACCAACACATGCCCACCCAACACCTCAGAGCCCAGCCACTGCCAGCAAGACCCCTCCCCAAATGCTGCCAAGACTGCCCCACCCAACACTCCAGAGCTTAAGCCTAAACACCAAGCAAATGGCTCCTATAGACCTCGCAATCCTGACATTGTGCTGATTATAGACTCTAATGGGACATACCTGGACATAAAGAGACTCTTTCCAGGGAAGAATGTCATTAAAATCACCTGCTCAACTATTGAACAAGTAGCAGGGGTCATTAATGAGCCTCATTTCACTGACCCAAAACATCTCATCCTGCACACCGGGACCAATGACATTAAACAAAACACCATAGACCAAGAAACCATCACAGACAAACTGTCACAAATTGCAAAAAGGGCACAGCTGAAATTCCCCAATACCAAGATTATTCTCTCTTCCCTGCTCCCAAGAAAAGATATCTCTCACCAGACAATCCAACAAATCAATGCAAAGCTGACCTCCAGTCTCAGATCCTCACCAGGCATACAACTGGCACAGCACCCTACAATCTCAGCTCACCACCTGTACAACAACAAGCACCTTAGCAAACAAGGAGTCAGCCTCCTTGCAAAGGAGTTTAAGGACATGGTACTTGATAGACCTCAGAGACCCCAAGATAGACCTAATCCAACACACAGATGGCAAACTCCAATAAAGCGTTACCAAAGAGAGACGCCACAAACACAACAAATGCGGAGGAAACCGCCTGACCCACAATGGCAACACGGAACAAGGGAGGACAGAAACACGGCGGAAATCAGGACTTTGTGTAGCACTTTATATAGTATACTGATGCGACACCCCGAAAATATTGAGTCCTATGACAATCCCTGCTCATTACAAGGTATACAGACCTAAAATGACATCACTCATTATCAGTAGCTGGAACATTCAAGGGCTGAATGCCTCAGCTTTTGGATGCAAAACAAATGATCCAGACTTTAAAAAGAGACTTGAAAACATTGATATTCAAATCCTCCTGGAGACATGGACCCGGGCAGAGGATGAATCTCTTGCACCCATGGGATACAGGGAATTCTCTGTATCTTCACAGAAAAACAAGAACGTTAAACAGGGTCGTCGTTCAGGAGGCATACTAATCTGGTACAAGGAGGAGCTTACAGAGCACATTAAAGCTATCAAACGAGGAGACAGCCACATCTGGATCAAAATAAACAGCTCCATCCTCACCTCTCAGTCTGACATGTACCTGTGTGCAGCATATATCCCCCCAACAGAGTCCCCTTACTACAAACCTGATATTTATGAGGTCCTACAAAGAGAAGCCAGCCACTTCCAGTCTCAGGGCAGAGTACTCATCTATGGAGACCTCAATGCGAGAACAGGCACAGAGAAGGACTATCTGACCTCTGAGGGAAACGCATACATACTTGGAGGAGAGAGCTACTACCAGGAACCAATGCAGACAGCAAGAAACAGCTATGACAAGACAGTAAACAAAAGCGGGAAAGCCCTGTTGAACCTGTGTCGGAGCCTTGGCCTATACATAATGAATGGGCGAACCAGGGGTGACTCTCTTGGGAGATTCACTATGAACTCACACGTAGGCAGCAGTGTGGTAGATTATGCTGTCACAGACACAGATCCCATAAACATCAATGCCCTCATAGTCACCCCTGAAACACACCTGTCAGACCACAGCCAAATCCTGCTGTACCTGAAATCCACCGACAAACCAACCACACAGCAGCCTCATCAGACCGGTCTCTACAAGCTGCCACCACCCCTCAAATGGCCCAAACAGTCTGCCACCGAATACACCAACATGACCAAAACTGCCAAAATCCAAGAACTGCTGACAAACTTTTATAACAACCCATATGAACCAAACCAACAAGGTGTCAGCCATGCAGTGAAGGACTTCAGTAACATCCTACATACCATGGCAGTACAAGCAGGCCTCAAGCAGACCAACTTCAAGAGATCCACAAATAAACAGTCCCAAAAATGGTTTGACAGTGAATGCAAGGCTCTACGTAATTCGCTAAGGGCAACCTCTAACCAAAAACACAGAGACCCCAACAACCGAGACCTAAGGGAAACCCATGACCACCTACAGAGACAATACAAAGACACCCTCAGGCAGAAAAAACAGAGCCACATCTCCCACAAACTCCAACAGCTGGAGGACTCCCTCCAAGACAACTCATTCTGGGAGACCTGGAACCATATCGGTGCAAAGCCTAAAAAAAGCCCTCTTCATATCCAAAATGGCCACATCTGGCTCCACTACTTCAGGAACCTCTACAAAGACATCCCAGAAAATGCCCAAACCCTGGAGCAGAAACAAATAGCCGCAAAACTGAAGGACATGGAGGAGACAATCAAGGACTTTCAAAACCCTCTGGATACACCAATCACGGTGCAGGAAATAAGAGAAAGAACAAAGCTGATAAAATGTAAGAAGGCTAGCGGTACCGATGGCATCCTGCCAGAGATGATCAAATACAGCCCCCCGGACATACATGAGGCACTCGCAAGACTATTCAACCTTATCCTGAGGGCGGGCTCCTTTCCTCAGGCCTGGAGTGAAGGCCTCATAACACCCATCTACAAGAATGGAGACAGATATGATCCAGCAAACTACAGAGGAATCTGTGTCAGCAGCACACTGGGGAAACTGTTTAACAGCATCATCAATAAGAGGATCCTCTCCTTCCTCACACAGCAAGACGTACTCAGCAAAAGCCAAGCCGGGTTCATGCCAAACCACCGCACAACCGACCACATCTACACACTGCACAGCCTCATCAAGACCCATGCCCACAACTCACGTGGCAAAATACACGCTTGCTTTGTTGATTTTAAGAAGGCGTTTGACTCAGTGTGGCACCCAGGCCTTTTCCTAAAACTCCTAGAGAGTGGAATAGGAGGAAAAACCTATGATGTCATCAAGAGTTCATATACTGGGAACCAATGCAGTGTGAAAGTAGATGGGAAGAGAAGTGCGTTCTTCAAGCAGGGTCGAGGAGTCAGGCAGGGCTTCAGTCTGAGCCCAACACTCTTTAACATATACATTAACCAACTGGCTGTAGCCCAGGCTGGAATCCTTCCCAGCTCCAGGCCTCCTCCTGCATGACCGTGAGGTGAAGTTCCTGCTGTATGCAGATGACCTTGTGCTGCTCTCCCCAACAGAGAAAGGACTACAGGACAGCCTGTCAGTATTGGAGACTTTCTGTACCACATGGGCACTGCCCATCAACCCAAAGAAGACAAAAGTGATGGTGTTCCAGAGGAAGAATGGAAATAAAACCCCTACCTCCTCATTTATATTAAATGGCTCCCCACTGGTGTCCACTAACAGCTACACCTACCTGGGGCTGGAGATCAACCAATCAGGAAGCTTTAAACCAGCAGTACAGGCCCTGAAAGACAAAGCCCGCAGAACATTTTATGCCATCAGAAGACAGCTTTACCACCTAAAACCACCAGTGAGAGTGTGGGCAAAGATATTCGACAGCATCATCACCCCAATCCTGCTCTATAGCAGTGAGGTATGGGGCCCGGTCACCTACCCTGACCAATCAAAATGGGACTCCAGCCCAACAGAAATCTTCCATCTAGAGTTCTGCAAGTATCTCCTCCAAGTCCATCGAAGCACTTCAAACTCAGCTTGCCGGGCAGAGCTAGGCAGGTTCCCACTATGGCTTACTATCCAGCAGAGGGCACTCTCATACTGGGCGCATATACAGAGCAGCAACCCCAGCACTTACCACCATAAAGCCTCACTGAGCCAGGGGGGCGAGGCCATACCACGCGCTCTCAAGCAAAGCATCAGCAGCCAGCCCAGCCAAGGCCACCAACACAGGCTGACAAAAGCCCAAATAAAACAGACTATAGAAAGCTGCAAGGAACGATACATAGAGGAATGGAGAAGTGACATAAAGAATTCCAAGAAACTCGCTGTCTATCAATCACTACAGAGGGAGTACACAATGGCTCCATATCTGGGGAGGCTACATCACCACAAAGACAGACAGGTCTTGAGTTTGTACCGTCTGAGTGCCCACAGCCTGGAGATAGAGACAGGGCGGCACAGACAGACATGGAAGCCCCGGGAGGAGAGACTGTGCAGACAATGCGACCAGGAGGTCTTGGAGGATGAGGCCCACTTCCTGCTACACTGCAGCAAATACGCACCTGTGAGGACCGCCCACTTCCAGAGACTCTCCGCCCACATCCAGGATTTTACCTCCACAGATGAGGAGCGGAAACTCTACATCCTACTGGGGGAGGAGGAAACAACCGTGCAAATAGCTGCCCGATATGTCACAGCCTGCCACCAACTGAGAGGAACATGATACCACATGGACTGTATTCCCCCCCAATACCCCCCTATGGACTGTATATCCCAGTCCCCCATGCTGCCCCTTACATCATCCACACACCTATGGACTATATACCCCAACTCCCTATATCCTTCCCTATTCCCACAAACCCCCCCCCCCCCCCATGTTAATGTTTTGTCTTGTTTTGCTTTGGCAATGCTAAATGTATTTGGTCCTGCCAATAAAGCTTTTTTGGATTTGGATTTGGATTTGGATAGGTGGTGACAGGGGGTGATGGGGTGATTGATAGGTGATCAGGGTGTGATTAGAGGGGAGTATAGATGCAAGAAATGCACTGGCGAGGTGATCGGGGGGGAGGGGGGGTGTTTGAGGGCGATCTGAGGGTGTGGACGGGTGATTGGTATTATGGGTAGCAGTGTCAGGTGGTGACAGGGAGTGAGTGATGGGTGATCAGTGGGCGATTAGAGGGGGGAACAGATGTAAATAATGCACGGGGGAGGTGATAAGGGGGGGTCTGAGGGCAATCTGAGGGTGTGGGCGGGTGTTTGGTTGCTCGCAAGGGGCAAATTAGGATCTGAGCTGATGGGTAGCAGTGACAGGTGGTGACAGGGGGTGACGGGTGATTGATAGGTGATAAGGGTGTGATTAGAGGGGAGGATAGATGCAAGCAATGCACTGGCGAGGTGAACGCGGGGGGGGGGGGGGGGGTCTGAGGGCGATCTGGGGGTGTGGGCAGGTAATTGGGTGCCCGCAGGGGCCAGATTAGGGCCTGATCTGATGGGTAGCAGGGACACGTGGTGACAGGGGTGATTGATGGGTGATTGATGGGTGATCAGTGGGTGATTAGAGGGGAGAACAGATGTAAACAATGCACTTGGGAGGTGATCTGAGGGCGGGTCTGCGGGCGATCTGAGGGTGTGGGCGGGTGATCAGGTGCCCACAAGGGGCAGGTTAGGGTCTGATCTGATGGGTGGCAGTGACAGGGGGTGATTGATGGGTGATTGACAGGTGATCAGTGGATGATGACAAGGGAGGATAGATGTATACAGTACACATGGAGAGGGGGTTCTGGGGAGGTGGAATGGAAAAGCCTCTGGATCCTAAATAGGCTTCCCCCATCCTCCTCTGTCCCTGTCTGTTCCAGCGCTGGTACCCCCAAAATTCAGCTTGTCAGGGGCGTGCCTTGTGCAGGTACAGTAGCTCCATCCCGCTTGGCTTTCTTCAGAAAAAGCCGAGCTGGATGGGGTTTGCCCCACTGCACAAACGCGAGCCATCTCACAGATTTCTACTATTTCATATGGGCTCTACCACTATACAAGTAATGATCTCAATGGGCTTGTTTCAGAAAAGAGTGCTAACTGATAGCATCATAGCATGGCTGTTTTCGCGCAAATTTTCTTGTTTCACGTGATCGCAAATTTTTGTGTGAACCGATAACGGTTTTGTGCTCAAATGCAAACGATATCGATTTCTCACGAAAAATTCCTGAAAATTCGCGATCGCGCGTAACGCTAAAATTCATGCGAAAACGGCCGTGCTATCAGTTAGCACTTTTTTCTGAATCAAGCCCAATAATGAATGATTCTACAAAGTAGCAGTTACAGTTAGGTCTTACTACAACTTTTGCAGTGTTGCAGTCAGCACAAAGTGCCAGTAAATATTATTAGTGACTGCAAGTGATGATCACAGATGCAATATTTTCAGCTAATCACCGTGGCAGCCTGAAAAATAAAATTAATAAAAAGTACATTGTACGGACAAGTATCATATTCATCTGTGAGGAGAGAGGGAACCTTGCGCTGGGAGCTGGCCATAGAGCTGAGCACTGGACTGTGATAGAGATGCCCCAGTCTTCAGAAAAGTGCACAGACACTTTGTGTGAAGGAGTGTGTGTGTGTGTGGGGGGGGGGGGGGGTGTTTTGGCTGAATAAACACGAGTGGGGTAGTAAATGACACTTTCTTTATGCATATTGTCGGCTTGATTCACAAAAGAGTGCTAACTGATAGCACGGCCATTTTTGCGCAAAACGATAACAGTTTTGCGCGCAAACGTGATTTTGTGTGCAAAATCGATATTGTTTGCGTGCAAAAATTCACGTTTGTGTGCGAAACTGTTATCGTTTTGCGTGAAAATTCGCGATCACGCAACGCGAAAATTCGCGCCAAAAAGGCTGTGCTATCAGTTAGCACTCTTTTGTGAATCAAGCCCTGTGTAAAGTATTTATAGCTAGTGCTTAAAGGACCACTATTGCGAAAATCGTGAAATGTAAAATACATGTAAACACATACAAATAAGTCGTATGTTTCTTCCAGAGTAAAATGAGCCATAGGGCTTTTCTCCTATGCTGCTGCCACTTACAGTAGGCAGTAGAAATCTGACAGAACTGACAGGTTTTGGACTAGCATATCTTATGGTATTGTTTATTTTCAGCATAAGTGAGTGGCAGTTGCTCTGTTCAACTGCCAAAAAAGTGTGTAGCGAACAGGGAAGCTGGACAGCATCAGTGTATAAATTATTTTTCTGGGAATGTCTTTGAAAGAATAGGAGCCTTGCTGAGAATCCCCCATGAAGAGTTGGACTAGTCCAAAACCTGTTGGTTTTGTCAGCTTTCTACTACCTACTGTATGTGACAGCAACATAGGAGAAAAGTAACTTATGGCTCATTTTACGCTGGAAGAAAAATACTTCTTATTTGTATGTTTACATGCATTTTACATTGTAAAATTTTTCGCAATAGTGGTCTTTTAACCACTTTGCATCCAGACCTTGTTTCCCCTCTATGGACCAGAGCGTCATCAAGCTGGTACGGGCAGTGCGGGGCCAACCCAAACCTTATAATATAATGAGTTATAGAATGTGTAATAGGGATAATTAATAGAACATTCGTAGCAATGAAAAGAGTCATATTTTTATTTTCAGTTGTGTAGTTTTTTTTTTAATAACATTACATCACTGTCTAATATTTGCAGTTTACAATCTACACTTTATTTTAACCACTTGAGGACCACAGTCTTTTCGCCCATTAAGGACCAGAGCCTTTTTCTCCATTCAGACCACTGCAGCTTTCACGGTTTAATGCTCGGTCATACAACCTACCACCTAAATGAATTTTACCTCCTTTTCTTGTCACTAATACAGCTTTCTTTTGATGCTATTTGATTGCTCCTGCGAGTTTTACTTTTTATTATATTCATCAAAAAAGGCATGAATTTTGGCAAAAAAATGATTTTTTTAACTTTCTGTGCTGAAATTTTTTAAATAAAGTAAAATTTCTGTATACATGCAGCGCGAAAAATGTGGACAAACATGTTTTTGATAAAAAAAAAACCCATTCAGTGTATATTTATTGGTTTGGGTAAAAGTTATAGCGTTTACAAACTATGGTGCCAAAAGTGAATTTTCCCATTTTCAAGCATCTCTGACTTTTCTGCGCACCTGTCAGGTTTCATGAGGGGCTAAAATTCCAGGATAGTACAAATACCCCCCAAATGACCCCATTTTGGAAAGAAGACATCCCAAAGTATTCAGTGAGAGGCATGGTGAGTTCATAGAAGATTTTATTTTTTTGTCACAAGTTAGCGGAAAATGACACTTTCTGACAAAAAAAAAGAAAAAAAAAAAGTTTCCATTTCTTCTAACTTGCAACAAAAAAAAAATGAAATCTGCCACGGACTCACTATGCTCCTCTCTGAATACCTTGAAGTGTCTACTTTCCAAAATGGGGTCATTTGTGGGGTGTGTTCACTGTCCTGGCATTTTGGGGGGTGCCTAATTGTAAGCACCCCTGTAAAGCCTAAAGATGCTCATTGGACTTTTGGCCCCTTAGCGCAGTTAGGCTGCAAAAAAGTGCCACACATGTGGTATTGCCGTACTCAGGAGAAGTAGTATAATGTGTTTTGGGGTGTATTTTTACACATACCCATGCTGGGTGGGAGAAATATCTCCATAAATGACAATTGTTTTATTTTTTTTACACACAATTGTCTATTTATAGAGATATTTCTGCCACTCAGCATGGGTATGTGGAAAAATACACCCCAAAACACATTATACTACTTCTCCTGAGTACGGCGATACCACATGTGTGGCACTTTTTTGCACCCTAACTGCGCTAAGGGGCCCAAAGTTCAATGAGTACCTTTAGGATTTCACAGGTCATTTTGAGAAATTTCGTTTCAAGACTACTCCTCGCGGTTTAGGGCCCCTAAAATGCCAGGACAGTATAGGAACCCCACAAATTACCCCATTTTAGAAAGAAGACACCCCAAGGTATTCCGTTAGGAGGATGGTGAGTTCATAGAAGATTTTTTTTTTTTGTCACAAGTTAGCGGAAATTGATTTTAATTGTTTTTTTCACAAAGTGTCATTTTCCGCTAACTTATGACAAAAAATAAAATCTTCTATGAACTCACCATACTCCTAACGGAATACCTTGGGGTGTCTTCTTTCTAAAATGGGGTCATTTGTGGGGTTCCTATACTGCCCTGGCATTTTAGGGGCCCTAAACCGTGAGGAGTAGTCTTGAAACCAAATGTCGCAAAATGACCTGTGAAATCCTAAGGTACTCATTGGACTTTGGGCCTCTTAGCGCACTTAGGGTGCAAAAAAGTGCCACACATGTGGTACCGCCGTACTCAGGAGAAGTAGTATAATGTGTTTTGGGGTGTATTTTTACACATACCCATGCTGGGTGGGAGAAATATCTCTGTAAATGACAATTGTTTGATTTTTTTTTACACACAGTTGTCCTTTTACAGAGAGATTTCTCCCACCCAGCATGGGTATGTGTAAAAATACACCCCAAAACACAATATACTACTTCTTCTGAGTACGGCGATACCACATGTGTGACACTTTTTTGCAACCTAGGTGCGCTAAGGGGCCTAACGTCCTATTCACAGGTCATTTTGAGGCCTTTGGATTCTAGACTACTGCTCACGGTTTAGGGCCCCTTAAATGCCAGGGCAGTATAGGAACCCCACAAGTGACCCCATTTTAGAAAGAAGACACCCCAAGGTATTCTGTTAGGAGTATGGTGAGTTCATAGAAGATTTTTTTTTTGTCACAAGTTAGCGGAAAATGACACTTTGTGAAAAAAAAAAACAATACATATCAATTTCCGCTAACTTGTGACAAAAAATAAAATCTTCTATGAACTCATCATACACCTAACAGAATACCTTGGGGTGTCTTCTTTCTAAAATGGGGTCACTTGTGGGGTTCCTATACTGCCCTGGCATTTTACGGGCCCAAAACTGTGAGTAGTCTGGAAACCAAATTTCTCAAAATGACTGATCAGGGGTATAAGCATCTGCAAATTTTGATGACAGGTGGTCTATGAGGGGGCAAATTTTGTGGAACCGGTCATAAGCAGGGTGGCCTCTTAGATGACAGGATGTTTTGGGCCTGATCTGATGGATAGGAGTGCTAGGGGGTGACAGGAGGTGATTGATGGGTGTCTCAGGGGGCGGTTAGAGGGGAAAATAGATGCAATCAATGCACTGGGGAGGTGATCGGAAGGGGGTCTGAGGGGGACCTGAGGGTTTGGCCGAGTGATCAGGAGCCCACACGGGGCAAATTAGGGCCTGATCTGATGGGTAGGTGTGCTAGGGGGTGACAGGAGGTGATTGATGGGTGTCTCAAGGTGTGATTAGAGGGGGGAAATAGATGCAAGCAATGCACTAGCGAGGTGATCAGGGCTGGGGTCTGAGGACGTTCTGAGGTGTGGGCGGGTGATTGGGTGCCCGCAAGGGGCAGATTAGGGTCTAATCTGATGGGTAACCGTGACAGGTGGTGATAGGGGGTGATTGATGGGTAATTAGTGGGTGTTTAGAGGAGATAAGAGATGTAAACACTGCACTTGGGAGGTGATCTGATGTCGGATCTGCGGGCGATCTATTGGTGTGGGTGGGTGATCAGATTGCCCGCAAGGGGCAGGTTAGGGGCTGATTGATGGGTGGCAGTGACAGGGGGTGATTGATGGGTGGCAGTGACAGGGGGTGATTGATAGGTGATTGACAGGTGATCAGTGGGTTATTACAGGGAATAACAGATGTAAATATTGCACTGGGGAATTGATAAAGGGGGGTCTGAGGGCAATCTGAGCGTGTGGGCGGGTGATTGGGTGCCCGCAAGGGGTAGATTAGGGTCTAATCTGATGGGTAACAGTGACAGGTGGTGATAGGGGGTAATTGATAGGTGATTGATGGGTAATTAGTGGGTGTTTAGAGGAGAGAATAGATGTAAACAATGGATTTGGGAGGTGATCTGATGTCGGATCTGCGGGCGATCTATTGGTGTGGGTGGGTGATCAGATTGCCCGCAAGGGGCAGGTTAGGGGCTGATTGATG
Source organism: Hyperolius riggenbachi (assembly GCF_040937935.1). Taxonomy (NCBI): domain Eukaryota; kingdom Metazoa; phylum Chordata; class Amphibia; order Anura; family Hyperoliidae; genus Hyperolius; species Hyperolius riggenbachi. The sequence continues at coordinate 133,907,577 of NC_090649.1, forward strand.
GGTGGCAGTGACAGGGGGTGATTGATGGGTGGCAGTGACAGGGGGTGATTGATAGGTGATTGACAGGTGATCAGTGGGTTATTACAGGGAATAACAGATGTAAATATTGCACTGGGGAATTGATAAAGGGGGGTCTGAGGGCAATCTGAGCGTGTGGGCGGGTGATTGGGTGCCCGCAAGGGGTAGATTAGGGTCTAATCTGATGGGTAACAGTGACAGGTGGTGATAGGGGGTAATTGATAGGTGATTGATGGGTAATTAGTGGGTGTTTAGAGGAGAGAATAGATGTAAACAATGGATTTGGGAGGTGATCTGATGTCGGATCTGCGGGCGATCTATTGGTGTGGGTGGGTGATCAGATTGCCCGCAAGGGGCAGGTTAGGGGCTGATTGATGGGTGGCAGTGACAGGGGGTGATTGATGGGTGGCAGTGACAGGGGGTGATTGATAGGTGATTGACAGGTGATCAGTGGGTTATTACAGGGAATAACAGATGTAAATATTGCACTGGCGAATTGATAAAGGGGGGTCTGAGGGCAATCTGAGCGTGTGGGCGGGTGATTGGGTGCCCGCAAGGGGTAGATTAGGGTCTAATCTGATGGGTAACAGTGACAGGTGGTGATTGATAGGTGATTGATGGGTAATTAGTGGGTGTTTAGAGGAGAGAATAGATAGATGTAAACAATGGATTTGGGAGGTGATCTGATGTCGGATCTGCGGGCGATCTATTGGTGTGGGTGGGTGATCAGATTGCCCGCAAGGGGCAGGTTAGGGGCTGATTGATGGGTGGCAGTGACAGGGGGTGATTGATGGGTGGCAGTGACAGGGGGTGATTGATAGGTGATTGACAGGTGATCAGTGGGTTATTACAGGGAATAACAGATGTAAATATTGCACTGGCGAATTGATAAAGGGGGGTCTGAGGGCAATCTGAGCGTGTGGGCGGGTGATTGGGTGCCCGCAAGGGGTAGATTAGGGTCTAATCTGATGGGTAACAGTGACAGGTGGTGATAGGGGGTGATTGATAGGTGATTGATGGGTAATTAGTGGGTGTTTAGAGGAGAGAATAGATGTAAACAATGGATTTGGGAGGTGATCGGACGTCGGATCTGCGGGCGATCTATTGGTGTGGGTGGGTGATCAGATTGCCCGCAAGGGGCAGGTTAGGGGCTGATTGATGGGTGGCAGAGACAGGGGGTGATTGACTGGTGATTGATGGGTGATTGACGGGTGATTGACAGGTGATTGACAGGTGATCAGGGGGGATAGATGCATACAGTACACGGGGGGAGGGGTCTGGGGGGGGGGGGTCTGGGGAGAATCTGAGGGGTGGGGGGTGATCAGGAGGGGGCAGTGGGCAGGGGGGGGGATAAAAAAAAAATAGCGTTGACAGATAGTGACAGGGAGTGATTGATGGGTGATTAGGGGGGTGACTGGGTGCAAACAGTGGTCTGGGGGGTGGGCAGGGGGGGGGTCTGAGGGGTGCTGTGGGCGATCAGGGGGCAGGGGGAGGGAAATCAGTGTGCTTGGGTGCAGACTAGGGTGGCTGCAGCCTGCCCTGGTGGTCCCTCGGACACTGGGACCACCAGGGCAGGAGGCAGCCAGTATAATAGGCTTTGTATACATTACAAAGCCTATTATACAATGTAAGTGCGGCGATCCGGGTGCTAGTAACCCGCCGGCGCTTCCGAACGGCCGGCGGGTTACTACGAGCGGTGGGCGGAGCCAGTCCCCGGCGGCTGATCGCGTCACGAATGACGCGATCGCTGCATAACCACTCCCGCAGCCGCCCCCGCCGATGGGCGTATTGCGGTCGTTTGGGCCCGGACTTTGCCGCCGCCCATCGGCTGGGGGTGGTCGTGAAGTGGTTAAACTATGAAACAGAGCAGAGCTAATGAACCTTTGAACTCCCCTGCAGTAAAACCTTGTCTGAATCTGTCTCTCACTGTTTATTTGATGTATAAAAGGCACGTACACACGCCATATTTTTTACAAGCGACTGGTCCGTCAGACCCTCCCGCGGAGCAGTCGTTCTGCTGACAGTAGCACGTGTGTACAAGTGTGTAAAAATACGGCGTGTGTACGCGCCTTTAGTGCTTCAGAAAATAGGACTGTCTCCAACCTAAGTTGGGTCAGAGAGCTCAGAGAAACTCTTTTGCATAGATAACTGGAGTTTCTTAAAGAGACACTGAAGTCTCATAAAAATCATCTTTTTATTTCAAAAATGTCTTTAACATGATAGCCCTAACTAAAACGCCGCATCCCCGCGGCTGAAATCTAACTAAATTCCCCCTATCTTCCCCCTCCCTCTCCCCCGGAAAATCCATGACTTTCTTGGTCGTGGATTTTGCTGCTGTTGGAGGCAGAGCTTTCAGCCGCAGCTCTGCCTCCATACGCGTCAATCAGCGCGTATCTCCGCCTCTCCCCGCCCCTCTCAGTGAAGGAAAACTGAGAGGGGCGGGTGCAGGCGGCAATCTGGCGCTGACAGACGTGTGGAGAGGCAGAGCATGCGGCTCACAGCTCTGCCTCTCACAGAAGTGCTGCCCAGATTGCCCCCTGGGGAGTTTGGGGGGGATTTAGTTTAGATTACAGATTACAGCCGCGGGGATGCAGCGTTTTTAGTTAGGGCAAACATGTTAAAGACATTTTTGAAATAAAAAGATGATTTTTATGAGACTTCAGAGAGTCTCTTTAACTCTTCCTGTACTCAAACAATATGAGACTCGTATCTTTGCTAGAAATGTTCTATTTCATTATCTCATAAGTTCATTTTCACTTCACATTCCCTTTAAATCACTAGATTTAATTGGTGCCCATTAGTAGTATGATTTTTAGTGAACAATTGTATCGTTCAATGAGATTATTCATTATCACTCATTTCAAGAAATGGTGTATTGGCGTGGAATGCTTTTTTTCCATCTATTCGCTTGTAACTGGTTTAGCTATATGGTAATCGCAAGTTGAATCCTTTAATGCTGTGGATCAATTAAATTTGATCTAGATCATCCTACTGAAACTAAGATGGTTTACTAAAAATTGCACCATTAATGGGCATCTTTAGGTAACTGGAGCACAATCACAAAAAAATCAATCCATTCTTTATTGAATGCCTAAAATGTGATTGGTGTATGTTGGAAACAGCACCACCTTTGCCCCAGTTTAGTTTCTGCCTGCCTTGTGTAGTAAGTATAACCATGAAGTTTATCAGAAGTGTACTGATTTTCATTTTTTTTATGTGTCAGAGTAATAATGTGTTTTTTTTATTCTGCTGTCTTGATTTTCTGGTTGTGGAAGGTGTGATAACTGTAATTTGTAATACATATTTTTGAATAAAATATCTGAAAATGAAACGTGCAGGTCCCGGGTAATTTCAGTACAAACAACCACAAGACATCTGTTCTGTTGACTCTAAGATATCGCCACCCACTTTTTTACTGTGTTGCTCACTCATTTGTACTACCCAGTATATTGCTGGGTATGTGCACACATGGGTGTAATCAGTAAATAGTGCAGAAAGTACAAAATGGATTAAAATTACTATGAGAACTGTACTTTCTTTACTCCACGCATTATTTTACCAAAGCAGGTTAAAGCAGCAGGGTCAGCCATACTATACCAGGGAAAAAACACATATATAAGTAGATAAATACTTGTTCTACTTACATAACATGTATTGTACTGTCCACGTTTTGATTTCAGTGAACTTTACTGTCCAAGTTTTGATTTCAGTGAACTTTATATATTAAATAGTATATTTAATAAAGAGAATTCTGATCCAGGCATTTACCATCTTGACTCCCTCTTACTGAATCCAATACTGATGTCATTTTCTTCCTTCCTTTTTTTCTCCTAGAATCTGCACTGTCATGGCTTGCTTTAAAACATGTGAGCACAGCAAGATCAGAGTTCAGCTTGTGTCCCACTGAACTGCCCTGAGCCAATCAGTGAGGAGTAGAAATGTGGGAGGGAAAATGACAAGCTTCCTTCTAGTTGGCAATGTACCAAATAGATACAGTTTGACAAAGATAAGACTTATTACAGCAGAAACATTTTTTGATTCGATTGGGGTGCTTTCATTGCAAGGTGAGGTTCCAGTCTGCATAATGAACACAGTACAGTGGGTAAATGGAATTTGATTTTGTGGCTGACAATCCCTTTTTAAAGTAAATCCCCCAAAAATAGATACTTACCAAAGTAAAGGGAAGCCTCTGGAATGTCTTCCCAGCCCCTACTGCTGCTGCCTGTTCACAGCCATGCTCCTCTTCCTGCACAGGTGGATCCGACTTACTGCACAGGTGTGGCTGTACTCACGTAAACAAAGTACAGCCATGGTTGTGCATGAAAAGGAGCACGGTTGAGATCACATTTCTGACAAGTTCTTGTCAGAAATGTTCTGGGAGTACACTTGCAGCAGAGGTGGGGGCCAGGAGGATATGGGAAGTCTCTGCAGGATCCAGAGTCTTAGGTATAAGTTTTTTTTATGTTTATTTAATGTACACCTTAAATGTGTGGCTGAGCAACTTATATATTTACTCTGCAACCCTGTATAATTTTATGCTGGGCATACACGGTAAGTTTATGCGCCAGTATCGAGCCAGCGGCTCGATGCCGGCGCGTCACCGCTCGTCCACGCGTGCGCACAGATCGATTCACGCTCGTCCCCGCGAGCATGCCTATTCACGCTCGATTCCCCGCTATTGTCCGCCTGCGGGGATCGAGCGGAAAATCTATCCGGCGGTGATCGGACCTGTCGGATATTATCAATCGAGCCATCAGTGGCTCGATTGATAAGGAAACAAACTTACCGTGTATGCCAAGCATTAGGGGGCTCAATAGTGCAATTTACTTTTTCTCCTAAGTTTTCTCCTAGGTGATATTTTCACAACTTGCTAATAAAATGCCCTTTAAACCACCAGAAATAAAAAAAAACACTCAAAATATTTTTGATAGTACTTCTTCACCTTCTTTGTGCTACCTCTTCAATTGTAAACTGCTAAAAGGTTATTTTAAAGACAAGATGAAAAATTATCTCCCAAATTGTCCATCCAAGTGTCAGGCTGCTGAATAAGCATACAAATCATATATACAGTAAGTCCCTGTATGTTACATTCCTTTTGTACGGTTTTGATTCAGTTCTGTATCATGCCTGAAGAAGAAAGTTTTGAAACTTTGCAAAAAAACATGTACATTTATTAATGATATTACCTGAATCAACATTTATTGGTTTTGTCTGCATAATAAAAATACACATATTACATTTTGTACATTTTAACCGCGGACGGAGAAGTTAATAATAAACCTTTACAGTTAAGAAGGCCGTCCTGATGTTGTTGACATCTACTGCCTCACCGCTCTGCAGCTGTGGAATGTTATCTAAAAATGATGCAAACTAAATAATATGATGAAAGGAATAGTACTGTATATTTTCAAGGTCATAGTAGCAATGTCCTACTCACAGTCACACACAAGATAGCAGTGCAATTACTCAAATGTGTGCCTTGAAATGCTTGTAAAACAGAAAACTTTAGGAATAAATATAACTTCGTGACAGTGATGTAAATGTCAAAAAGGCTATAAGATACCCCCCCCCCCCAGGGCCGGCCCTAGACTTTTTGCCGCCTGAGGCAAAATTAGAAAAAATCGCCGCCCCCCCCCCAGCCGGGGGGGGGGGGGGGGGGGGGGGGCGCCGAGCTGGAGGGGTAGCTTGCAGAAAGGAGGTATTGGGCCTAGCGGTGGGGAGGGGGGGAGGAGGAGAGCAGATCGCCTGGGTCCCCCGATCTGCTCTCCTCCTCCAGCGTTGAGTACCAGCCTGCATATGATGAAGAGGCAACGGGCGGGGGAATCACTCACCTCTTCCGCGTTCCATCGTGCGCTCCACTGACGTCACTTCCTGCAAGGCCGTCCACTTACAATACAGTGAGCGGTGTTGCCGGAAGTGACGTCTGTGGAGCACACGATGGAACGCGGAAGAGGTGAGTAATTCCCCCACCCATTTCCTCTTCATCATATGCAGGCTAGTACTTAGCGCTGGAGAAGGAGCGCAGATCACGGGCCCCAGGCGAGGGAGGGAGGGGGGGGGGGGGTCCGACCCCCCTCCCCACCGCTAGGCCCAATACCCCCTTTCTGCCAGCTACCCCTCCAGCTCGGCGGGCCACAGCATCCATGGACAGGCAGGTGCCGCCCCCCCAGATCTGCCGCCTGAGGCAAATGTTTCACCCCGCCTCATGAGCGGGCCGGCCCTGCCCCCCCCCCCCCCCCCCAGGGCTGGGCCAAAGCAGAGGCAAGAGAGGCTTCAGCCTCGGGGCGCAGTGTAGGAGGGGGGCACACAACTCACTCAGCTATCATTCCCCTATTGTGTTTGAACGAGAGAGAAATAAGAAAAGGGATGCATGGCAGTGACCGCAAGCCAGATAACTAGAGATCAAGGTGTTTGGGTGGTTGGGGTTTTTTGGTCTAAGTCCAATAGCAATCAGTATGTGATGGTTGGGGTGGGAGGGATAGGGACGCAGGCTTTGGTGTCTCAGCCTTGGTTGCTGGGGTACCTTATCCAGGCTCTGCCCCCACTAACGTTTGTAGCTAAACTAAAGAACAAAAGTAGAACATCTCCAGAGCTCAGGACAGCAGACTGCAATAAGGAGACTGCTTCTGGTTTCTGTGTTGAATGATAAAAAAAAATGCAGAGTCTGTTTTTAAAACTGTTAGTTTTTACAAAAACAAGATTGGACTGGAATGACATTGATCACTGTTGTGTTGTATTTATATCTAATTTTTCACCTTTTCAATTAAGGTCACATCCGCTCAGCTGATTTATAGGCGTACGAGATGAATTGGTGCTGTTAGACTTGGGCGCAGAACACAGCCGGTATATGGCTGATCCTGCTGCCGCACAAGTCCCGGCTGTGTTAATTACTATTCCACCTCCAGGCCGGCATGGATAGTGGGAAATTATGTAATTTGGCTTCCAGCTTTTGCTTGAAGCCGAATTACAGTGTTTAAAATGTAACTTCAGCTCCGCGTTTAGATGGTGCCAAAGTTACACTCTGTGCGCTGCTATAGCCGTAATTCCTATTTCGGCCTATGGTGGCGCCGGCTGTGCCCAAGTCTCACGCACTCGATTCTTAGTGTTTGATTTATAGAACTAAACTAAATGCACGTATGACATTTAACCATTTGTTGACTGATCATGAATCAGCTTATTTGTTTACTTTAAAGTGTAACTAAACTCAGAAATTCTTCACTGCACGACAACTTTTATGGAGAAAAAAAAATTTTCATTACAATCTCTGGAAAATCCTAAAAAAAACAAACCCTGAGTTTTTAACTTGGATTAATTTTTCAGGGAGCACAGAAAGAGTTAAACCTCAATGTTATGTAAGAGAAGACAGCAGAGCTCAGTAAAGGCGCGTACACAGGCAATATTTTTACAAACAACGGGTCAGTCAGACCCTCCCACGGGGCGGTCGTTCTGCCGACAGTAGCACGGGAGTACAAGCTGTCGGCAGACTGATACGATTGTTTTTGACTGATTTACCAAAGGGATTTGTCTTATCAGTCTGCCGACAGCCTGTACTCATGTGCTACTGTCGGAAGTACGACCGCCACGTGGGAGGGTCTGACGGATCCGTCGTTTGTAAAAATACGGCGTGTGTACGCATCTTAAAGCTCTTACAGTCTTGTCACGGCTACTGATAAGAACTTTGATCTGGCTAAACAAACACAGAGCAGTGAAATGTCTTCAGCAACTATATGTGGAATAAAGACTTCATTTTTTTCAGGTCCCGCTTTAAGATCCCCACAGAGTTTAGAAAGTGGCAAATATACACTATGGCCTCAATTCACTAAGATCACGCTGGAGATAATAAGGCAAGAGAAAACTGCCATCACACAGAGGGACATATGCAATTCACTTTTTCACCAGAGTTTTTTCCTAGGAGATAATTTTTCACCTTCGATTTAAAATAACTTTTCATCAATTTTCAATGCAAAAAAGTACAAAAAAGTAGGTGAAAAAGTACTGTCAAAATTATTTTCAGTATTTATTTGCTTGCTGGTAGTTTAAAAGGCATTTATTTACGTTGTGAAAACATCACCCAGGACAAAACTCAGGTGAAAAGGTGAATTGCATATAGCCCAGTGAGAGAGTTATCTTATCTCTTCATTCCTTAAGTTACCTCTTCTGCAGTTAATTTACCTCCTCTGTAGTTAATTTACCTTCTCTGTAATTAATTTACCTCCAGAACAGGTATGTGACGATTAATGCCACTACTCAGATATCTGATTGCTGGTGATCTGCGGAATCACCAACAATGCAGACGCTATACCTGATTATGTGTGATCCACAGAATCACCAATAATGCCAGTATATCAAGACTGAGAGCAGAGAGTGTAGTGATTGGTGTCACGGTAACTATGCTTTAATGAGGCCTCACCAGAGGGGCTGGTGAGGTAGGAACAGTACACTGCGTGTGTACTAACGTACAACCTCCAGCAAGCTGGGGAAACAATACTGAAGCGACTGAATCTCTCGAGGAGCGGGTGATTCAGACTATACTGCAGGCAAATGAACACCCAAGGTGCGGGTGCGTCATACTGAACTGCAGTTTACGAGATACAGTAATACTAAAACAGGCACCTAATGAGTAGGTAACTAGAACTAACTATCCTAGCAGAGCTGCTTAACCAGCGGAGCTGGCGCAGTTAATACCTCACCAGTGGCGAGGGCCCACTGGCAAGTAGATTGGTCAGACAGGCAAGGGTTCGGCAACAGAGAGATAAGTATCAGTACAGAATCGTGAAGCAAGAGAATAGTCGGTAATTAGGCAGAGATTCAGCAACAGGCAGGCAGATAGGCGAAAGTACAGGAACAGAAGACAGGATCAGGGTCCGAGTAATAGCTAAGAGTCATACACAGGAGATGAATACAGAAGCAATAACCTAGTCTGGGTGTGAAATCCGTAGCGTCAATCACACAGCAATCCTAAGCTTGGGGGTGAGGTCCTTGGTCTCAACCCCCTGGGACTAGTCTAAAGTATAACAGAACAATCACACAGCAATCCTAAGCTTGGGGGTGAGGTCCTTGGTCTCAACCCCCTGGGACTAGTCTAAAGTATAACAGAACAATCACACAGCAATCCTAAGCTTGGGGGTGAGGTCCTTGGTCTCAACCCCCTGGGACTAGTCTAAAGTATAACAGAACAATCACACAGCAATCCTAAGTTTGAGGGTGAGGCCCTTGGTCTCAACCCCCTGGGACTAGTCTAAAGTATAACAGAGTAATAGCAATATCCTAATCTAAAGGTCTGAGCGCTGACACACAAGCAATCACGACAACAGACAAGGACAGAGTAACATTTCCTGGTTTAAATACTGAAAGCAGATTCAAGCAGCCCCGCCCGAGGGGCTGAGCCAGCCTGCAAGGTAGATTGACAGGTGAAAGTCAGCTGACCACAATGTCAGCTGATCTGTCTCCTCCGCCCATAAAGGTCCTTTTGCTCCATGAGCAGGCGTGTGGATTTAAGCTGCTGTGCAAGAGAGATTCCTGTTCCCCCTGAGTCGTGAAGCGACACCCGGGATGGCGTGGCCGCAGAGGTGACATCGGGTGTGAAAGCAGCTGCGCTGCTTTCCCTCACCGATGTAACATCTTCGATCGTTACAAGATAACTTTAGGTTTGCCTGAGGTAAAATGTTCCCTGAATACGACATGGCTCATCACCATGGGGATCACTCTAGAAACCTTATTAAAGACAGGAGATAAGCTTAGTGAATTGAGGCCAATGTGTCTTTGTTTGCTTCTTGCACAGTGTATTACCAACATCACATGTTGCACATATTTCAGGTGTTCCACTACCGCAATTGGCGTTAACATAGGATCTGATAAAATACTCCATACGATCCGCACCGTCAAAAATAGTATCTTTATTTATAGCTCTTAAAAACTATTAAAATCCATCTATGGGTTTGTGCAAAATAGATGACGCACAGGCGTTTCGGGCCATTATAGGTCCTTTATCAAATCATGACCAGCCCATAATGTTCTCTGATCCATGCAATGATTCATTTAAGGCCCAAAGAGGACCACATGGAAGACTGCAGGATTTGCATATATACATATTCATGTTCCCAAACATTCAATAACAAAATTCTACAGATCGTTGAAACTTAAACAATTCTTCAGTAGTGGTCCATTATGGAATGGTGACATCCGAGATGATACAAACAGGGACTGTTTACATCTGAGGGATTGGAACTTAAGGAATAAGAGCCGATTTACCCCTGTCTCTCATAGTGTTATTAATACCTACATGGAGAAGGTCAATACAGATATCGGGACTCTGAGATCTAATTTTGAATCCAAGAAGATTAAGCATATTGAGAACAATCTGTCCTTACAAGAACGTAAAGCGATCATGTCCTTGTCCTCTAATAAAACAATTAAAATTAGTGCAGCAGATAAAGGTGGTGCAGTGGTGATTATGGATATTGAGCAGTATAGACAGGAAATACTTAGACAGTTGAGTGATGATCAGGTATATGAAAAACTTAGCTCGAATCCTACCGCAGAGATCCAATCTAGAATTGGAAAGATTGTAGATGAGGCAGTTAGGAAAGGGACGATAGATAGAGACCTCAGTAGGTTTTTGATAAAGGAACATCCCAGAGTCCCTATTCTATATGTTCTCCCTAAAATTCATAAATGCTTAGAACATCCCCCGGACGCCCGATTGTTTCGGGCATTGATTCTGTGTTTTCTAATATTGCAATTTTTCTCGACAGGATACTCAGACCGATGGTGATCAATTTGGATTCCTATCTTAAGGACACTCAGCAGTTCCTGGATGTCGTTGCGGGGATTGGTGAGGTGGAAGAGCACTCTCTGCTGGTGACCATGGACGTGAGTAGTTTATACACGGCCATACCACATGAAGGTGGTTTGGAAGCAGTGGAATTCTATTTGATGCTTTGTTCTGACTTTGATGTGGGACAGAAGGATTTTGTCATGCGGCTGCTGGAACTGATTTTGAGAAACAACTATTTTCTTTTTGAATCTACATTTTATATGCAATGCCGTGGTACGGCGATGGGCTCGAACGTGGCCCCCTCCTATGCTAACCTCTTCATGGGACTGTATGAGGAGGCATTTGTTTTTTCGAGTCAACTCTTCTGCAGGTTTGCTGTAACATGGAAGAGATATATTGATGACATTTTTTTGATTTGGGGGACCACGTTCGAGCCTTGATACTGTAAGGCTTGGTAGTGTATTCTCCACAGTCAGCATGCAACGCATGAGCTGACGTGGAGGAGGTACACACACTAGCACAAGGAAACAGGCTATCCCTAGTATAGTGGAAGGGAGGACTGACTCCAAAAGGAGATTGTGGCGCACAGAGCCGGTGCATATCCGACAGCCACAAACAATGCTTTCGCTATAACTTCTCAGCGCAAAGTAGCGCTGAGCGCACAAACCAGAACTGAGGAGATCAGGACAGGTAGACAGAATGAACGCTTGCTAGCTAGCCGCTACTTAGTGACAGCAAGCGTCCACAACAAGACAGACTGGAATGAGGCAGCCAATGCGTTGCAGCGATGGCGTGCCTCACAAAGACAGGACAGGATAGTCAGGAAATAGCAGGATCAAGATAGATGAACGTAACACAGACAAATATACAATAAGTATGTTTTCCTAGCGTATTACAATTACAGCTATCAATGAAACTATTTGTAACGTCTGACTAACATATGTATATATCGGCAATGAACCGATATATGACATAAGCAGGAACACTGACTTAGGACTGGAACGATACAGGGAACAGGACTCAGAAGGATTCGCGATCTCTTCGCAGAGATGAACGCAATCCACAAACGGTAACAGGACAGGATTCAGAAGGATTCGTTATCTCCTCGCAGAGATGAACGCAATCCACAAACAGGAGCAGGATACTAGCTCAGCACGGGTGCTCACGATACGCGCAAACTACCAAAACGTGCTGGAAGGCTGACTAACTGAACACAGGAAATAAACAGTTTGTGTACGTATATATCAGCGACACTGATGTATCAACGTAACACGAATACAAGGAAAATAATAAACGTGCTGGTATGCATATATATTGGCAATGAACCAATATATGATGCAAAGACCAGCAAAGTATCTTTAGAACAAGAAACACGATCGGGGGCTGAAGCGACAGCAAGACAGGCTTAAACTGAAGCTATGAAAACCCGAGGAGTCCTGCAGGAAGCAGATCTTTATACTGAGGTCATCCAATGGGAGCAGACATGCAGATTCCCACACAGGTGAATGATAATCAGTCACAAGCTGACAGCAGGGAAAGGCAGACAAAGCTATGCAGCTTGCATGGAAAGAGATCAGAACTGCCTGAGCTGCAGCACTACTACTTCCAGCAATACCTGCTGCAGCAGCGATCATGACAGTACCCCCGCCCTTAAAAGCGGATTCCAGACGCTTTTCAAAACTGAAATTCCCAACAAAACAGTCTGACTGATAATTCATGATGACCGGGACAGCCCGGCAAGACCGAACTCCAGAATCAGTCCCCACAAGACTGGACCCATCAGAACCAGAACCTACAAAACCATGCCCATCAGTACTACAAGCCCCAGTGTGACACCCATCAGAACCATGATTTCCAGAAGAAAGCCCTACGAAACTCCCTGAGCGATACCCACCGCCTTCCAGGAACCGTTCAGAAACGCCAAAGCCCTTGCAATGCCCACCGGTACTGTCTTTACCAACACAAAACCCACTGTTGAACCAGTCCAAGGCACCAGGACAAGTTTTCTCAGAGACCTCCCAGAACAACTTGAAGCTCCAAAGGCTCACATGGAGAACCATCAAGAACCCCTATGGAACCTAGGGCAATTCCCGAGTCAGGGCCACACGGACAAACATCAATATCAGGGCTTTCAGGGACCAGAACCATCTCTGGGCATGCAGGCAGACTGGCAACATCAGAACATGTTCCCACTAAGGAAGCATCAGAGCACGCTAACACCTTAGACACACTTGGGCATTCTGGCACACAAAGAACATCTGGGCACACTGGCACAAGAGAAACCCCTGGGCATGTCAAGGAACTGTGAGCCTCAGGGTCAGCCAAGACAGGACCAAAACCAGGACTGGCCAAAAAAAAATCATCATGACTAGACTTCGCAACTACTGGACTTTTACACGAGAATGCAGGATCAGACTTAGATGTCGCTGATTCCAGCAAAGTCAGTAACAAATCAGATTCAGGGGCACTAACAAGACAGGACAAATCTTCTGATGTATGCACTGAACCAGATAGGGACTCCACAACTACCTCTGGACTGGACAGAGACTCATTTAATACACTGGATTGGAGCTCATGAGGCGCTGCAGAACAAGTCAGTATTGCAGCAGCCCCCACTGGACTAGGCAAAACTGAGGAATTCCCTGGACAGGAAGGGGACTCTGGAACCTCTGCCACAGCGGCCAGAGAACCAGAATCTTTCAGGATACAGGGCTGGGTTTCAGGAACACTCATTAGACCGGACTGAAATTCTGAGATTTCTATTATTTTGACCAGAGAATCAGAATTATCCATGTTACAGGGCAAAACTTTTGAAACATTCAGAGGACAGGGCTGGAGTTCCTCGGCTGTTACAACACTGGAGAGGGACTCAACAACATTGGTTAAATCAGACTGTGTACAGGGCAAGGTATCTAACACACTTGCTGACGAGGACAATATTTCAATGGCTTCTGCTTCGCTGGGCAGAAATTCATCAAGTTTTATTAGAGCAGACTGTAATTCCAAAACAGCTGCTAGACAAGTGAATATTATTGCAACACCAACTGAGGTAAGCAGTGCCTCAGACTCCTCTGCTAGAGGGTTTGAAGTATCCAAAGTACTGGGTGAAGCATAAGACTCTGCGACCACAGCTTCACTGGACAGGATCACTGAACAGTCCATATTGCAGGGCAAAACCATGGAAGCACCTGCTGGACAGCATAATGATTCTGTGACCTGAGTTTCATTGGAGAGATCTACTGCACAATTCATGGTACAGGGCAAATTTACTGGAACATTTTCTGAACAAGGTAATAATTCTGCGATTTCCGGTTCACATAGCAGATGCTCTGAGCTATTCACGAAACTAGAGCGAGGTGTAGAAACAGGAAGATCAAGACACAATGTTTGCGCATCTGAATCACCATTCAATTGGAAAATTGGAAAATTCAGATGCTGGGGTTCTGAGGTTTCTGGACAGGATTGCTGGGACTCGGAAACTGATGTAGTGCATCTATTGGCATCTGCTGGATCAGACAGGAGTTGAACTTTATTAACACAGGTAATTTCTGCAGAAGTGTTTGCAGAGACAGGCAAGATTTTTCTGGTGTCTGTTTCACTGAACAAAGACTCATGAGTACTGGCTAGGCTGGACTCAGAAGTCAGCAGGACCTCTGGATTCTCTGCTGAGAAATTTGTGCAGGGCAAACTTAAGAAAGTATCAGTGGCTTCTGTTTTACTGGGAAGTAACACTGAGTTATCCATGGTACAGGGTGGAATTACAGGAACATTCACAAGACATGGCAGGTACTCAGTAACTGGAGAAGTGGGACAGTCTCCAATTGACAGTGTGTCTTCCCTCGTATCAACTGATTGAATCGCATAAAAATCGTCCAAAATCATTTTCCACACATCGATCAATGGAGCCACAAAATCATACCCACACACACCAGTTTTTATTAGGTTATAGGCAGACTTAATGCATGCATTCAATACTAATTCACTTTTTGCACTGTAAAATTGACAAAATGAACTTGAATCATTCTTCCATTCATTGACCAGAGCTTCCATCTCTCCTTTCTCAAATGGAGGTTTCCAAGCATACTTAACAGGCAGATCATAGTTTGCAGATATGATTGTGGCAGGGACATATATTGGGTTAATTAGCAGGTGATTGGCAGATTCCTTATTCTTAAGAATCTCCAATACCTGTAGCAAGTGTTGAACTGTAGTGTATGCAAACTTTCCTTGCTTCACAAATAAGTTGATTTGTTCAATACTCTGTAATATCTCCTCATAATCATACTCAGATAATTCTTTTAAACAAAAATCTTTATTTTCCCTAGCCAGTGATGAAAGTTCATTAGTAGTTTCATAAGTCCATTTAACTCCCCTGAAAGACAATTGCATTTCATTATCTGTTAATGGCAGAATCTCATTATAGGTCTCAGTCGCTAAGGATAACGACTCTGCAGATCGGACACGTTTCTTAGAACGTTTGCGTTTTGCCTTAGACCCTGCTGTTTTTGGTGATTTATTCAAGGCTGCAGGAAAATTATCAGTAACCCTTTCTGCTTGCTGATCATTTTTGCAAGCAATTGAAGGAGCAGCTGATTGGCCTGCTGCCAGGAGTTCATTAAGAGGAATAGGCAATGGATCTATGCGCAACCAATTGTGAATTACAAAAGCTATAAATTGCAAAGGACTTTGTCTAAACTGAGTGTGATCTAAGACATTGATTGCCCAATCAAAAAGTTTGCCCTTAAAAAGAGCACAAACGATCCAATCAGACCAGGTAGAAATTGCAGAAGCCCAAAAGTCGGGATTGGTCAGAACTTTAATCAATTCTGATATAAATTTGTCTGTAACTTCAGGACCAAGCTTTTCAAATTTTTTAAAGGAGCAGGACCCCTGACAAACAGTGTCATAATTTCTGGAAATCCCCCCCACAATAGGGATTGGTAATGGGGTTTTCATAATGTAAGGCTTGGTAGTGTATTCTCCACAGTCAGCATGCAACGCATGAGCTGACGTGGAGGAGGTACACACACTAGCACAAGGAAACAGGCTATCCCTAGTATAGTGGAAGGGAGGACTGACTCCAAAAGGAGATTGTGGCGCACAGAGCCGGTGCATATCCGACAGCCACAAACAATGCTTCCGCTATAACGTCTCAGCGCAAAGTAGCGCTGAGCGCACAAACCAGAACTGAGGAGATCAGGACAGGTAGACAGAATGAACGCTTGCTAGCTAGCCGCTACTTAGTGACAGCAAGCGTCCACAACAAGACAGACTGGAATGAGGCAGCCAATGCGTTGCAGCGATGGCGTGCCTCACAAAGACAGGACAGGATAGTCAGGAAATAGCAGGATCAAGATAGATGAACGTAACACAGACAAATATACAATAAGTATGTTTTCCTAGCGTATTACAATTACAGCTATCAATGAAACTATTTGTAACGTCTGACTAACATATGTATATATCGGCAATGAACCGATATATTACATAAGCAGGAACACTGACTTAGGACTGGAACGATACAGGGAACAGGACTCAGAAGGATTCGCTATCTCTTCGCAGAGATGAACGCAATCCACAAACGGTAACAGGACAGGATTTAGAAGGATTCGCTATCTCCTCGCAGAGATGAACGCAATCCACAAACAGGAGCAGGATACTAGCTCAGCATGGGTGCTCACGACACGCGCAAACTACCAAAACGTGCTGGAAGGCTGACTAACTGAACACAGGAAATAAACAGTTCGTGTACGTATATATCAGCGACACTGATGTATCAACGTAACACGAATACAAGGAAAATAATAAACGTGCTGGTATGCATATATATTGGCAATGAACCAATATATGATGCAAAGACCAGCAAAGTATCTTTAGAACAAGAAACACGATCGGGGGCTGAAGCGACAGCAAGACAGGCTTAAACTGAAGCTATGAAAACCCGAGGAGTCCTGCAGGAAGCAGATCTTTATACTGAGGTCATCCAATGGGAGCAGACATGCAGATTCCCACACAGGTGAATGATAATCAGTCACAAGCTGACAGCAGGGAAAGGCAGACAAAGCTATGCAGCTTGCATGGAAAGAGATCAGAACTGCCTGAGCTGCAGCACTACTACTTCCAGCAATACCTGCTGCAGCAGCGATCATGACAGATACTTTTGTTTCAGAGCTGCATGACAAGTGTCCCCAGATACAACTCACTGTCCATGCTGACCAGCAGAGAGTGAGTTTCTTGGATACGTGGGTTATAAAAAATGAGAGACGTCTAACGACGGACTTATATGTCAAAGAAACGGATAGAAATTCTATCCTACATTTTGAATCCTTCCACCCACCACATACCCATTACAATATACCTAAAGGCCAATTTAAACGCATAGAAAGAATAGTGGGTGACCCTGCCATGAGAGAGAAACGATTGGAGGAGATGAAATATAAATTTTTGGCTAGAAAATATCCTCTAATATGTTTGAGTGAAGATTTCATATTCAGACCGAGGGGGAACGTGGGTTCGAGGCAAGGTGCTATTAGATTGGGGAACCTGGAAAGAATACCCTGTGTGTTGACCTACAAAGTACTTGCTGACAAAATAGCACATGTTATCAATAGACACTGGCCGATTTTGAGAGAGGGTCTCCCTACAGTAAAGGAGTTTCATGATTACCCCCTTCTTTCTTTTAAAAAAGCTCCATCACTAAGAGACAAGCTGGTTAAAAATGATCTGGGCCAGGCAGAAGTTATGACCAATAAGAGGAATGGGAATTACCCATGCTTAAATTATCATTTGTGTAGCTATATGGTCAGGGGGGATGTCTTTACCCACCCAAGCCGAGGGACTAGATATAAGATCAAAGGATTCTACAATTGTAAATCCAGATATGTGATTTACCTGTTAAAATGTCCCTGCGGCTTGGGATATGTGGGAAAGACAACCCAACCCCTTAAAGACCGTATTGCTTCCCACAAATCCAATATCAGGAATAAAAATAGAGACTTAACTGTATCTGAACACTTTTGTAATAAAAACCACTCTCTAGCACAATTGAGGGTTCAGGTGTTATGATCATGTCTGCAGCGTGTACTGCTGGCTGCAGTGGTATTGTAACCCAAGCAGTTCTGATGTCATTACATGCATTTTCTTGCATAGTTTGGTTTGCACTTAAACTAGTTGCTGATTCCATCTGCAGTCACTCTGAAATTAATGACAGTTTAACATGCTCTTGTGTAAACAAACATTGTCTGCTGCAGTGGAGGGGCAGTCCCTTTCCTGCAGGCTGCATATCATTGTCTGCCTTTTCCTGCTATCAGCCTGTGATTAATTACCATTCACTTGTGTGGGAATCTGCAGGTCTGCTCCCATTGGATGACCTCAGTATAAAGAACTGCTTCCTGCAATGTCTCATGGGCTACCATAGTCTCAGATTCTATCTGTTACTCTGCTCGTGCCCCACCTCGTTCCTGGTCCGTGTGGACTGCGCTGACTCCTGCGAAGGGGTCAGCGAGTCCTCCTAGTTCTGCTCTTGTTCTAGAAGTTGTTACTTGCTTGTCTTGTGTCATATATTGGTTCATCGCCAATATTTACGCATACTTGCGCATTTTGTTATTTTTCTTGTATTCGTGTTACGTTGATATATCAGTGTCGCTGATATATACGTACACGAACTGTTTATATCCTGTGTTCCGTTAGTCAGCGTTCCAGCACGCTGAGCTAGTTATCCTGTTCCTGGTCCTGTTTGTGGATTGCGTTCATCTCTGCGAAGAGATAGCGAATCCTTCTGAGTCCTGTTCCCTGTATTACTCCAGTCTTAGTCAGAGTTCCTGCTTATGTCATATATCGGTTCATTGCCGATATATACATATGTTAGTCAGACGTTACGAATAGTTTCATTGATAGCTGTAATTGTAATACGCTAGGAAAACATACTTATTGTGTATTTATCTGTGTTACGTTCATCTATCTTGATCCTGCTATTTCCTGTCTCTCCTGTCCTGTCTTTGTGAGGCACGCCATCGCCGCAACGCATTGGCTGCCTCATTCCAGTCTGTCTGGTTTTGGACGCTTGCTGTCGCTAAGTAATCGCTAGCTAGCAAGCGTTCATTCTGTCTACCTGTCCTGATCTCCTCAGTCCTGGTTTATGCGCTCAGCGCTACTTTGCGCTGAGACGTTATTACGAAAGTGTTTGTGGCTGTTCGGATCTGCACCGGCTCTGTGCACCACAATCTCCTATTGGAGTCAGTCCTCTCCTCCACTAAACTGGGGATATCCTGATCCCTTGTGCTGGTGTGTGTACCTCCTTCACGTCAGCTTATGTGTTGTATGCTGACTGTGGAGATTACACCTCCAAGCTTAACATTATGGTAGCCCCATTACCAATCCCCATTGTGGGGGGGGGGGGGTTCCCAGCAAAAATGACACTGTTTGTTATGGTTCCTGTTCCTTTAAGAAATTTGAGAAGCTCAATTCTGAAACAGAAAATGAGTTTTTTTCTGAATGTACCAGGTTCCTGGCCAATCCCGAGCTCCAGGCTATTCCTGTTTCAACGTGGGCCCTCCAGCTAGTTTATGTTTAATTTAAGGGAAGATTGTTTCAGTGGGCCTACGATGTCTTGGATCATACCAATTTAAAAGAAAGACCAGTGGAATTTCTAGCGTTTGTGATCCATAACTGGCTGCGCAAAACCGATTTGCCTAGCCCTTTTGATAAGCTCCTGGCAGCTTGTCAATCAGCTGCTCCTTCTACTGCCTACAAAAATAATCAGCAAGCAGATAATTGTTCTGATAACTTTTCTTCTGCTAAGGCAGCAGGGTCTAAAGCCAAACGTAAACGCTCCAAAAGAAAAGCGTTACAATCAGCGGAGTCGTTGCCCTTGGCGACTGCGCATCAGATCTGTAATGAGACTCCGCCAGTAGCAGATAATGAAATTCAGTCACCATTCAGGGGAGTCAAATGGACCTATGAAACTACTAATGAACTTTCATTGCTAGCCAGGGAAAATAAAAGTTCTTGTTTAAATGAATTATCTGAATATGATTATGAAGATATATTACAGAGTATTGAACAGATCAATTTATTCGTGCAGCAAGGGAAATTTGCATACACTACAGTTCAACACTTGCTACAGGTATTGGAGATCCTTAGGAATAAGAAATCGGCCAATCACCTGCTAAATAACCCAATGTATGTTTCTGCCACTAACACATTTGCAAACTATGATCAGCCGGAATGCTCAGCTGTTAAATATGCATGGGATCCTCCATTTGAGAGAGGAGAGATGGAAGCCCTGGTCTATGAATGGAAGAAAGATGCAAGTTCATTTTGTCAGTTTTACAGTGCAAAAAGTGAATTAGTATTGAATGCATGCATTAAGTCTGCCTATAACCTAATAAAAACTGGTGTGTGTGGGTATGACTTTGTGGCTCCATTGATCGATGTGTGGAGAATGATTCTGGACGATTTTTATGCGATTCAATCAGTTGATACCAGGGAAGACACACTGTCAAGTGGAGATTGTTCCACTTCCTCAGTTCCTGAGGACTCGCCTGCTTCAGCACCTTTGGCTGATTCAGCGAGTGATTCAGAGCTCCTTTTGTGTGAAATTGAAGTTCCTGTAATTCCACCCTGTACCATGGATAACTCAGTGTTACTTCCCAGTAAGACAGAAATTACTAATACTTCCTTAATCTTGCCCTGCACAAATTTCTCAGCAGAGGACCCAGAGGTCCTGCTGACTTCTGAGTCCAGCCTAGCCAGTACTCATGAGTCTTTGTTCAGTGAAACAGACACCAGAAAAATCTTGCCTGTCTCTGCAAACACTTCTGCAGAAATTACCTGTGTTAATAAAGTTCAACTCCAGTCTGATCCAGCAGATGCCAATAGATGCACTACATCAGTTTCTGAGTCCCAGCAATCCTGTCCAGAAATCTCAGAACCCCAGCATCTGAATTTTCCAATTTCACAATTGAATGGTGATTTAGATGCGCAAACATTGTGTTTTGATCTTCCTGTTTCTACACCTCACTCTAGTTTCATGAATAACTCAGAGCGTCTGCTATGTGAGTCCGAAATCGTAGAATTATTACCGTGTTCAGAAAATGTTCCAGTGAACTTGCCCTGTACCATGAATTGTGCAGTAGATCTCTCCAATGAAACTCAGGTCACAGAATCATTATGCTGTCCAGCAGGTGCTTCCATGGTTTTGCCCTGCAGTGTGGACTGTTCGGTGATCCTGTCCAGTGAAGCTGTGGTCACAGAGTCTTATGCTTCACCCAGTACTTTGGATACTTCAAACCCTCTAGCAGAACAGTCTGAGGCACTGCTTACCTCAGTTGGTGTTGCAGTAATATTCACTTGTCTAGCAGCTGTTTTGGAATTACAGTCTGCTCTAATAAAACTTGATGAATTTCTGCCCAGCGAAGCAGAAGCCATTGAAATATTGTCCTCGTCAGCAAGTGTGTTAGATACCTTGCCCTGTACACAGTCTGATTTAACCAATGTTGTTGAGTCCCTCTCCAGTGTTGTAACAGCCGAGGAACTCCAGCCCTGTCCTCTGAATGTTTCAAAAGTCTTGCCCTGTAACATGGATAATTCTGACTCGCTGGAAAAAATAATAGAAATCTCAGAATTTCAGTCCGGGTTAATGAGTGTTTCTGAAACCCAGCCCTGTATCCTGGAAAATTCTGGTTCTCTGGCCGGTGTGGCAGAAGTTCCTGAGTCCCCTTCCTGTCCAGTGAGTTACTCAGTTTTGCCTAGTTCAGTGGGGATTGCTGCACTATTGACTTGTTTTGCAGCCCTTCATGAGCTCCAATCCAGTGTATTTGATGAGTCTCTGTCTAGTCCAGAAGAAGTTATGGGAACCCTGTCTAGTTCGGTGCATACATCAGAAGATTTGTCCTGTCTTGTAAATGCCCCTGAACATGATTTGTTAATAACTTTGCTGGAATCAGAGACATCTAAGTCTGATCCTGCATTTTTTAGTGAGAATTCAGTAACTGTGAAGTCTAGTCATGATGATTTTTTTTTGCCCAGTCCTGGTTTCGGTCCTACCTTGACTGACTTTGAGGTTTGCAGTTCCTTGACATGCCCAGAAGTCTCTCTTGTGCCGGTGTGCCCAGATGTGCTTCGTATGCCAGAGTGCCCAAGTGTGTCTGTGTTGGCGTGCTCACACGCTTCCCTAGTGGAGACATGTTCTGATGTTGCCGGTTGGCCTGCATGCCCGGAGATGGTTCTGGTCCCTAAAAACCCTGATCTTGATGTTTGTCCTTGTGACCCTGACTCTAGAGTTGCCCTGGGTTCCATAGGGGTTCTTGATGGTTCTCCATGTGAGCCTAAGGGGCGTTCTGACCTGTGGGGATCTCTTTGGAGCTTCCAAGTGTTCTGGGAGATCTCTGAGGAAACTTGTCCTGGTACCTTGGACTGGTTCAACGGTGGGTTTTGTGTTGGTGGGGACAGTTCCGGTGGGCATTGCAAAGGCTTTGGCGTTTTTGGACAGTCCCGGGAAGGCGGTGGGTATCGCTCAGAGAGTTTCTGGGGGCTTTTCTCTGGAAGTCGTGGTTCTGATGGGTATCACACTGAGGCTTGTGGTGCTGACGGGCATGGTTCTGTAGGTTCTGGTTCTGATGGGTCCAGTCTTGTGGGGACTGATTCTGGAATTTGGTCTTGCCGGGCTGTCCCGGTCATCATGAATTATCAGTCAGATTGTTTTGTTGGGAATTTCAGTTTCGAAAAGCGTCTGGTATCCGCCTTTAAGGGGGGGGGGGGGGGGGTAATGTTATGATCATGTCTGCAGCGTGTACTGCTGGCTGCAGTGGTATTGTAGCCCAAGCAGTTCTGATGTCATTACATGCATTTTCTTGCATAGTTTGGTTTGCACTTAAACTAGTTGCTGATTCCATCTGCAGTCACTCTGAAATTAATGACAGTTTAACATGCTCTTGTGTAAACAAACATTGTCTGCTGCAGTGGAGGGGCAGTCCCTTTCCTGCAGGCTGCATATCATTGTCTGCCTTTTCCTGCTATCAGCCTGTGATTAATTACCATTCACTTGTGTGGGAATCTGCAGGTCTGCTCCCATTGGATGACCTCAGTATAAAGAACTGCTTCCTGCAATGTCTCATGGGCTACCATAGTCTCAGATTCTATCTGTTACTCTGCTCGTGCCCCACCTCGTTCCTGGTCCGTGTGGACTGCGCTGACTCCTGCGAAGGGGTCAGCGAGTCCTCCTAGTTCTGCTCTTGTTCTAGAAGTTGTTACTTGCTTGTCTTGTGTCATATATTGGTTCATCGCCAATATATACGCATACTTGCACATTTTGTTATTTTCCTTGTATTCGTGTTACGTTGATATATCAGTGTCGCTGATATATACGTACACGAACTGTTTATATCCTGTGTTCCGTTAGTCAGCGTTCCAGCACGCTGAGCTAGTTATCCTGTTCCTGGTCCTGTTTGTGGATTGCGTTCATCTCTGCGAAGAGATAGCGAATCCTTCTGAGTCCTGTTCCCTGTATTACTCCAGTCTTAGTCAGAGTTCCTGCTTATGTCATATATCGGTTCATTGCCGATATATACATATGTTAGTCAGACGTTACGAATAGTTTCATTGATAGCTGTAATTGTAATACGCTAGGAAAACATACTTATTGTGTATTTATCTGTGTTACGTTCATCTATCTTGATCCTGCTATTTCCTGTCTCTCCTGTCCTGTCTTTGTGAGGCACGCCATCGCCGCAACGCATTGGCTGCCTCATTCCAGTCTGTCTGGTTTTGGACGCTTGCTGTCGCTAAGTAATCGCTAGCTAGCAAGCGTTCATTCTGTCTACCTGTCCTGATCTCCTCAGTCCTGGTTTATGCGCTCAGCGCTACTTTGCGCTGAGACGTTATTACGAAAGTGTTTGTGGCTGTTCGGATCTGCACCGGCTCTGTGCACCACAATCTCCTATTGGAGTCAGTCCTCTCCTCCACTAAACTGGGGATATCCTGATCCCTTGTGCTGGTGTGTGTACCTCCTTCACGTCAGCTTATGTGTTGTATGCTGACTGTGGAGATTACACCTCCAAGCTTAACATCAGGTAATTGAAGGGATACCCCACTTGCGTAGGGGGGGAGATAGACAAAAATTGTTAGCATTGAGAGAATTTTATCGGATTAATAAGTTGGAGACTTGTGAACCCAAGGGTCTCAATAGAGACTATGATTTGACTGCTGTGATTTAAGGTTTGTTCTTTTCCATGAATGGCCATCGGATACCGGTTAAGTGTGGTAAGGGGCCTTTATTTTGCTTAGTTTGTTTATTAGTCTTTTATTGTTGGTTATATTTACTTATGCCCCTGCCTCACTTATCCGGTTGTTGTATATCCAGCTTATATTCTATGCTAAATACTACCAGACACTGTGGGGTAGTTCGTGGATTTCCTTCTCTCCACATGGCTAATTCGAATAGGGACATTTGGATTGCCTTACTTCGTGTTTACTTTGCGCTTAGAGACGCGGGATAGGTGGCCTGAGACACGTGATATTATCACGTGTCTCCACAAGACTGCAGCCAGCGGACGTCATCGGCGGCTTAGCTATTGGATGAATGCGCAGTCCTTTTGGGCGGACGGCGTAGGCGCTGCTCCTATTGGCCACTTGCTCCAGTTCCTTTTCTTCCGGATTGGACAGCGTTCTGCTGTGCTTATGCTGCACTTTTTCAGGCGGACGTTGTCGCTCCATTTTTGATTGGTTGGGAGCCTAGGTAGGTCCCCCGTGATTGGGCGGCGCTCTCTTTAGCAATTTCCGGACTTAGATACAGAAAGTCTTTATATACAGCGACGAGTCTTTTCCGCCGCAGCGCTGATGACGGGCCAATGTGGAGAGAGGGTTCTGTCGGACTCCCTCCCAGTGATTGGACATAGTCCTATGGCGGACGCTGTAGGCTGTATTCCTATTGGATACTGTGATCCTGATGTATATCCTGCTTTTTCCACACGTATTTTATACATGTGAGGCAGTTGGAGAGTATCCATATTGTGGACAAGATGTGTGTGAACATTAGGAGATTGTATAGATTATATAAGATTGTATAGATTATATAAGTAACAATTTGTGATCTTTGTTAGGAATGTACTATTCTGTGGCTTTTTATTGGATGTTTGGGAACATGAATATGTATATATGCAAATCCTGCAGTCTTCCATGTGGTCCTCTTTGAGGCCTTAAATGAATCATTGCATGGATCAGAGAACATTATGGGCTGGTCATGATTTGATAAAGGACCTATAATGGCCCGAAACGCCTGTGCGTCATCTATTTTGCACAAACCCATAGATGGATTTTAATTGTTTTTAAGAGCTATAAATAAAGATACTATTTTTGACGGTGCGGATCGTATGGAGTATTTTACATGTTACTTGTGGCTCCAGAGGTGATCTCAGCACATCATTTCCTCACCATTGGTGCAGTGGCTCTTACTTTTCTACAACATAGGATCTGATGACATCTATGTTTCTGACAAAAAACAGAGAAATAAAGTCCTTTTTGCGTTGTAGTGTGAACTGAGCCTTATACAGATAATTGTGTATCCAAACTGTCTGGCTTAAAGATAATCTGTACTCTAAATTTCTTACAATAAAGAGCATACCATTCTATTCATTATGTTCTCCTGTGCTGTTTCTGCCACTTCCTGCTGCAATCCTGGCTTGTAATTGCCAGTTTTAGGCAGTGTTTATAAACAAAAGACATGGCTGCTAACCAGCAGGTGATAGGATGAGAGAAGCTCAGTCTGTGACTCATACAGAGCCTGGAGGAGGCTTGGAGAGGGTGTGTATAACTTCTACCTATCACAGTAGAGCAGCACATTCCAGCCTGAGCCGACAAAGCCGGCACAGGAAAGAAGATTAGATTATATAACAGTGATAATACAGCCACTGTGCAACTAGGAAAGGCTGCAGTAAGCCAGACCACATTAGAACAGGTATAGGAACTTATAGAATAGAAGGCTAAACATTTTGTTACTGAGTCTATGTAAGAAAAATGGTTTCTAACAGTAATAAGCTAATGGACTAGCTTTGCCAAATGGTAAACAATACTGATCTATTTCTGTTTTTTAAAACATAGTGAAAATATATTTTAAACAGCCAATTGGGTTATCACCTGACTGCCTAGCCATAGACAATGTGGCAGGGCTGTGTGACTCACAACACCAGCTTATACAGTCGCACAAGCTTTTGGCACAGATACATTTTTTCTTTGACTGGTATTTTACATTAAAGGGACACTGTGGGGATCGGGGGAAAATGAGTTGAAGTTACCTGGGCATCTAATGGTCCCCCGCAGACATCCTGTGCCCACGCAGCCACTAAGCAGTGCTCTGGCCCTGCCTCCTGTTCACTTTTGGAATTTCAGACTTTAACCACTTAAGCCCAACTGGACGAGATTTCTCGTCCAGTTGGGCTGCGCGCACTCCCGCGGGTCGCGCGCGCGACCGCGGGCCCCCCCCCCGTGCGCGCCCCCGCTGCTGGCCGCTAGCCCACCGATCAGTGAAAGGGATTATAAATCCCTTTCGCTGATCGGACCCCCCCGGAGAAAAGCCGACAGCGTCTCTTCAGACGCTGCGGCTTTTCTGAGCTCTGGTCTCCTTTCTTCTGCCTGGGAGCGAGATCGATCGCTCCCAGGACTTTTTGATTCTGGCCATCTTGTGGCCAAATAGCAAATTACACCTAAAAAAAAAAAGTTTTAAGAATAAACCTATAAATATATTAAAAAAAACCCTGTTTACCTCCCACACCAAAAAATACCCACATACAAGTTTAAATAAAAAAAAAAAAAAAAATTACAATAATAAAAAATAAAAAAAAAACATAAATAGTTACCTAAGGGTCTGAACTTTTTAAATATTCATGTCAAAGGAGTATATCAATATGATTTAATAAATTATGGGCTTCTAAACAGTGATGGACGCAAAACGGAAAAAAAGCACCTTTATTTCCAAATAAAATATTGTCGCCATACATTGTGATAGGGACATAATTTTAACGGTGAAATACCCGGGGCATATGGTCAAATACAATACGTGAGTTTTAATTATGGAGGCATGTATTATTTTAAAACTATAATGGCTGAAAACTGAGAAATAATGATTTTTTTCCATTTTTTTCTTATTCTTCCTGTTAAAATGCATTTACAGTAAAGTGGCTCTTAGCAAAATATACCACCCACAGAAAGCCTAATTGGTGGCGGAAAAAACAAGATATAGATCAATTAATTGTGATGAGTAGTGATAAAGTTATTGGCAAATGAATGGGGGGTGAAAGTTGCTCGGATGTAAAAAAATTTCAACCCTTCGGGCTTAAGTGGTTAAAGTCTGAAAACCACTGTGCCTGCGTTGCCATGTCCTCACTCCCGCTGATGGCACCAGGAGCGTACTGCGCAGGCCCAGTATAGTCTGTTCCTGCGCCGTGTGCTCCTGGTGACATCAGGGGAAGCGAGGACATGGCAACGCAGGCGCAGTGATTTTCAGACTTTAAAGAGAATCTGTATTGTTAAAATCGCACAAAAGTAAACATACCAGTGCGTTAGGAGACATCTCCTATTACCCTCTGTCACAATTTTGCCGCTCCTCGCCGCATTAAAAGTGGTTAAAAACAGTTTTAAAAAGTTTGTTTATAAACAAACAAAATGGCCACCAAAACAGGAAGTAGGTTGATGTACAGTATGTCCACTTATAGAAAATACATCCATACACAATCAGGCTGTATACAGCCTTCCTTTTGAATCTCAAGAGATCATTTGTGTGTTTCTTTCCCCCTGCATCTCTCATGCACCGAAGTTTCAGGCTGCTCGTTTCTTCCTGCAAACAGCTTTGCCCTTGTCTGTAATTCTTCAGTATGTGAAAGCTCAGCCAGCTCAGAGGACGATTTATCCAGCTTGTAAAAGATAAGAGAGAAGAGAGAAGCTGCCCTAATCTAAATAATACACAGGCAGTGTGCATAGAGGGGCCTGGAAGGGGGAGTTCATAGCAGAACCACAACACTGAAGAGCCTTCCAGACACAGGCCGACAAGTCTGACAGGGGAAAGATACATTGATTTATTACAGAGACTGTGATAGTAGAAAGTGCTGCAGTAAGCTAGAACACATTAGAATAGCTTTTGGAACTTGTAGGATGATAAAAAAACAGGAGGCAATTTTTGTTACGGAGTCTCTTTAAAGTCTGAAATTCCAGAAGTGAACAGGAGGCGGGGCCAGAGCATTGCTGAGTGGCTGCGCGGGCACAGGATGTCTGCGGGGGACCATTAGAAGCCCCGGGTAACTTCAACTCATTTTCCCCCAACCCCCCCTACAGTATCCCTTTAACTGCAGTACTGAATGACTATAGTATTGTGGCTGCACAAGGCTCATTTCTCCTCATGTGCAGTTTGATTTATTGTATGTTATGTCCCCTAGTAATTAAGTGATCAATTGCTGGAATTTAAATGTCTCAGACTTGTGCTGCAAAATATTTCATTCTTAGCTGCAGGCAAGACGACATATGCACTGTTTGGAATAACAATATTGTGCATAAAAATATACCTGTCTGTGGCATAGTGTCATATGGTCAGTACGGCGTTAGTGATTCATTACACTCAATGAAGCTTGCTTAATCCCCTTGGCGTTATGATTCTTTCCAGATTTTAGGGTCTAAAAGCGGTGCAATTTTTTGCACCCTTTCATACCCTAAAACCTGGAAAAAATCATGCTGCTAGGGAAATCTGCAGCAGTTCTACAATCACTCACCTACCTGGCTCTACAGTTCTGCCTCCATCCTCTGGGTGGCGCTGCAACTCTAAAGCTGGCCACTAACGGTCCAATTTCTAGCGAAAAATAATTCGAGCGATCAGAAATTCTGATCGGATTGGTTGTAAATAATCTCAGTTGATGGGCACAAGTTATAATGAACGATTATAAAAACAATCGTCCGATTGAATTTTCGTCTAACCAAAATTTGGATTTTCTTGTTGGTCGTGATAGATAGGAAGCAATGATTGGTTAATTGCTGGTGTAGTGAACGATTATTCGTCTGATCAGAATTTCTGATCGCTCGAACGATTTTTTGCTAGAAATTGGACCATTAGTGGCCACCTTAAAGTGACGACAGCCGGCGATCTCACCAGCAGGAAGCAGAGCCCCGGAGGAGAGGAAGAAGAATGGCGGCCGACGTTGGGATCCCCCGGGAGGTATGTAAAACTGCCCACAGCGTGCTATACTCTGCATACAGCCTTCGGCGGCTACCCCGAGCAGGTCAGGATTACCGCTCTTAGCTGCGGTTTTCTGCCCCGACTCTAGCTCGGGATTACTGCCAAGGAGGTTAATTCACCCTACAATCCCACCATCAGCACACCCCTATAAGAAGCAGGAAGCAAGCATTCATGAGAAGAATCTAGCTTAACCACTTGAGGACCACAGTGGTAAACCCCCCTAAAGACCAGGCTAATCTTAGCTAAAATTGCCACTGCAGCTTTAAGGCCAAGCTGCAGGGCCGCACAACACAGCACACGAGTGATCCCTCCCCCTTTTCCCCCCACCAACAGGGATCTCTGTTGGTGGGGTCTGATCGGCCCCCAGGTGTTTGTTTGTTTTTTTAATAAATATTTATATGTCGTTTTTTTCAACAAAAATGTGCTCTTTTTTTTTCTTCCTTATTCCCCTCCCTCCCTCCCTCCCTCCCTCCTTGCAGCCAGCCAATCATGTGATCGGCTGTCATATGCTTCAGCTTATGAGAGCCGATTGCTCTTTTGTCCCCCAGGGGGACAGCCGTGTCACACGGCTGTCCCCAGTACAGCGCTGCTGCTGATCGCAGCGCTGTACTATGTAAATAGATGGCAATCACGCCGTCTAACAGTCTCCCATGCGGCAATATGAAGAGGGGGCGGAGCTCCTGCAAATCAGAGCCCCAGGACTTGATGCCAATTAGCGTTAGGCGGTCCTGGGGCTAGGTCTTTAGGTAGTTAAAGTACCCCTGAGAACTTAATTTAAAAGGCGACTGTCAGGCTCTCTCATGTAGCATGTCCTGCTGGTTGCAGTTGACCGGGTGAATGACAAAACCGCTCTGGTAAAGCACTTAGAAAAACGATTTTACCAGAAACGCAGCGCGCAGTGGAGAGCAGGGAGGGGAGAAAAACACGCACAAAATCGCAAAACGGTAGTGATTGCCTAGCACTCCTGCAAGTCCTAATTCTGTGTACATGACTATAGTAATGGTTGCTATTAGTTACGCTCCTTCCTGTTCTGTCTTGTTTGTGGATGTTTGCCATCACTGCACAATTAGATTGGCAAACATTCCTTCCTGTCTGTCTGTTTGTCTGTCCTTGTTTTATTCAGTGTGGTGGAAAACAGTTGCTCAGCGCTGTGGTCACTCTGAGCAATCCTTGTGTCTTGTTTATTGTGACAGTTATTGAAAGCTCAGAGCTGCAGTCGCTCTGAGCAACCTTGCTTCCTGTCTCTAGTCTACTACTCCTGCTGTCAGTGTCGGACTGGAAAATGGAAAAACTGAGGAAATCCACCTGCTGGCCAAGCAGCAGAAACCCTGTGTTACCACTCCCAATAGAAACCTGCAGCAAGTCTTCACTGTGAGCAGCAACACCTGATTACTGCTACTTGGCAAGCAAGTGGATTTCCTCCGCTTTCCCACCTCCCAGTCCAACACAGCCTGCTGTGATCTGTGTAGTCTCTTCCACAAGTGCATCCCCCACTATTACCTGATATTACCCAGCCACATTTGTCTTGCTTAGTGGGCTCTGGTAGTACTCCTGTGTTCCCGACCTCAGTCTCTATACCTTGCGCGCAGAAGTCTTGGGGTTAACTGTAGTCGGGTAGGCATAACTCCGTCTCCAGTTCACGTTGGGACTTGCCTATAGGTGAAGAGCTGCAGTAGATTGGGGTATCGGGACTGAAGGTAGGCGAGAGATCTGCCAGGCCTTACATTATGACGGGTCCAACACAAAACAATATCATGGAGGAGTCTTCCAGTAGATATTATGACATTGGGCTCTATTCACAAAACTTCTCATAAATGACTTATTTATCACCTGATTGAAAAAAAACCCTTTCAACACATTTACAAGCAAAATAATCACTTAAAGTAATTTGTTCCTGTATTCATTTCAGTATTACTTTTCTTACTTTAACCACTTTACCCCCGCGCGTACGGATTTCTCCGCCCCTTTTTCCATCCTTTCACCCCCAGGGACGGAGAAATCCGTACTTTGCGCACTCCCGCCGCTGTCCGCGCTCCCGCTTGTAAACACGCCGCCCGCCGCTAGTAAACACGCCGCCGCCCGCTCGCCCAGAGATCAACGAACGGGAAAATCCATTCCCGTTCGTTGATCTAAGCCCCGCAATGATCTGCTGCCGCTCGGCTGAGCAGCGCGATCATTGTGAAAAAATAACAAAGTCACAGCCTCTTTCTACTTTCTGCAAGCGTCCGGAAGGTCGCATGAAACAAATTGGTAATGTTGCCATCTTGTGGCCAAATAGTAAAACTACACCCTAACCATTTTTTACACACAAATACACTTGTTTTACACAAAAAATTAACTCCTTACCTCCCACACTCACCAATTTTTTTTTTTTGTAATTAAAAAAAAAATAAAAAATTTACAATAAAAAAAAAACATAAATAGTTACCTTAGGGACTGAACTTTTTAAATATTTATGTCAAGAGGGTATAACACTGTTACTTTATAAACTATGGGCTTGTAATTAGGGATGGACGCAAAACTGAAAAAAATGCACCTTTATTTCCAACTAAAATATTGGCGGCAAACATTGTGATAGGGACATAATTTAAACGGTTTTATAACCGGGATAAATAGGCATATACATTTAATGGGTTTTAATTACAGTAGCATGCATTATTTAAAAACTATAAAGGCCGAAAACTGAAAAAAAAAAAAAAAATTCCCACATTTTTTCCTATTTTCCCATTAAAACACATTTAGAATAAAATTATTCTTGGCATAATGTCCCACCTAAAGAAAGCCTAATTGGTGGCGAAAAAAACAAGATATAGTTCATTTCATTGCGATAAGTAATGATAAAATTATAGACGAATGAATGGAAGGAGCGCTGAAAGGTGAAAATTGCTCTGGTGGTCAGGGGGTAAAACCCCTCAATTGGGAAGTGGTTAATCTATATATATAAAATCGGATGTGTGTGTGTGTGTGTGTGTGTATGTATGTGCCACGATCACTCAAAAACGTCTTGACCGATTTGAACGAAACTTGGTACACAGATCCCTTACTACCTGGGATGATAGGTTCTGGGGGTCTCGCGGCCCCCCTGCACACCTGGGCGGAGCTACAAACAGCAAATCAGATTTCACCCATTCAAGTCAATGGAAAAAATTTAAAAGGCTGCCATTCTCACAGTAATCAAGCCAGAGTCCCCACACTTGGCACAGGTGGTCACTTGGTGACCGAGGTTACAAATCCAGGAAAAGTGGGCGGAGCATAAAACAGCCAATCAAATTTCAGCCGTTCATTTTAAATGGGAAAATGTAAACTGCAGCCATTCTTAGAATGTTAATCGCAGAGTTCTCAAACTTGCCACAGTTGGTCGCTGGGTAATTGCGATTAAGATTCAAGAAAATGGGTGGAGCCTACAACAGCCAATCAAAATTCACTTGAATTCAAATTGATTTTCAAGGGGAATATTTAAACTGCTACCATTCTTACACTGTTAATGGCAGAGGCTTCAAACTTGCTACAGTCGTCATTGGGTGACTGGGGTCCAAATTCACTAAAGGGGTGGGGCCACATACAGCCAATCAGATTTCCTTGGTGGATAAACTGCTTCCATTCACGCATTTTTGATGCCAGGAACCTGAAAGCTCACAAATGTGGTCATTAAGTGACTGTGTGTCAAGGTCACAAAAAGTGGGCGGAGCCAAAAACAGCTTTTACTGGGAAAATATAAACTGCTGCCATTCTTACATCGTTAATGGCAGGGTTCTCAAACTTTGCACAGTTGGTCATTGGGTAACTGAGATTAAGATTTTGGAAGGTGGGTGGAGCCTACAACAGCCAATAAAAATTCACCTTTCGATATTCAAAGGGAATGTTTAAGCTGCTACCATTCTCTTAGGGCCTGTACACACTGCTGCGCTTGCGCTGCGCTTTTCAAATCACATGCGCTTTTTAATCGCAAGGTCTTTTGAAAAATAGTGAAAATCGTGGAGACCTGTACACACTGGTGCAATGCGCTTTTCCTATTCTCATGAAGGCTTGCGATTTAAAAATCGCATGCGATTTTAAAAGCGCAGCAGTGTGTACAGGCCCTTATACTGTTAAAAGCAGATGCATCAAACCTGGTACAGTCAGTCACTGGGTGACTAGGGCCCAAACTCAGAAAGGTGGCGGAGCCACAAACAGCCAATAAGATTTGTTTATTTTTCAATGGGAATATACAAAGTATTGATACCAAGGACCCCAAAGCTGATAAACTTGATAATTGAGTGACTGTATGTCAAGGTTAGAAAAAGTGGTCGGTGCCAACAACTACATTTTTAACATGGCAGGGTTCCCAAACTTTACACAATTGGCCACTGGGAGACTGGGATGAATATTCAGAAATGTGGGTGGAGCCTACAACAGCCAATCAAAATTTACCTATTGATTTTCAAGGGGACTATTCACATTGCTACCATTCTTACACTGTTGATGGCAGAGGCCTCAAACCTGATACAGTCAGTCATTGGGTGACTGGGGTCCAAATTCACTAAAGGGGTGGAGCCACAAACAGCCTATCAGATTTGTTAGATTGATTTCAGACATTCTGTTATTGGCAGGGTTCTCAAACGTGACACAGTTGGCCACTGGGTGACTGGGACTAATATTCAGGAAAGTGGGTGGAGCCTAATGCAGCCAATCAAAATTCACCTTTTGATTTTCAAGGGGAATATTGCAACTGCAGCCATTCTTACACTGTTAATGGCAGAGGCCTCAAACCTGCTATAGTCGGACGTTAAGTGTCTGGGGTTCAAATTCAGTAAAGGAGCGGAGCCAAAAACAGCCAGATTTCTTTGCTGGATAAACTGCTTCCATTACCACAATTTTGATGCCAGGAACCCAAAAGCTCACAAACTTGGTCATTGTGTAGTGACTGTGTGTCCAGGTTACAAAAAGTGGGAGGAGTTAAAACAGATTTTTCTGGGAAATTGTAAACTGCAGCCCTTCTTCACTGATAATGGAAGGGTTCTCAAACTTCGCATAGCTGCTTACTGGGTGACTGGGATTAATGTTCAGAAAAGTGGGTGGAACCTAAAAATGCCAATCAAAAATCACATGTCGCTTTTCAAGGAGAAAATTACAATTGCTGCCATTCTTGCACTGTTAATGGCACAAGCCTCAGACCTGGTACAGTTGGTCATTGGGTCACAGGGGATCAAATTCAGAAAAGGGGACAGAGCCACAAACAGTGAATCAGATTGGTTTCATTTCATGGGAAAATACAAATTATTGATGCCAAGGACCCCAAAGCTCACAAACTTGGTCATGCCAAAAACAAATTTCACTGGGAAAGAGTAAACTGCAGCCCTTCTTAAACTGTTTATGGCAGGGTTCCCAAACTTTGCCCAGATGGTCACTGAGTGACTGAGATTAATATTCAGGGAAGTGGGTGGAACCTATAATAGCCAATCAAAATTCACCTGTTGATTTTCAAGTGGATAATTTCAATTGCTGCCATTTTTCCACTGTTAATAGCAGATGCCTCAAACCTGCTACAGTTGGTCATTGGGTGACTGGGGTTCAAATGCTGGAGAGGGGGTGAAGCCACAAACAGCCAATCTGATTTGTTTAATTTCTATTGGAATATACAAATTATTGATGCCAAGGACCCCAAAGCTCACAAACTTGGTAATTGAGTGTTTGTCCGTTAGGGTTATAAAGTGGCCGGAGCTAACACCAGCCAAATACATACACGGGCAATGCCGGGTCATCAATGGGTGGAGACAAATACAAATTTCACTGGGAAAATGTAAACTGCAGCTATTCTTACACTGTTAATGGCAGGGTTTTTAAACTTTGCACAGTTGGTCACTGGGTGACTGGGATTAATATTCAGAAAAGTGGGTGGAGCCTACAAAAGTGTATCAAACTTCACCTATTGCTTTTCAATGGGAATATTTAATTGCTACCATTCTTGCACTGTTAATGGCACAGGCCTCAAACCTGGTACAGTTGGTTATTGGGTGACTGGGGTTCAAATTCAGAAAAGGGTGTGGAGCCACAAACAGCCAATCAGATTTTTTCATTTCAATGCAAATTATTGATACCAAAGACCGCAAAGCTCACAAACTTGGTCAGAGAGTAATTGTGTGTTAGTTCTAGAAAAATTATGCAGAGTCAACACCAGCCAAATACATACCCGGGCAACGCCGGGCAATCAGCTAGTTATATTATATTTTTGCTCCTTGGGAACTTAAAAATGTAATATAGATAAGGTGAAAACAGGCGAAAAAGTGCACCTACCTACCTACGTGAGCGCATGCAGTGTTATATACCACCAGTCACTGCACCTGTTCACGGTACCTGTGTGTGTGACAGCTGCACATTGTATTGATATTTGATACCAGTCACTGCATACCTGTTTACTGCAACTGTGTGACTGCACATTGTATTAGTCAAGTCAGTGCATACCTTTCACTTCATCCCCCTAATATGGGCAAAACAGGCAGAGGCAGGCCACCCGGCAGATCTGTTCAAGATCATGCTGTCATGATTTTGTGCGGCCCTGGATTAAAGTACAGTGTTCAGAAGGCACGTGCCATCAACCCCCAAGATTGTCAGGACGTAGTTGACTATTTAACACAGAACACCTCATCTTCCTCAGCTTCCGCATGGAAGCGTGACATATCTTCCTCCTCCTGCTCTGATTCTGGCACCCCACTTAACACTCAGTCGGCCGCCACCACCAAAGTGCCATCACCCGAGGGCTCAGCGGTGTGGACATTTTTGTGTGTGTCTGCCTCAGATGAGAGCAATGCCATCTGTACTCTCTGTCACCAAAAATTGAGCCGTAGAAAGAACAAGACCCGTGTAGGGACAACTTCCGTACAAAGGCACATGATGACAAAGCACAAACTGCAAAGGGATGACCACCTGAGGAAAAGCAGCACACAAAAGCGAAGCCACACACCGCAGTAGAAGATACCAGGCCGCAATTATTTCTCAAAAAAGGCGATACCCAAACCAGTGCTGCTCATCAGATTCCGGATATCCGGGTAACCCGGATAATCCAAACTTTTTCAGCTATCTGCCCGGATTCGGATTCCGGATACCTGGGCCCAAATCCGTATAGCAAACCACGGATATTTGGTCGCATACACAGATATCCGTGGAAACCCTTGGATTATCCGAATCTGGATACTGTAACCATTGAGAGGGTGCCCTCGCTCTGCACGGCTGAGAGTAAGGTTATCTGTTGTATTGACCTGAGGAAGCGGGCTAAGACCCGTGAAACGCGTTGTCTACAGTATAACCGTTTATGTTTTAATAAAGACTCCTTTTTTTCTATCCAGTGAGTCTTCTTTGAAGGTAAGAAACCTCCGTTGTTACTATTACTAATATTTTATTAGTTTATCTATAAAATTTAAATCCATATCTTACTGTCATCATCACTACATAAATTTGGGCGCCTCCACCAACGTGATTCTCTTGTGTACCCTACACCTCTTGGGGGTGATATCCGCACCACTGGGGAGCGTAGTCAGGACAGGACTTCAGGAGGAGAGCGACCACCCAGATCCAGAGGGTCCGGGCTACCGAGCGGAAACGGTTTCTTTCCACATGCACTTGCGGTGGTTGCAGTACTGCAACCCACCTTTGTGAGTATACATCTTCCACTCTAATACTCTCCATCTACAACCTAACGATACTGCACTATAAGGGCCTTCTCTATAGGTCAAGGACAACCCCCTTCTTGTGAAGGGACAAACTTAGACCCACACAGACATATTACCCACACAGGGCTCTAGACACAGCGGAGCCATGTAGCCGTGTAGCCAGCCTTAGGAATTCATGGAGTATATGATTTTTAGCCTGTTTAAGGAATACCCTTTATATGAGAGGTATGAAAGTTATATCATTTTATTGGTCTGGATCTGGTGGGTATTTTAATATTAAACTGGTGTCACTGACAAACCCAGTCACCGAGGTATTCAGCTGCTTCAGGCTAGAACATGTTACCTTAATCAAGTTTGATGTTCTAATTGTCATATTCTGAGGAATATGAATCTGTGGTTGTTATGTGTGTGTGGGAACCGTAAGCTGAGATATGGAAAATGTCATATTTGGTGGCCACAAGAAACCCACCCGGAAGGTTAACCACACCCTGTCCAGCCTCTGAGATCCCACCTCAAAACTAGCTTCAATAAAACCAAGCTTCAGGCAGAGAGGAGGAGTCCTCCAAATTCCATCTTCAAGAAGGCATGCTGTTGCTCTGAGGACCGAGCAGCAGACATTTTTGTTTCAACTTTGCTCCGGAAACAAAGAAACTTCAAGTTTTTCCCAGAAAGGACATATTTTCACCTGACCTTAAAGAGAACCCGAGGTGTGTTTAAAGAATGTTATCTGCATACAGAGGCTGGATCTGCCTATACAGCCCAGCCTCTGTTGCTATCCCAAACCCCACTAAGGTCCCCCTGCACTCTGCAATCCCTCATAAATCACAGCCATGCTGTGAGGCTGTATTTACATCTGTAGTGTCAGTCTCAGCTGCTCCCCCGCCTCCTGCATAGCTCCGGTCCCTGCCCCCGTCCCTTCCCTCCAATCAGCAGGGAGGGAAGGGATGCAGGCGGGGACTGGAGTTCTGCAGGAGGCGGGGAGAGCAGCAGACTGACACTATAGAGATAAACACAGCCAGCTCTGACAAGCTGTTTATCAGCAGCGTGGCTGTGATTTATGAGGGATTGCAGAGAGCAGGGGGACCTTAGGGGGGTTTGGGATAGCAACAGAGGCTGGGCTGTATAGGCAGATCCAGCCTCTGTATGCAGATAATATTCTTCAAACCCACCTCGGGTTCTCTTTAAGTGTACATATTTTCTTCCATTTTTTTTTTATACTGTGCTACTATTGTCTCCATAATTGTTGATTTTAATGATTTTCTGTATATATTAATTATTTATATTGCATTTATAACAAAGGACTTCTAAAAGGCATTTATTTGTTCAGCTACCCCAACTATTTAGCCACACACAGAAAGAATTCTAGCTTCTGAAGAGCTCTACTGAGCATTGTTGTTATTAGTCAGAACAGGGTGTGTTTTAACTATTCTATTTGCAGGTATTAGTATCAGGCAGGTTGGGGCTTCTCTTGCCATCAAAAGGAGATGGTGGCAGCCTAGTATTTTGTGTTTAATAGATCGCACACCTCCCTCTGGTCTGTCTGCTGCCAAAATTCCAGCAGTTTTAGCTCA
This sequence comes from Hyperolius riggenbachi, assembly GCF_040937935.1. Classification (NCBI taxonomy): domain Eukaryota; kingdom Metazoa; phylum Chordata; class Amphibia; order Anura; family Hyperoliidae; genus Hyperolius; species Hyperolius riggenbachi. Next base: position 133,945,803 of record NC_090649.1, read on the forward strand.
TCGATTGCGTCCTCGAGATTGGATGATCCGTGTGCTGAAACCGATTGGAAGGCATTGTGCGGTCAGGCCACTAGGGGTTGCACCACAATATCAGCCATACAGAGCCCCTGGGCCCTGATGATCTGTTTGAGAAAAGGCAAATATTTCTTGTGGGAAAGATTATATCGGCTACTGATTGGCATGAAGTTCAATCCTTGGTTACAGTTCTTAAAGGGTTTTCTAGAGGGAGTTCCATACCATTTTATAATACCTAATGAGGTTTCAGAATGGCACTGCTAACCTCACTATGTGGTACAATGGGCGGCACCAAGGATCACATACAGTATCTATTACTTGCACTGTCCTCTTTTTTTCACTACAATCTCTCTGCAGTGGGCCTGATCAGTTCTTGTCCACATCCATATGTCTCTAGAATGTGTTTCTTTTGGAGGAGTGGGCACATGCTTCATATAGGCCCAGTGGCCACTAATTACCAATGACTTGGGAGGGCAGTGGCTGCACTATGGTGTGTACTTGCTGCTTGAGGAACAGATTTTAGACCTTCTTGGCTTGGCACTGATGATTTAGGGATAGTGTCTATGTCTACACTTTGTGTAATAGGGACACAAGTGTTTCCATGTGTTATGTGACACTGCATGTTAGATGTGAGTTGTAGTTACATTACTGCATTTCATATGTGGGGTAGCGACTGCTGCACTCATATGTTCTTTCATTACCATTGATATATTGGCACACAAGAAAGATACGCATTTGGACTGGGGCTACCATGAAAGGGCCTCTGGGTTATGTTTTCCCCCCAGGCTAAAAGGTCCCAGTCCTCCTCTGGTTCAAAGTCCCATAGACTTTCATTACCCTAGCTGTACCTTGCGGTAAAAAAAGGGTAATTCAACACAGACCAACACTATAGGTGTGAAAGGGCCCTTAGAGAAATACCCAGACAGCTCATGGTGACCCAGAAACACCTGCAAATATATCATTTGCGTATCCAAGAGTGATGCATCATGGGAAAACACAGTTACTCACAGCTGAATTATTGCAAATACTTTTAAGAAAACAAAATTACATTTTAGATTTTAGAGGTCATTGCAAATCAGTATATATCAACAAAAGTTGTTTAGATGATTCCTCTAATGCCTAATTGTACAAGATTTCTTTGCAAACTTTTGAAACTTGAAGATTCAAAAGCTTGCAAAGAAATCTTGTAGTTAGTCATTAAAGGTATCAGCTAAACAACTTTTGTTGTTATGTCTTCGGATTATTTCCATGACTAATACCGAGCCACATGCAACTAGCAAAGCAGCAATGACATACTCGCAGTCAAACACAAGATGGCAGTGTAGCTACTCAAATTTGTGTCTTGAAACACTTGCAAAATGAAAAGCTTTAGGAATAAATAAAATAACTGTGTGACAGTGATGTAAACCTCAAAAAGGCTATAAGATACCCCCCACTAAGGGTTGTAGCTAAACTAGAGGACACAAATAACACATCTCCAGACCTCAGGACAGCAGACTGCAATAAGGAAACTGCTACTGGTTTCCTTGTTGAATGATAAAAATTAGCAAAAACAGTTTTTAAAACCGTCAGTGTTAACAAAACCAAGATAGGACTGGAAGAGTATTTAGCACTTTTGTATTTATATCAAATTTGTCACCTTTTAAATTAAGGTCACATCTGCTCAGCTAATGTATAGGTCTCAACTAAATGTGTTCAAGTATGACAGGTAGTGGCTGGATGGTGTACTGGTTGAAGAGAATTTGTACTCTAAAATTCTTACAATAAAAAGCATACCATTCTATTCATTATGTTCTCCTGCGCCCCTCTGTGCTGTTTCTGCCACTCCCTGCTGCAATCCTGGCTTGTAATTGCCATTTTTATCCAGTGTTTACAAACAAAAGACATAGCAAGCAATAGGCTGAGAGTTCTTACAAGTGTGAGTCATACAGAGTGTGCAGGGGGCCTGGAGAGGGTGTGTATAGCTTCTAGCCAATCACAAGCAGCACAACACATTCCAGCCTGACTGCCTGAGCCCGACAGAGCCGACAGAGGAGAGAAGATTAGATCACATAACAGAGATAATACAGCCACTGTACAACTAGGAAAGGCTGCAGTTAGACAGAGCACATTAGAACAGCTATAGGAACTTATAGGATAGAAGAAATAAGGATGAAAATGTTGTTACAGAGTCTCTTTAAGGGCTCTGCCTTTGACATGGGAGACCAGAGTTTAAATCCTGGATAGGGTTAATACCTATTCAGTAAGGGCTAAGGGGCCACCCTGCAAGACTTCCTAACACTGCAGGGTGGACCCTTGAGTGTGCCCTTACTGGCTGTGCTTGAGCGCTTTGAGTCCAACAGGAGAAAAGTGCTATACAAATGTTAGCATCAGGGCTTAATTTACCATAAGGCAATGTAGGCCCGTGCCTACAGGCGCCTGATGATGGAAAGGTGTCTCACTCCCCTTCCTGAGTGCCTCCTTACCTATGCAAAGCATCAGAGTGTAAATGAGAGGTTACTCATCCAGGTCTCAGCATTCCACTGATGAGCTTTCCTTAATACTGAGGGTACTTCTGGCTACTAATACTAAGGGCCACCTGTAGCTACCTATGATGGGCAAGGGAAGTAAGGGAGTAGTGACAGCTGGGGCAGCCAGCACTCTTGCAATGCAGTTTGGTGGGGGTTTGTAGGTTCATGGATGGGTGAAGTCTAGGGTCCCAGGACATCTGTGCAAGGCAAATAGAAAAAAAAAATCTATTCCTATAGTCTCCTGTGAGGTAACTCCAGGCCTTGTTATGATTATAGGATAAGATTTAGGATTATAATTAGGAGATTTAACTTTGTTGACTGAATGTGAAACCACTTACTTGTTGTTTATGCCAATAACAATAAAGAGTTCAATTGTATGCCCAAAAGTAATTACAATATTGAGTGTATTTGAAGCTTTAAGATCCCCACGGAGTTTATAAAGTGGCAAATGAACAGGATGTGTCTTTGCCTTATTCTTGTACTGTGCAGTGTATTACCTGTTTCACATGATATTGATATTCCTGTTATATTGTTTACATGCCTTGTTTAAAAAAAGTAAACAATTACATGCAGTTCACACTGCAGAACGTAATCAGCGATTGCAATTTTGCGATGCAAATGTTAAAGAAATGTGCGTTTTTGCACATTCCTTTAACCAGAATTGATCTGAAAAATGGTACAGTTCTTGAGAACACTGTCAAAGCGTGACACTGCACTAGCCCTTTTCCAAGGCCCGGATTTACATCACAGGAGCCTATAGGCTCTGATGCCCTGGCACCCTAGACTTCACCCTCCATGAACCTACAAACCCCCACTGAACCACACGCAAGTGTCCTGGGTGGCCCACTTGTCACTTCTTCCTTACTTCTTTTGCCTATCTGGTAGCTACAGGTGTCCCTTAGTATTAAGTTGCCCCGGAATGAAGGGAGATCTCATCAGTGGAATGCCAATAGCTGGATGAGTAACCTCTCATTTACACTCTGCTCCAGACACTACTTAGGGAAGGCGGGAGGGAGGCACTCGGGGACTGGAGTGAGCCACCTTTTCATCATCAGGCACCAGTAGGCACGTGCCTTATGGTAAATCTGGCCCTGGCTTTTCCGTTTGCTGGCAATAAGCAAGTGCAGCGCAGTCACCCTTAGTGTGAACCAGCCCTTGTTAAAGGGGCACTACAGTATAGCAAAAATTATGTTTTCCTTTATCCCCACCATCAGTTACTTAACCCCTTGCCGACCGCTCCACGCTAATTGGCGTGAACACGGAATTCCCAGGACCACTCCACACCAATCGGCGTGAAGTGCTTGGGGTGGGGATCGCAGGAGATCGGGTGCACCGATGCGTGCGCATCCCCGCTGGAGTGACGGAGCTCCGCTCCGCCATCAGTCTCCCAGCGGCGACCGTTAGATGGTGCCGCCATCTAATAAGGCTGTACAGTGCTGCGATCTAAGGCAGTGCTGTACTGGGGACAGCCGTGTCACTCAGCTGTCCCCTCCAGAGGCACAAAGGCGATCCGCTGTCATAGGCTTGGAGCAATCAGGGTGTGCGCTGCTCGGGCTGCACAAGTGCAGTAGTCTCTGACATTGAGGGAGTCGCTACTGTTGGTTGGAGGGTCTTGGGGAGATGGCGCAGGCACAGGATGACTCCAGGGGGCTGCAAGAAGCCCCAGGTAAGTTGAACTACTTTTTTTTGCCCTTAAGAGCCGTTTCACATGGAAGCTTGGCAGAGTTTTACCGCCGGCGTCTTGGACTTGTCGTTAAACGCTTCCATTCAAGTGAATGAGAGAGTTTGTATTGGGCTTTTACCAGCATTTGTGCCATTGGCATAACAACAATAGAATGGTTAATCCCCCCACTTTTTCTTAACCCTGCAAGTATATAACTATCAGGTTAGCTGCTCCCAGCCCCTCCTCCTGAGTTTCCTGTTTGCATGATAAGTAGTAGCAGTTTTGCATATGATTTGCATCTGAATTGAATGCGAAATGTGCAGAAAGCCTATTAGAGGTGCTGCACACATGAGCTGGTTGTCATTTCAGATGCAGCCTTAGTGGTATGCGCTGGCGCTCTCCTTGCATAACAACAATAGACCCTGCAAAGTTAGCAGCCACAGGGAGGCCCAGAAGCTGCAGGGGGACTCATGGGGGCAGAAGTTTCTTTTCCCTGACCTGAGAGATGGACAACTGAGGGCACAGAGAGAATAAACTTTCTGATCTCTGCACAATTGTTCTAATGACTGCATCTGCTCAACCACTGATAAGGAATTATGCAAAGTTTTGTAGACAAAGATTTGTAGACAGTCCCTATTCAGTATGCAGCAGGCTCTTGTGTACAGCGCCCGGCTCCCAATCTCTCTACCCCTCCTCAAGTGCTCTGTACTGTAGTGATGCTGGAGGAGTCTGCAGAGCCGGTTCTGCCCCATCAGAGATGGACAGAGTGCGTGTATTAACCACCCTGGTGTTCTATTAAATGCGCCAGGGTGGCTGTGCAGCACCATTTAAATTTTTTTTTTAAAATCATGTAGCTAACCTAGCGCTAGCTACATGATAGCCGCTGTGCAGCGGCATCCCCTTGCCCCTTCCGATCGCCTCCGGCGATCAGAGCAAACAGGAAATCCCGTTCAGAACGGGATTTCCTGTTTGGCTTCTCCGTCACCATGGAGATGATCGGGATGACATCATCAACGTCATCCATGTCATGGCGTCGGAGGGAGTCCCGATCCACCCCTTAGCGATGCCTGGCACTGATTGGTCAGGCTGCGCACGGGGTCTGGGGGGGGGTTTGGCCTGATGTGCGGCAGGTAGCGGCGCATCGGCGGCGTGGGGTGGCGATTGGTACAAACACGCAGCTAGAAAAGTGCTAGCTGCGTTTTTGAAAAAAAAAATTTGAAAATCGGCCCACCAGGGCCTGAGAGATCCGGCGCGGCGATCATGGACGAGCTGTGCTCGTCCATACCACTAAGTTGGTTAAGCTGAGGTTTGAAGCATACTCGTCTGTCGGTTTTCTGTATACTTTTTTTGTGTGTGTCTGTATGTGTGAAAACATGCACACTTTATCACAGAAGCAAATTTAATTGAATGTGTGCAGTGTTTCACAGCTGTCTGTTTTTATCTGCATGGAGAAAACACATTAAAGGCCTGGTGCACACCAAAAACCGCTAGCAGATCCGCAAAATGCTAGCAGATTTTGAAACGCTTTTTCTTATTTTTCTGCAGCGTTTCAGCTAGCGTTTTGCGGTTTTGTGTAGCGGTTTTGGTATAGTAGATTTCATGTATTGTTACAGTAAAGCTGTTACTGAACAGCTACTGTAACAAAAGACGCCTGGCAATCCGCTCTGAAGTGACGTTTTTCAGAACGGTTTGCGGTTTTCCTATACTTAACATTGAGGCAGAAATGCATCCGCAATCCAAAATCTGCAGCAGCCCGGGAGTATGCGTTTCTGCAAAACGCCTCCCGCTCTGGTGTGCACCAGCCCATTGAAATACATTACCCTAGCGGATCCGCACCCGCAAGCAGATCGCAAACAGCAGCGGAAACGCTCCGGTGTGCACTAGGCCAAAGTGTGCACTAGCCAACTGGATAACATTGATTCTCAGTGTACCTGTGCTGAAAGCGAAGAGAAAGGGGTCCCCATCATTCCAGGCTACCCTGGATGCTACATGTGGCATCCAGGGTCATTTACCGCCGTGTCTTTGTTTCCCTCTGTGGGGACAAAAATGCAGAAGCCGACGAAAGCCTCCGAACGAGATGCCGCCAAATAGGACATCGCTGGAAGCCAGGCAGAAGACTGTGTGAACCTGCCTTAACCACTTGCCGACCGCACACTCATACCGTGCGGCGACAAAGTGGTAGCTGGAGGACCAGTGACGCACATCTGCGTCGCCAGGTGCCTCCCTAATTAATCAGGAAAGGCCTCTCGCGCGAGCGGCCGTTTCCTGTTAGATCGCGGCTCGCAGACTAAATGTAAACGCAGGAGACGTCTGTCTCCTTTGTTTACATTAAACGGCGCTGCTGCTACAGTAGCGCCGTATGGCAGATCGGCGATCCCCGGCCAATCAGCAGCCCGGGGATCGCCGCCATGTGACAGAGGACAGCCTGTCACAGGCTGCACAGGACGGATAGCGTCCTGTGCAGCCCCGATCACCAGGGGTGAGAGGGAGGAGAGGGAGGGGGGAATTTCGCAGCGGAGGGGGGCTTTGAGGTGCCCCCCCCACAACACCCAGGCAGGCAGGAGCGATCAGACCCCCCCTGCACATCATCCCCATAGGGGGGAAAAAGGGGGGCGTCTCTGATTGCTCTGCCTGCAACCTGATCTGTGCTGGGGGCTGCAGAACCCACCCAGCACAGAACATAGAACACCACGCTGGTCCTTAAGGGGGGGGGGGGGGGTAAAGGCTGAGTCCTCAAGTGGTTAAATAACCCTTTAACCTTCCTGGCGGTAACCCCGAACATAGTTCGGGGTAAGCCGCGCAGGAGGTTTTCTCATGCCCTGCTGGGCCGATCTGAATAATTTTTTTTTTGCTGAACGCAGCTAGCACTTTGCTAGCTGTGTCAGCAGTTCAATCGCCGTCGCCCCGCGCTCGATCGCCGCTATCCGCGTCGCAAGACAGCCCCCCCCCCAGACCCCTGCGCTGCCTGGCCTATCAGCGCCAGGCAGCGGCAAGGGGTGGATCGGGACTCCCTTAGACGTCACGACGTCCATGACGTCGGTGACGTCATCCCGCCCCGTCGCCATGGCGATGGGGGAAGCCCTCCAGGAAATCCCATTCTTTGAACGGGATTTCCTGATCGCCTATCGCCGGAGGCGATCGGCGGGGCTGGGGGGATGCCGCTGTGCAGCGGCTATAATGTAGCGAGCCCTAGGCTCGCTACATGATTTAAAAAAAAATAAAAATAAAAAAAACGGCTGCGCTGCCCCCTGGCGGTTTTTAATAGACCGCCAGGAGGGTTAAACAGCAAATCACATATCCAAATTCAAATTGTCCATGTCCATTAAAAGGAAAACTATTTCTAATAGTAAGCTCAGGGCCGGATTTTTACTTTTTACCACCCAAGGCCATTGTCAGCAGTCATCCCCTTCAGTATAGATAGCCAGATGACCCCCTCCAGTATAGGTAGCCCGTTGACCTTTCCCTCCAGTGTCCATAGCCGGATGACCTTCCCCCAGTTTAGATAGCCTGAAGACCAGCTCTTCTCTCCAGTATAGGTAGCTAGGTGACCATTACCTTTCCCCAAGTATAGCCTACTGCCCACCCGCCCTTGATCTTGTGATGCCCTAGGCCATGGCCTATGTGGCCTTGGCTTAAATCCGGCCCTGAGTAAGCTAATGCATTAGTCTGGCCAAATGGAAAACAATATCTTGTTTCTGTGTCTGAAAATATATTTTAAGCAGGTAATTGGGTTATCACTGCCTTGACAGTGTGGCAGGGCTGCATGACTCACAACACTAGCTTACACAGTCACACAAACTTTAGTACAAATATGTGTTTTCTTTCTGCATTTCCACTTGTGCGGTGCGAATCGCCGCGGAAAAAATTTGCATGCGGATGGGAAATTCGCATGCGGGTCCATGCGAGTTTTCTTGCGAACTCGCACACGAATTCGCATGGGTGATGATGCATGCGAATTTAACCATGGCAGTGCTGGTGTGCTTTTCCATTGTTTCTATGCGAATTCGCATGAAAATTCGCATACCCAAACCTCATGCGAATTTCCTATTAAATACATTGTATGCGATTCGCATAGCGGCATGCGGCATGCGAATTCTGATGGCTCTGCCATGCGAATTTTTTCTGCACAGAAAAACGCAAAGGAATCCTGAAAAGTGGAAACAGTCCAATTCACTTGTATTGCTATGCGAATTTGCATGTGAAAAACGCATGCAAATTCGCGATAGTGGAAATGAGCCCTTACTGGAATTTTGCATTAACTGCAGTACTGAATGGCTATAGTATTGTGGCTGCACAAGACTCATTTCTCCTCATGTGCAATTTGATCTATTGCATGTTATGTCCCTTAGTAACTGGAGTGATCTATTGCTGGAATTTAAATGTCTCAGTTGTGCTGCTGAATATTTCATGTGTAGCTGCAGGCAAGATGTACATATGCACTGTTTAGAATAACAAATTTGTACATAAAAAAACATACCTGTCTGTGCCATATTGTCATTTGGTCAGTATGGTGTTAGCGAAACATTACACTCAATGAACCTCGCTTGATTCTCCCTACAACCCCTTCATCTGCAAACCCCTATAAGCAGCAGGAAGCAAGCATTCATGGGCAGAATTTAGCTTAACTACTTAAAGACCGCCCCACGCCAATGGGCGTGGTCGTGGCGGCAGCCCCAGGACCGCCTAACACCAATTGGCGTCAAGTCCTGGGGCTGCATTCTGCAGGAGATCGCGCGCAGGCTGCACACGCATCTCCTGCTTGGGGCCGGAGCTCTGCCACGCCTTCAGTCTCCGAGCGCCGGTTGCTGCTTGGAAGACTGTTAGATGGCGAAACCACCGTCTTTTCTGTTAGTACAGCGCTGCGATCAGCAGCAGCACTGTACTGGGGACAGCCGTGTCACACGGCTGTCCCCTTGGGGAACAAGAGAGCGATCGGCTCTCATAGGCAGAAGCCTATTACAGCCGATCGCAGGATTGGCTGGCTGGGGGGGAGTGAGGGGTTTACAAAGCAATAAAAAAAGGAGGGATAGTAAAAAAAAAAAAAAAAATCACCAACATAAATATTTATTTAAAAAAAAAAAAAAAAAAACACACAATGGGGGGTTATGCGATCAGACCCCATCAACAGGGAGCTCTGTTGGTGGGGAGAAAAGGGGGGGATCACTTGTGTGCTGTGTTGTGTGGCCCTGCAGCTTGGCCTTAAAGCTGCAATGGCCAATTAACAATAAAAAGCCCTGGTCTTTAGGGGGGTTTAACACTGCGGTCCTCAAGTGGTTAAAGAGGAGCTGTCAGCCATACTATCTCAGAAAAAACACATGTATAAGTTAAGTAGATAAATACTTGCTCTACTTACATAACATAAGTATTGCACTGTTTTCACTTTTGCAGAAAGCACTGAATGGGTTAAGCCTAGGCAGAGCTCTCCTGCAGACTATTCACAGTTGCTGATATGAACTAATTAGACAGTTGAATCTGCCTAAACAAACACAGAACATGGAAAAGTGAATTTCTTTAGCAACTATATGTGGAATGAAGACTTTTCATTTTGCACTGTGCAAGAGTTCAGGTCCACTTTAAAGTAGAACTGTCAGTCATACTATCTCACAAAAAAATCCACATATATCTATATATATAAAATCGTGTGTGTGTGTGTGTGTGTGTGTGTGTGTGTGTGTGTGTGTGTGTGTGTGTGTGTGTGTGTGTGTGTGTGTGTGTGTGTGTGTGTGTGTGTGTGTGTGTGTGTGTGTGTGTGTGTGTGTGTGTGTGTGTGTGTGTGTGTGTGTGTGTCGCGATCACTCGAAAACGGCTTGACCGATTTGAACGAAACTTGGTATACAGATCCCTTACTACCTGGGATGATATGTTCTGGGGGTCTCGCGGCCCCCCTGCACACCTGGGCGGAGCTACAAACAGCAAATCAGATTTCACCCATTCAAGTCAATGGAAAAAATGTAAAAGGCTGCCATTCTCACAGTAATCAAGCCAGAGTCCCCACACTTGGCACAGTTGGTCACTTGGTGACCGAGGTTACGAATCCAGGAAAAGTGGGAGGAGCAAAAAACAGCCAATCAAATTTCAGCCGTTCATCTTAAATGGGAAAATGTAAACTGCAGCCATTCTTAGACTGTTAATCGCAGGGTTCTCAAACTTGCCACACTTGGTCACTGGGTGAATGTGATTAAGATTCAAGAAAATGGGTGGAGCCTACAACAGCCAATTAAAATTCACATATTGATTTTCAAGGGGAATATTTAAACTGCTGCTATTCTTACACTTTTAATGGCAGAGGCTTCAAACTTGCTACAGTCGGTCATTGGGTGACTGGGGTCCAAATTCACTAAAGGGGCGGGGCCACATACAGCCAATCAGATTTCCTTGGTGGATAAACTGCTTCCATTCACACATTTTTGATGCCAGGAACCTCAAAGCTCACAAACTTGGTCATTGAGTGACTGTGTGTCAAGGTTACAAAAAGTGGGCGGAGCCAAAACAACTTTTACTGGGAAAATATAAACTGCAGCCATTCTTACACCGTTAATGGCAGGGTTCTCAAACTTTGCACAGTTGGTCATTGAGTGACAGATTAAGATTTTGGAAGGTGGGTGGAGCCTACAACAGCCAATAAAAATTCACCTGTTGATTTTCAAAGGAAATATTTCATCTGCTACCATTCTCTTATACTGGTAAAAGCAGATGCCTCAAACCTGGTACAGTTGGTCACTGGGTGACTAGGGTCCAAATTCAGGAAGGGGGCGGAGCCACAAACAGCCAGATTTGTTTATTTTTCAATGGGAATATACAAAGTATTGATACCAAGGACCCCAAAGCTGATAAACTTGATAATTGAGTGACAGTATGTCAAGGTTAGAAAAAGTGGGCGGTGGCAACAACTTCATTTTTTACATTGCAGGGTTCCCAAACTTTACACAATTGGCCACTGGGTGACTGGGATGAATATTCAGAAATGTAGGTGGAGCCTACAACAGCCAATCAAAATGTACTTATTGATTTTCAAGGGGAATATTCACATTGCTACCATTCTTACACTGTTAGTGGCAGAGGCCTCAAACCTGATACAGTCAGTCATTGGGTGACTGGGGTCCAAAATCACTAAAGGGGTGGAGCCACAAACAGCCAATCAGATTTGTTAGATTGATTTCAGCCATTCTGTTATTGGCAGGGTTCTCAAACGTGACACAGTTGGCCACTGGGTGACTGGGACTAATATTCAGAAAAGTGGGTGGAGCCTACAGCAACCAATCAAAATTCACCTTTTTTACATTGCAGGGTTTTTTACATTGCAGGGTTCCCAAACTTTACACAATTGGCCACTGGGTGACTGGGATGAATATTCAGAAATGTGGGTGGAGCCTACAACAGACAATCAAAATGTACTTATTGATTTTCAAGGGGAATATTTACATTGCTGCCATTCATTCACTCTTATTGGCAGAGGCCTAACATCTGCTACAGTCAGTCACTGGGAGACTGGGGTTTAAATTCTAAAGGGAGCGGGCCAAAAACAGCCAATCAGATTTGTTTGATTTCAATGGTAAAATGCAACTTATTGATGCCAAAGACACCAAAGCTCATAAACTTGGTCATTAAGTGACTGTATGTCAACATTAGAAATAGTGGGCGGAGCCAAAAACAACTAACTTTTTACATGGGGAAATGTAAACTGCAGCTTTTCTTACACTGTTAATGGCAGGGTTCTCAAACTTCACACAGTTGGTCACTGGGTGACTAGGATTAATATTAGGAAAAGCAGGTGGAGCCTACGAGAGCCAATCAACATTCACCTATTGATTTTCAAGGGGAATATTGAAACTGCAGCCATTCTCACACTGTTAATAGCAGAGGCCTCAAACCTGCTACAGTCGGTCGTTAAGTGTTTGGGATTCAAATTCAGCAAAGGGCGGAGCCAGATTTCTTTGCTGCATAAACTGCTTCCATTAGCACAATTTTGATGCCAGGAACCCAAAAGCTCACAAACTTGGTCAGTGGCTGTGTGTCCAGGTTACAAAAAGTGGGTGGAGTTAAAAACAGATTTTTCTGGGAAATTGTAAACTGCAGCCCTTCTTCACTGTTAATTCTCAAACTTAGCATAGCTGGTTACTGGGTGACTGGGATTAATATTCAGAAAAGTGGGTGGAGCCTAAAAAATGCCAATCAAAAATCACATGTCACTTTTCAAGGAGAATATTAAAATTGCTTCCATTCTTGCACTGTTAATGGCACAAGCCTCATACCTGGTACAGTTGGTCATTGGGTCACTGAGGTTCAAATTCAGAAAAGGGGACAGAGCCACAAACAGTGAATCAGATTTGTTTCATTTCATGGGAAAATACAAATTATTGATGCCATGGACCCCAAAACTCACAAACTTGGGCATTGAGTAGTGACTTTGTGTCCAGGTTAGAAAAAGTGGGCGGAGCCAAAAACAACATTCACTGGGAAAGTGTAAACTGCAGCCCTTCTTACACTGTTTATTTCAGGGTTCCCAATCTTTGCCCAGATTGTCACTGAGTGACTGAGATTAATATTCAGGGAAGTGGGTGGAGCCTATAATAGCCAATCAAAATTCCCCTGTTGATTTTCAAGTGGAATATTTAAATTGCTGCCATTTTTACACTGTTAAAAGCAGATGCCTCAAACCTGCTACAGTTGGTCATTGGGTGACTGGGGTTCAAATGCTGGAGAGGGGCAGAGCCACAAACAGCCAATCTGATTTGTTTAATTTCTATGGGAATATACAAATTATTGATGCCAAGGACCCCAAAGCTCACAAACTTGGTCATTGACTGTTTGGGTGTTAGGGTTAGAAAGTGGGCGGAGCCAACACCAGTCAAATACATACCCGGGCAACGCCGGGTCATCAGTGGGTGGAGACAAATACAAATTTCACTGGGAAAATGTAAACTGCAGCCATTCTGTTAATGGCAGGGTTTTTAAACTTTGCACAGTTGGTCACTGGGTGACTGGGATTAATATTCAAAAAAGTGGGTGGAGTCTACAAAAGTGAATCAAACTTCACCTGTTGCTTTTCAAAGGGAATATTTAATTGCTACCATTCTTGAACTGTTAATGGCACAGGCCTCAAACCTGGTACAGTTGGTTATTGGGTGACTGGGGTTCAAATTCAGAAAAGGGGGTGGAGCCACACACAGCCATTCAGATTTGTTTCATTTCAATGCAAATTATTGATACCAAAGACTGCAAAGCTCACAAACTTGGTCAGTGAGTAATTGTGTGTTAGGGTTAGAAAAAGTAGGTGGAGCCAACACCAGCCAAATACATACCCGGGCAACGCCGGGCAATCAGCTAGTAACTAGATAAATACTTGCTCTACTTACATAACATGTTTATTGCACTGTCCACATTTTGAATTTAGCGATTTTTCTATAGTAAAAAAAGAGAAAATCCTTCTTAGGATTCTTCATTTTAACTGTGTCTATCTTGAAGCCAAACCTGATGTAATTTCCTCCCTTACTCTCCTCTGCCTGATTGTGTATGCATTGCCCGCCCTCCTACCAGTCTTCAGGCACTCCCACCCAGCTCTGCAATAGAAAGTGCATTATCTCAGCATGAGAAATATTGGCCAATCAGAGAGGAACAGGTGTGGCAGGGGAAAACAGGGGGGGGGGAGATCCAATCAAGGCTGCATTAATTAAGTCTGAGAGCAAAGTAAAGAAGCAAAAAAGACAACCCAGCATGCCCTGCAACTTCCTTCGTGCGGCAATGTACCAAATAGCAGTCAGGTAAACTGAGGAATGATCATTTATTAACAAGAAAAGTAATAGTGATTTTAACTTTTGGATTGCCTGGTTAGCATTCTTATTACTTACTAGCTGATTGCCCGGCGTTGCCCGGGTATGTATTTGGCTGGTGTTGGCTCCACCTACTTTTTCTAACCCTAACACACAATTACTCACTGACCAAGTTTGTGAGCTTTGCAGTCTTTGGTATCAATAATTTGCATTGAAATGAAACAAATCTGAATGGCTGTGTGTGGCTCCACTCCCTTTTCTGAATTTGAACCCCAGTCACCCAATAACCAACTGTACCAGGTTTGAGGCCTGTGCCATTAACAGTTCAAGAATGGTAGCAATTAAATATTCCCTTTGAAAAGCAACAGGTGAAGTTTGATTCACTTTTGTAGACTCCACCCACTTTTTTGAATATTAATCTGTGCAAAGTTTAAAAACCCTGCCATTAACAGAATGGCTGCAGGTTACATTTTCCCAGTGAAATTTGTATTTGTCTCCACCCACTGATTTCCCGGCGTTGCCCGGGTATGTATTTGACTGGTGTTGGCTCCGTCCACTTTCTAACCCTAACACCCAAACAGTCAATGACCAAGTTTGTGAGCTTTGGGGTCCTTGGCATCAATAATTTGTATATTCCCATAGAAATTAAACAAATCAGATTGGCTGTTTGTGGCTCTGCCCCTCTCCAGCATTTGAACCCCAGTCACCCAATGACCAACTGTAGCAGGTTTGAGGCATCTGCTATTAACAGTGTAAAAATGGCAGCAATTTAAATATTCCACTTGAAAATCAACAGGGGAATTTTGACTGGCTATTATAGGCTCCACCCACTTCCCTGAATATTAATCTCAGTCACTCAGTGACCATCTGGGCAAAGATTGGGAACCCTGAAATAAACAGTGTAAGAAGGGCTGCAGTTTACACTTTCCCAGTGAATGTTGTTTTTGGCTCCGCCCACTTTTTGTAACCTGGACACAAAGTCACTACTCAATGCCCAAGTTTGTGAGTTTTGGGGTCCATGGCATCAATAATTTGTATTTTCCCATGAAATGAAACAAATCTGATTCACTGTTTGTGGCTCTGTCCCCTTTTCTGAATTTGAACCTCAGTGACCCAATGACCAACTGTACCAGGTATGAGGCTTGTGCCATTAACAGTGCAAGAATGGAAGCAATTTTAATATTCTCCTTGAAAAGTGACATGTGATTTTTGATTGGCATTTTTTAGGCTCCACCCACTTTTCTGAATATTAATTCCAATCACCCAGTAACCAGCTATGCTAAGTTTGAGAATTAACAGTGAAGAAGGGCTGCAGTTTACAATTTCCCAGAAAAATCTGTTTTTAACTCCACCCACTTTTTGTAACCTGGACACACAGCCACTGACCAAGTTTGTGAGCTTTTGGGTTCCTGGCATCAAAATTGTGCTAATGGAAGCAGTTTATGCAGCAAAGAAATCTGGCTCCGCCCTTTGCTGAATTTGAACCCCAAACACTTAACGACCGACTGTAGCAGGTTTGAGGCCTCTGCTATTAACAGTGTGAGAATGGCTGCAGTTTCAATATTCCCCTTGAAAATCAATAGGTGAATGTTGATTGGCTCTCGTAGGCTCCACCTGCTTTTCCTAATATTAATCCTAGTCACCCAGTGACCAACTGTGTGAAGTTTGAGAACCCTGCCATTAACAGTGTAAGAAAAGCTGCAGTTTACATTTCCCCATGTAAAAAGTTAGTTGTTTTTGGCTCCGCCCACTATTTCTAATGTTGACATACAGTCACTTAATGACCAAGTTTATGAGCTTTGGTGTCTTTGGCATCAATAAGTTGCATTTTACTATTGAAATCAAACAAATCTGATTGGCTGTTTTTGGCCCGCTCCCTTTAGAATTTAAACCCCAGTCTCCCAGTGACTGACTGTAGCAGATGTTAGGCCTCTGCCATTAAGAGTGAATGAACGGCAGCAATGTAAATATTCCCCTTGAAAATCAATAAGTACATTTTGATTTACTGTTGTAGGCTCCACCCACATTTCTGAATATTCATCCCAGTCACCCAGTGGCCAATTGTGTAAAGTTTGGGAACCCTGCAATGTAAAAAACCCTGCAATGTAAAAAAGGTGAATTTTGATTGGCTGCTGTAGGCTCCACCCACTTTTCTGAATATTAGTCCCAGTCACCCAGTGGCCAACTGTGTCACGTTTGAGAACCCTGCCAATAACAGAATGGCTGAAATCAATCTAACAAATCTGATTGGCTGTTTGTGGCTCCACCCCTTTTAGTGATTTTGGACCCCAGTCACCCAATGACTGACTGTATCAGGTTTGAGGCCTCTGCCACTAACAGTGTAAGAATGGTAGCAATGTGAATATTCCCCTTGAAAATCAATAAGTACATTTTGATTGGCTGTTGTAGGCTCCACCTACATTTCTGAATATTCATCCCAGTCACCCAGTGGCCAATTGTGTAAAGTTTGGGAACCCTGCAATGTAAAAAATGAAGTTGTTGCCACCGCCCACTTTTTCTAACCTTGACATACTGTCACTCAATTATCAAGTTTATCAGCTTTGGGGTCCTTGGTATCAATACTTTGTATATTCCCATTGAAAAATAAACAAATCTGGCTGTTTGTGGCTCTGCCCCCTTCCTGAATTTGGACCCTAGTCACCCAGTGACCAACTGTACCAGGTTTGAGGCATCTGCTTTTACCAGTATAAGAGAATGGTAGCAGATGAAATATTTCCTTTGAAAATAAACAGGTGAATTTTTATTGGCTGTTGTAGGCTCCACCCACCTTCCAAAATCTTAATCTGTCACCCAATGACCAACTGTGCAAAGTTTGAGAACCCTGCCATTAACGGTGTAAGAATGGCTGCAGATTATATTTTCCCAGTAAAAGTTGTTTTGGCTCCGCCCACTTTTTGTAACCTTGACACACAGTCACTCAATGACCAAGTTTGTGAGCTTTGAGGTTCCTGGCATCAAAAATGTGTGAATGGAAGCAGTTTATCCACCAAGGAAATCTGATTGGCTGTATGTGGCCCCGCCCCTTTAGTGAATTTGGACCCCAGTCACCCAATGACCGACTGTAGCAAGTTTGAAGCCTCTGCCATTAAAAGTGTAAGAATAGCAGCAGTTTAAATATTCCCCTTGAAAATCAATATGTGAATTTTGATTGGCTGTTGTAGGCTCCACCCATTTTCTTGAATCTTAATCACATTCACCCAGTGACCAAGTGTGGCAAGTTTGAGAACCCTGCGATTAACAGTCTAAGAATGGCTGCAGTTTACATTTTCCCATTTAAGATGAACGGCTGAAATTTGATTGGCTGTTTTTTGCTCCTCCCACTTTTCCTGGATTCGTAACCTCGGTCACCAAGTGACCAACTGTGCCAAGTGTGGGGACTCTGGCTTGATTACTGTGAGAATGGCAGCCTTTTACATTTTTTCCATTGACTTGAATGGGTGAAATCTGATTTGCTGTTTGTAGCTCCGCCCAGGTGTGCAGGGGGGCCGCGAGACCCCCAGAACATATCATCCCAGGTAGTAAGGGATCTGTATACCAAGTTTCGTTCAAATCGGTCAAGCCGTTTTCGAGTGATCGCGGCACATACACACACACACAAACACACAAACACGCACACACGCACACACGCACACACGCACACACGCACACACGCACACACGCACACACGCACACACGCACACGCGCACACGCACACACACACACACGATTTTATATATATAGATATATGTGGATTTTTTTGTGAGATAGTATGACTGACAGTTCTACTTTAAAGTGGACCTGAACTCTTGCACAGTACAAAATGAAAAGTCTTCATTCCACATATAGTTGCTAAAGAAATTCACTTTTCCATGTTCTGTGTTTGTTTAGGCAGATTCAACTGTCTAATTAGTTCATATCAGCAACTGTGAATAGTCTGCAGGAGAGCTCTGCCTAGGCTTAACCCATTCAGTGCTTTCTGCAAAAGTGAAAACACTGCAATACTTATGTTATGTAAGTAGAGCAAGTATTTATCTACTTAACTTATACATGTGTTTTTTCTGAGATAGTATGGCTGACAGCTCCTCTTTAACCACTTGAGGACCGCAGTGTTAAACCACCCTAAAGACCAGGGCTTTTTATTGTTAATTGGCCATTGCAGCTTTAAGGCCAAGCTGCAGGGCCACACAACACAGCACACAAGTGATCCCCCCCTTTTCTCCCCACCAACAGAGCTCCCTGTTGGTGGGGTCTGATCGCATAACCCCCCATTGTGTGTTTTTTTTTTTTTTAAATAAATATTTATGTTGGTGATTTTTTTTTTTTTTACTATCCCTCCTTTTTTTATTGCTTTGTAAACCCCTCACTCCCCCCCAGCCAGCCAATCCTGCGATCGGCTGTAATAGGCTTCTGCCTATGAGAGCCGATCGCTCTCTTGTTCCCCAAGGGGACAGCCGTGTGACACGGCTGTCCCCAGTACAGTGCTGCTGCTGATCGCAGCGCTGTACTAACAGAAAAGATGGTGGTTTCGCCATCTAACAGTCTTCCGAGCAGCAACCGGCGCTCGGAGACTGAAGGCGTGGCAGAGCTCCGGCCCCAAGCAGGAGATGCGTGTGCAGCCTGCGCGCGATCTCCTGCAGAATGCAGCCCCAGGACTTGACGCCAATTGGTGTTAGGCGGTCCTGGGGCTGCCGCCACGACCACGCCCATTGGCGTGGGGCGGTCTTTAAGTAGTTAAGCTAAATTCTGCCCATGAATGCTTGCTTCCTGCTGCTTATAGGGGTTTGCAGATGAAGGGGTTGTAGGGAGAATCAAGCGAGGTTCATTGAGTGTAATGTTTCGCTAACACCATACTGACCAAATGACAATATGGCACAGACAGGTATGTTTTTTATGTACAAATTTGTTATTCTAAACAGTGCATATGTACATCTTGCCTGCAGCTACACATGAAATATTCAGCAGCACAACTGAGACATTTAAATTCCAGCAATAGATCACTCCAGTTACTAAGGGACATAACATGCAATAGATCAAATTGCACATGAGGAGAAATGAGTCTTGTGCAGCCACAATACTATAGCCATTCAGTACTGCAGTTAATGCAAAATTCCAGTAAGGGCTCATTTCCACTATCGCGAATTTGCATGCGTTTTTCGCATGCAAATTCGCATAGCAATACAAGTGAATGGGACTGTTTCCACTTTTCAGGATTCCTTTGCGTTTTTCTGTGCAGAAAAAATTCGCATGGCAGAGCCATCAGAATTCGCATGCCGCATACCGTTATGCGAATCGCATACAATGTATTTAATAGGAAATTGACTTGAATGGGTGAAATCTGATTTGCTGTTTGTAGCTCCGCCCAGGTGTGCAGGGGGGGCCGCGAGACCCCCAGAACATATCATCCCAGGTAGTAAGGGATCTGTATACCAAGTTTCGTTCAAATCGGTCAAGCCGTTTTCGAGTGATCGCGGCACATACATACACACACACACACACACATCCGATTTTATATATATAGATTACCAGAAAAAATTGAAGAATTGATTTTTGATTTTATGCCTGATAGTCACACTTTAAAGTACCCCTAAGGCCTTGTTCACATTATAAATCGCCAGCGCTACCGCAACCACTGAGCAATTTATCAATCGATTTTGAAAGTACTTTTCTAAGCGTTTATGTGTAGCGTTTTTCTTTTCACTTCCTGACATCAGTTTTTTTTTTTACTTCCAACTCCCATGGCTTCGCGCGCCACACTCTGCCTTTTTCATTGGTACCCCGGATCTTTTAGGATCCTAGCAACGCCCGAGTTGAATACTTTTCAAGAAGTTCCCCCAAGTGGCACAGCCTGATTCTGAACTGCGCAGGCGCCAATCCCAAACCACACGTGCACAGTGAGAGTAAGTGCTTGTCCGCTTTTACTTTCTTTCACTGCCCATGTGCAGTTAGAAACGTGCACATGTGCAGTTCAGAATCGCTCTGCACCGCTCGGAGGAACCCTTCGGAAGGCTTGGGAGGTAAAAGACCTGTGCACAGGGAATGGGAGGGACCCGAGGACAACTCAGGAGGAGGAAGAAATCTAGCCCACCATCAGTCAGTCATTTTTCCCAATTCAGGAGAAGAGGATTTCACTACAGCATTGCAATTTGTATTAAATCACAAACACACTGCCTGCAGCATTGCATTTGATTGCACTTGAAGGAATGCTGCAGAATTGCACAAGCGTGTGACACAGCCAGAGCCGGAACAGGGTCCTCCAGCACCCAAGGCTGAGACACGCCCCTCCATCACTCCCACCCCAGCCGTCACACTGATTGCTATTCGACTAAGAGGCGCCCCAGGGCCCCAACCCCCCGAATACCTTAATCTCTAGTTATCTGGCTTGCAGTCACTGCCATGTATGCCCTTTTCTTATTTCTCTCTGCTTCAAACACAATAGGGGAATAATAGCTGAGTAAGTTGTGTGCCCCCTCCAACACTGCGCCCTGAGGCTGGAGCCTCTCTGGCCTCTGCCTCGGCCTGGCCCTGGACACAGCGCACATGCGTTGACTGACAGGAACCCCAGTGACATACTTCCTGCACCACAGGGCCTATGCATATGACCAAGTCGGCGCACAGTAGTACAAGTTGTACAAAGCCTAATTTCTGTGGTGTGATGTGGTGCACCACATTGCACCGCATCTCACCGTAAAGCTCAGGTGTGCAACCGGCCTAAAATCATGCAACAGAACCAACCTGTGAGCTGGCATTGTCATGTGCAGTATTGTGCCCGTTTGTACACCCATATGACTTGGAGTGGCTGTAACACTCCCACCTAGTTCATCCTAAACCTCATCTCCTGACCTGTGCCTAAAGATGCTGAAACTGGAAAGACTGAACCGTGCATGTGCAGGAGGCTTACAATGACAGCGCGTGATAGAGCCGGGTGCACGGATGCATGCGCAGTGGCTCACAACTTCAGCCGAAGTTGCTGGGTTAACGGAGCCGCCAGGAGGACCACGGAGGAGATCCAGAGGACGCCGAGAGACCTCGCGAGCTATGGGGGGCTGGAGGAAGCCCCAGGTAAGTGCAGATTTTCATTTTTACGGCTGCTCAGGGGCCCTTTAAAGCAAACCTGAAGTGAGAGGAATATGGAGGCTGACATATTTATTATTTCCTTTGAAAACAATGCATATTGCCTAGCAGTCCTGCTGATCCTCTCCTTCTAATACTTTTATCCATACCCATACCTAAACAAAGAAGCAGACCAAGTGCTCTGAAGCAAGTTCCACCAGATTATCTGCATTCTTGGTTTAGGTGTGTGATTCAGACACTACTGCAGCCAACGAGATCAGCATGACAGCCAGGCAACCGATATTGTTTAAAATGAAATAAATATGGCAGCCTCCGTATGCCTCTCAGTTCAGGTTCCCTTTGAGCTACCTCTGGAAAAAAAGGGGCTGTTGACTTCACTCTGAGCACGTGTTTTGACACTTAGTTTACATGGTCTGTTACTATTTAAAGCCAATGGTTACCGCTGTAAAAATAAAAAAGTCAGATACCCACCTAAGGAGAGGGAAGGCTCGGTCCTAATGAGCCTTCCCTCTCCTCTCCCGGTGCTCTCGGTGCTGCGCTGGCTCCCCCGTTCGCGTCCGCCGCCGCCGCAGGGACTTCGGAGGTCTTCGGGAGCACTCGGGCTTCCGAAGACGGACCGCTCCATACTACACACGCGCGATTGCGTCATAGAGGGCGCTCGCACATGCGTAGTATGGAGCGGCCCGTTTTCGGTAGCCCGAGTGCTCCCGAAGGTTTCCGAAACATCCCTTCGGCGGCGGAAGTGGCAGTAGTTGACCGAACTGGTCGAATACTGCTACGGGGGATCCTGTGCGGGACCGGGCACAGTGAGAGGAGAGGGAAGGCTCATTAGAACCGAGCCTTCCCTCTCCTTAGGTGAGTATCTGACTTTTTTATTTTTAAAGCGGTACACATTCACTTTAAATGCACCTATTGCCAAATGATTATTATTGGGAGAAGATCAGGTTCATGCAGTGTTACTTTAGGCCCAGAATCCATAAAGGGAACAATAGAGAGAGATTCGCTGCATTACTTCTCAGTAGGTATGCTCATTCAGATTTGGCGGAAATGCATCGGAATTTGGAAATCAGAAATAGAAGTGTGGTAGGCAGATTTTTGTGGAAATCGTGGAAATTTGCGCTGAAATTTCCACCAACTTTAACATTGATTTTCTCAAAAAGTACAGACTTTCTTCTTGTTCCTACTCTTAACAACGGCCCTTGACTGTAGTGTAAAATGCAGAAAATCTGCAGATATGTGGTCTGCCGCCGACTTTAGAGGTTAATAGCAAATCCCCCATGGGTGCTAGAAACCAAATGTTCTGAGTATGTTAAGCAGAAGAGTGGGAACAAGAGGAATAAATAACTCTTTCAAAAAGACCTTGTACTTTTTGAGAAAATCAATGTTAAAGTCGGCAGAAATTTCTGCGAACATCCGCATCGGAATGCGGAAATCAGTAGCGGAAAGTGGTATCAGTGATCGGCAATGGCGGAAAACTGATTTTCCGCGGAAGCGGAAATCGGCAATTCCGACCATCTCTACTTACCAGCCTTACTACAACATTCTCGATGCAAGAAATTTGGGTGCTCAAGGCCAAAAGGAAACTTGGGCACTGCACAGACCACGTATTAATTGTGGGTATTTCGGCGTGGAAAATTTGGGCATGGGAGGTGATGAGTGTAGTCGAAGCACTGGGTCAAAGGAGGGAGCAAAAGCAGCTGAGCTTGAGTTGTTAGATAACTGCAGAGGTAAGTTACCAGGTTGGTGTTAAGCTTAGATAGTGGTAGGTTAGTGTTAGGAGTAGATCAGGGGTCTCAAACTCAATTTACCTGGGGGGCCGCAGGAGGCAAAGTCAGGATGAGGCTGGGCCGCATAAGGAATTTCACAATCGCGGCGCATCGCCGCCTCTGCCCGCCCCTCTCACTCTTCCTCCACAGAGAGGGGCGGGGAGAGGCGGTGATCCGTGCGGCGATTGACGTCAGGAGGGGCAGAGCTGAAGCTGAAAGCTCTGCCCCTTCCAGGAAATGCCGGTGGATTGCCCCCAGGCAATTTGGGGGCTCTGCAGCCCTTGTTTAGCGGCGGGGATGCAGCGGATTACTTTGGAGCACTGACGCGAACTATAAGGAAGCTTTTGCCGGTGAGGGCCACAAAATATTGTATCGAGGGCCGCAAATGGCCTGCAGGCCGCGAGTTTGAGACCCCTGGAGTAGATAGATGGAGAGTTAGTGTGAAAGGAAGAATAGTTAAAGCAATATTGACAGGATTGCTGATATTTTACTAGTGGCTTTACCCAAGTTTCCCAGGTGCTCATTTTTTTTATGTACGCCAACATTCTGCCCATGTGAAATATTCAACTCAAGGTGCTGTTGTTGACACATGTGTTCTTGGCATTGCCTTAAGGCCCATACACACGTCGGAGTTTTTTAAACGACGGGTCGTTTGGACGTCCCGTCGTTCAGTCGTCTGGACGCCAAATCGGGCGTGTGTACAGTCCGTCGTTCAGCTGATAAGACTGGTCAAAACTAGTCTTATCAGCTGAACGACGGACTGTACAAACGCCCAATTTGGCGTCCGAACGACTGAAGGACAGGATGTCCAAACGACCCGTCGTTTAAAAAATCCAACGTGTGTATGGGGCCTTTAGAGTTTATGGTTGCTCTAGGCTGATGACAGGCCTCAATTGGTGAGATAAGAGTCTTATCAGCTAAGAACTGTGGGAATCTCTGAACGGAATGTTTATAATCTGAGCAAGACTTCTCAAGAAGTTCACCAGAAAAACAAAATTAATTAACAGTCAAAGTCTAGCTGCAGGAAATAACTTCCACTGATTGTCAATATAACATCAAGTTCTATTAGGATCATTCATAGACTATATAAGTAACTGATTGGATTTCTGTGCCCAGTTCCCCGGGTAGCCAGCATATCCATTCCTCATGGTCTCCCCAGAGTCATTTGTTTCTATTAAATCTCAGCTTTGAAATGACTAATTATCAATAGTAGCATGTTTGGGATCTTCATTTCATGTAATGTGTTAATTATATAAATGTGTTCACAGCATCTCCAGATTCCCACAGGCTTCCTAATTTATTGTATGTCTCTATGCAGAGTGTAGTGTGTTCAGAGAAACATCAATGTCCTCAGGGGGATACTTATGTGTGAGATGGTAATTAGGCAGCTATATTTAACAAAGAGTTTGCCTAAAAAACACATGCAGGGATCAGTGTCAGAAAACTCTGCAGGGAACTGTTAATAAGGAAGCATTGTTCGCAATCAGTGTATTTTAAACCTGTAGTACTGAACTCAGTCTCTCCACTAAAAAATGTGCTATTCTGACTCAAAGGCATGTTAGGTATACCCAAGGCAGGATTTAACTTAAGGCACTGTAGGCACGTGCTTACAGGCGCCTGATAATGTAAAGGCTGCTCAGTCCCCTCCCTGAGTGCCTC
The DNA here is from genome assembly GCF_040937935.1 of Hyperolius riggenbachi. Taxonomy (NCBI): domain Eukaryota; kingdom Metazoa; phylum Chordata; class Amphibia; order Anura; family Hyperoliidae; genus Hyperolius; species Hyperolius riggenbachi. Next base: position 133,970,257 of record NC_090649.1, read on the forward strand.
CCTCCCTTCTTCCATATGCAGAGTCCTGATGAGAGTGGAAGGGTTTGTTCACACCGAGGGCGTTTTGCAATTTTTTTGAGCGCTGGCGATTTAAAATAAATGCCCTAAAATGGCCTGTGCAATGAATCCTTATGGGATAGTTCATATCTGAGCGTTTCGTCTGCTTTCCGCTCAGCAACCATTTGTACCATTTTTAGGGCATTTGTGCTGCAATGGAAGGAATAGGAAAAGCGCAAAATCGCTCACAAAATAGCTTTATGCGGCGATTGTGTTCGCACTTTTATGAATAAATACATTGGGCTTTATTCATTAAGACAAATAGCATGCCTTATCAAAGTTAGCACGCCTTATCAAAGTTAACACGCCTTATCAGATTAGCATAATGAACTTATGCCTGCTAATTGGCAGTGACGAGAGCTCCACTCGTCCTGCCCTGAGCCCCTGCGGGTTCGTAGAGCTTGCTATGCTACTCTGATAAGGCGTGTTAACTTTGATAAGGCGTGCTAACTTTGATAAGGCATGCTATTTTTCTTAGTGAATCAAGCCAATTGTATTTATTCTTTTCTGGGTCAAAGAGTTCACTTCCTGAATTGCGTCAGGAAGTGAAAAAACAAATCGCTCTGCAAAAGCGCTTTGAAAAGCACTTTACAAAAAATCATGGTAAAATCATGGCGCGATGGTAAAATAGCTCACAAAATTGCAAAATGCACGCCTCAGTGATTGCGATTTTAGATGTGAACAAAGCCTAAAGGTGGCCACACACGATACAATAGCAATTCGATGAAAACTATCGTATCTCTCGAAAAAATCGAAAGCGTTTTTTTCATTCGACTGAAAAATCCGATCGGAATTCCCGTTTTTTTCCGATTTAAATCGATCCGGAATGCCAGATATTTCTGTTCAATTTCTCTAAAGATTGTATGGTGTGTGTTGGATTCCAAGTTTATTAATATACACACCCTAGCAATTTCCTCAGAGTTTCCAATCATTTTTATCATAATTGGGGAGAAATTGAACATAGGTGTGTGGTACATTGGTCATATTTTTTAATTTGTTACAATCAGTCAGAAAAATTGGCTGCAATTCTTAAATTGAACAGATATTTAAAAAATTGTATGGTGTGTGGCCACCTTAAGTGAGAGGTTACTCGCCCTGCTTTCGGCATTTCACTGACAAAATCTCCCTTCAGTTAGGCGCGCCTCTGGCTACTTAATACTGAGGTTCCTCTAGCTCCTTAATACTTGGGGGCACCTCTAGCTACTTATCATTGAGGGCACTTCTGGCTAGCTAATACTAAGGGGCACCTGTAGGCTGTAGCTACCTATGAATGGCCAATGGAAGTAAGGGAGAAGTGACAGCTGGGACAGCCAGCACACTTGCAGTGCAGTTCGGTGGGGGTTTGTAGGTTCATGGAGGGCGAAGTCTAAGGTGCCAGGACATCTGTGCCTATAGGCTCCTGCAATGTAAATCCGGACCTGGGTGTCCCCTACGCTGGGCATAGATGGTGCATTTACTCTTATCAATCGAGCTGCTGATGGCTCGATTGACGATTTCCGACAGGTCCGATCACCGCGCGGATCGATTCCCCGCTCGATACCCGCGGCGGACGCCGGACAATAGCGGAAATCGAGCGGAAGATAAGGAAGCGCCTGCGGGGACAAGCGGGAATCGATCCGGGCGGCCGCAGGGACGAGCGGGGACGCGAGGGGACGCAGCGGGAGTCGATCCGGCGGCTAATCGAGCCGCCGGATCTCACCGTCTATGCCCAGCATTAGACACTGGTTGGAACAACTTTTCAGGCACAATCAACTGTAAGGGGCCATTTACACTTGCAATTGCAAAACCCCATTGCAATATCCTAGCAATCAGTGTTGCCCTTTAATTACTGACACATCTAAGTTATACAGGTTCTGGGGCTATTTGCACATAATCAGTGCCTTAACTGCATCTACCTAGCCACAAAACCTGTATAATTCATATGTGTCAGTAATTAAAGGGATGAGTTGGCAACACTGCTAGCAATTTTGATCATGATTTTGTTTTGAGATTTTGCGGAGATTGTACAGAGATTGCGGTCTACGATTTTCATTTAGTGAAATGTTCCAAAAATGCTTCATGCAGTGCATTTGCGATTTCCGGGAATCGCCAGTACTGCAGTGTGAATGATCCCCGGCGATCATCAAAGCAATGAAAAACACCTTCAAGTGTGAACACCCAGTGTGAAGGGGTCATTATTGTTCTTCCAGCTGTAAAGCAGCAATAGCAGCATCTGCTGCGTCTTCAGCTATGTAGGAATTGCAGGATGCTCCGTCAGTGGAGTACACAGTGGCTACAGAGACATGGGGCCCAGTACAAATGTTAAACTGCCCCTTCCCCCAACACTGTATTTAATCACATGACACAGACCACCAATTCCCAAGTTACCACACTCAGGCTGGCTTCACACATGGTGCAGTGTGATTGTCATCTGGCAGGGGAGCATGCCACAGGACAATTGCACCGCACCATTTCATGTTTAAATCACCCAGTGACAGAGTGCATTGACAGGGTGTTTGACATAGCTCCGCCTCCACTCATTTATGTGTTCCCTGCTGGAAAGGAAGTACGTCACTGACATTTGAATGGTGGCACGTGCACACAAAAATCGAAATCAATTGTTACGGCGCCATTGACTCCAATGCAATTGCATGCCGAGCAGTACCGCTTGTGGAGCTTGCAAACGCACTGCAAAGAAGCACAGTCTCATAGAGTCTAATGGCCACTGCGACATGGGAGTGGCAGGGGAGAGTACCATGACGTAACATGCGATAGTGTGAAAGGGGCCTCATAGTGCCCTTCCTTGCTGGGCTGTAGAATGATTGGCCAACGGGTGGTGGTGATGGAGAGCCTCTTTGAGATACACATTGCCACACAAGTACTGAGAGGCCAAATCCTGACATGTTCTCCTCCCCTCCCCCTGTAATACCTTCATGCACTTTAAACAGTCAGAACAACTGACATAATTATGTGCAATTGTTGCAGGTAAATGCTAGCTAGTTAATTTATGTTGATTACCATGCACTGCTTACCACTTGTACATTATGATCAATGAACGTTTATTCATACATTCAAAATACGTGTAATAAAAAAACAAGCTGTTGTAAGAGACTGAAAGGAATTGTTGTTATTGGTTGGCCTGGAGTCATTTCATTGTATTAACTGAAAGAGGACTGAGACCAACCAAAATCAAACAAATCATATAGTAATTAAAACAAACAAACAAATGGAATGAGCAGATACAAAGTCCATCAGTCATTGGGCAATTAGCTCAGACAATCAATGATCACTTCAGCTTTGTGGAATTATTACTTGAATTCTTTATACAGTCAGGATAGCTAAATTATCTTATGCAAATTGCAGTGATAAAGGAAAACACATTGATTACCACTTACTGCAGACACGGGGGTCACCACAATTACTGCAAGCTGCCATTTCTCTCCAGACAATGACAGTTTTCCTTCCACAAGTCTACCAGGAGAAAGCTTGGAGTAAAAATCAATTCACGTCTTTAGTTCTTTGTAGGTAACTCGAGTATTGGAGAAAAGCTTTGTTATGGAATAATCTATTTAAAGCAGCACTGTGCAATAAAAGCTACAAAAGTGAGTTGTTTTCAATAAGCAGAAGGTGAAACGAAGTAACATCCAATCCGAAATGACTTTTATGAAAATAACCTATTCTGTTTTGGGGTTCAGGTCAGGATACAGTGAGGGAGCAAAGGAGGACATGTAGATAGTGAACCAATGCTTTATTTGCATACTAGAAATCGGATTTTATAACTTTTTTATACAGAATTTATCTTTGTTAAAAGGAAAACTTTATGCAAGGATCAAAGCAGTTATGGTGGAATCACACTGTACTAGATGAGAGAAACTGATCCTGTAAAAACTGATGTGTTTCATTTAAATGGACCAGTTTCTTACAGTTTCATCAGCTTTTCATCTGGTTCAATCGTTTCTGTTTTCACATCGCCACACACTTGGTACCCGCTGCCGTCACATTTGCGTTCCTGCACCACCGCTTCCACCGTTCAAGTCCTCTGCATGCTGGAATTGCTGTTATACCAATCTGAGAGCACCATTAAAAGCGTAGGGCTCCCATTGGTTTGCAACAGACCAAAGGGAATCATCCCTGAGCACCATTGGTCCACTACCCAGTGATCCAATGAGAATCCTCCCTGGGGAAGGACAATTCCCATTGGTCTGTAAGTATTCAAAATAGGCTGCAGCTAACCTTTAAAACAAAGCCTGAGCTTTTTTATGACCATCTTGGTGCCATACCCATTATGGTTTGATTATGTCCCATAGATAATACTGGGAAATCTATCTAAGCAAGAAATATAAACAAAGTTTTTTTTTAAAGAATCATAATATAAAACAGAAAGGCATACACAATCTGTGTAGGGCAGGCTGAGAATGACGTAAGCCAAAATACAGAAGCTTGCTTCTGATAAGTTCTTGATGAAATATGATTGCTTTTCACCCAACATGCAGCAATCCTGGTTAAGAGCCGTACAAAAAACATCTCACACTGAGAATTTATTGTGTCTTGATTGGTTAAAGTAACACATTTTTATTACACGAGATTAGTGAGTTAAACAGTAACAAGGAAATCTCTGTGAAGTGCTTTCTATGTCTATATAATCATCAAATCTTTAGAGTAGACATTTACAGTGTTTTCTATGTCTATATAATCATCAAATCTTTGGAGCAGTCATGCACGCCTCCTCTCAGCTTGCATTCAAAGGCTGGAATATTGACTTATATAAAGGTAATTTCACTATTATGTTACTTTTGTAACAACTTAAAGCTTAGTGTTCCCTGTCTGTTTATAACTCATAACCATCCATTCTGACGCACAACATTTATAAGCTGCCTGCAACTCTCCACTGACCCAGGAAGTGGAAGCCGTGCCAACAAACTGTTGATCAATTTATCGTGCCTACAAGCTGTTGATCAATTCCCCATGCTAACAAGCTGCTGATCAATTGGCCAGGAGCTGTGCTAATTCATCAGTTGTTGGGTCATTGATTAGCAGACAGGGGGATTAATATGCTAGTTATAATGTCAGGTGTGTTGCTGGGATCCTAAGAGATCCAGGGCACTCCAAACAAAAAATAGGTGTGACCATGCACCAGAATGTGGTCATGGGTGGGGCCAAATTTACATGAGCTTAACAACGGTCTAAGTAGGCCTGCCCAGGGAAAAAAAAATGCAGCATATCACATAGACAGTGACACTTAAACATACTGTATGGAATATGCTGGGTGCTGTGTGGTGCCATGCTGGACACTGTAGTACCTCTATGGGGCATGCTGGGTGTTGTGGTGAGTGACATGCTGGAAGCTGTGCTGCCTGGAGCCTTCATAGGGAGTATACACCTGTTCCTCCCTCTGACCCCCCATTCCCCCCAGCAGAGTAGCACAGCGGGAGGAATTACTCATCTCCATCATCTGGTCTCCAAATCTGGAGACATCCTCTGTACCTGGCAAGTCTCCCCCTAGCATCCGAGAATCAGACAATAGGAGCTCTAGCGTTTGATTCCTTTTTAGACACTGGGGGGAAAAGCCCAGAAGAATCTGCAGAATCTGGTGACCATGTGGTTGGAGGTGAGTACTGCCTCCTGTTGCCTGGCTCTGCCTGGGAGAGATCCGGCGCACCCCAGAATAGATCCGGGGCATGTGTCTGTGATCTTTGGGGATAGCAACGCCCCTGTAATAATGTTATGAGGGGAAGGTACCCACATGTCTAAGAAGATTGAGTCCAGTGGAAAAAAACTGTGAGCCTACATTCAGCAAAGATATTACTAAAATCTACACATACTTAATTTTCTCGAGCACACTTATATACATACTACACACACTAAACTAAACAAAGCAGAGAAGCAAAGCATAAACATCAGTTCAGCTAAACTGAACTCATTTGCTTTCCCTGGGGTTGGGTCGGTGAATGAACCATGCCAATCAATCACTTGGCAAAATAACCTGTAGATGATGCCTTTCTCAACCTCTGCAGGCACGCAAAGATGAAGCAGGTTGTTTTGGCACACGCACGCTGCTGCATAGCACCTGGGTTGGGTGCCACTATAGCTGCAGTGTTATAGTCCATGGCCTGCTCAAGTGTAATTCGGTTGCCGGCAATAGCCCCCCCCCCTTGAGTTGCTACGACTCAGAGGAGGAATAGTTTTTAACTCCGCCAGGAATTTCAGCAGCAGCAAAGTAAACGTCATTCGGCTCATCCTGTGCCCAACTCACCGGCGGTGTTTCCATACGTATGTGTCAAAGAGACAAAACAAGGGTCAGGGCTGTCACTATAGGAGCCATCATCCAATTAAAAGGTGATTCTCGGGCCTGCCAAATTCCTGACCTATAGGAGTGGCCTTTTTGGGCTTGGAGATTTGCAAAGGGAAATATCCCTTTGTTTTCATAGTTAAACTGTACCTTCTTTGCCTATTGCCTGCCAGTTGGGGGTGAAATTTAGTCATTCCACCCATCTAACAAAGGTCACCTCCTGCATGTAATTAAAGGACTTCTATGATGAAAAATTGTAAAATGTAAAATATATGTGTATGCATGCATGAAAGAAGTACGTTTGCCCCAGAGAAAAATGCACCATGTACTATGAATGACCTTTTTCTTCCTATGTTGCTGTCACTTACAGCAGGCTGTAAAAACCTGACAGGTTTTGGACTAGTTCACTTCTCTGAGGGCGATTATTGCGTTTTAAATATTACAATCTTTTTTCCGACTTCCTGTCACAAATGAAGTACCAAATTCTTATTGTCAAACATTAAAATTAAACACGTCAATTTCATTGTCATTTTCAGGAAATCTGTTCTTGCCTTTGTCAACCTGCACATTTTACACTGTTAAGGGGATCTCAGTAAGGAAAGTTTGGTAAAATTCTTTTAATGTTAATTCTGGTCATCTATTTAGTGTCTACCTCTAGAACCAAAACGGAGCCCCTCACCTCAAAATCCCCAGTGAGTGTCCTACAATGATGTCATGGGAAACGTTTGATGGCTTTTGCATGTGTACTGTTGCAATATTTCAGTAACTTCCTACCCCCCTCACCACACACACACAGTGGTTGCTGGGTGGATGATTCACTAACACACCATGCACCCATTCCCCTCCTCTCTATTGGAAGAAAGTGTCGCTGTTGTAGTCCCTTTTTTTTTTGCAAAAGAGGGGACATAGTAATAGTGTGCAGAGACATGGCCAGGGACTTTCTGTTGTGGGCTTGTGGACTTTGTTGCAAAAGGCTTGTGGGACATTTCTGGCATCTGACCATGGGGATCTGATCCATTGCAAGGAGAACCAGTATGGTCCTACTAGAGAGAAGAGGGGATCACAGCCCCCCATTTTCAATTCCCACTCCTAAAATGTTGAGGATCTGTAGGGCCCTTCTTTTTGTTTATTGGAGACTGAACCGATATTGAAAAAAGTAGTCATAGACTTTAACCTACAAAGGATTCCATTTATTTAAGTTAAAACAACACTTCCAGGTGGCCCAGCTATTTTCAATTTGTTCTCATCTAGGTTATTTATTCTAGCCACGGTTATCGCCAAAACAATTCTCTTAACAGCAAAAAGAGGCCAGTAATTTATTGACAATATTCTATCACATAGTCGTAGACATCTCTTTGGCCAGGAGGTTAATGTGACTCTTGTTGGAAAAAGATAGAAAAACTACCGTAAATTGATGTTTTACTATTTCCTAGAGGTCTTCTTGGATATTACCAGGAAATCCGTCTGAACCACAAAGAAATACAGTGATAAGTATTCGGGGTATAAAATGAAAAAGCAAATAAAATCTGTGTAGGGCAAGCTGTGAATTATGTAGGCCACAATACAAACTCAGGCTGCTGAGTAGTTTTTGATGAAATATGATTGCTTTTCCACCCTACACGCAGCGCTCCTGTCCTGCTTAACAGATGTACAATAAACCAGATAGAAAACATCTCACACTGAGAATTTATTGTGTTTTGATTGGTTAAAGTAATACATTTTTCATTACTTGAGATTACTGCCTTAAACAATAACAAGGAAACCTCTGTGAGTGCATTCCATGTCTGTATAATCACCATATCTGTGTACTAGACATGTACTAATCTTCATACTCAGTGGTTTGCAATGTTTATGTAAAAACACTGACCTATATAAACCAGTTGTATTATTACATTACTTTGGTGACAGCTAGTTAGAATTGCCTACTTATCCATGGCTTACATGTGTCTGTCTGATGCACAAAATGTATAATCTCACCAATAACTTACAAGCGTCCTTCTGATGCTTAACATTTATAATGTTACCAATAATATACAAGTTGTGTTAGAGTTCGCACTTGGATTGTCCTTATATGTGACCCGAATTTGGCTGTTTGAATTCGGTCCAGGCCCTTCCTGTCCACCTCCGTACCACTTAAGTATGGGGTTCCCCAGGGCTCAATCCTTTCTCCCCTGCTTTTCACAAGTTACATGTCCCCGCTTGGAAAAATAATCCAAAAACATGGCCTGACATACCACTGCCATGCTGATGACACCCAACTATATCTTTCCTTCAAGCCTGGTGTGACAGACTCAACTCCAACTATTGATCTTTAAGAATGGCGCTCAACACTTGCCAGTACTTAACAACATGAATGAAAACAGATTGCAAGAGAAAAGTCACTCTCTCTAGAAAAGTTCAAGCACCAGTGTCCCCAGGCAGTAACTAAATTTGCAGCTGTCACACTCCTCTGCTTCATATCAGAGCTGACATGCAGTTGCAATATTGGCAGGTATCGCTCTCACCGGATAGTTGTGCTGATTATTTACAGTCAGCATCAATCGCCTTGATATAACAGTGTAATCCCTCACGATCAGCCTCTTCCTCCTGTTAGTGTCTCAGAGACAGGGAATAGCAAATAGCGTAATACTGTATGGAGACCCGAAATCATTAGCCCTCCACCAGTAATAATAGCACCACTCCGTGCCAGAACCTTAACAGAAACACCACCACTCTGTGTATCCAAGGGTAATAAAATTCAAGGCTCACCAGATGCCGTGGCTGACCATGACAGTCCAGCAAATCCCGTTTTTCATCAAACTTCCTAAGCTCAACCAACAACCTTCTCCCTTTATAAACTCAGACAAAGAGTATAGACATAGCATAACTCCGTTTAATTAAAAAGTAATAAAAGATAGTAGTACACTCACATTTAGAACTTAAAACATGCGCATGTAAATAAAAAGCAGTATCCGGACGTCCTCACCACCGCCGTGCTAGCGTCTCTCCACTCACCACGAGGCCACGCCCTACCGGTTTCGTCATATGACTCATCAGGCGCTTGTACCATCTGAGGAATTCTAGGGCATAGGTGTTAAGAGGAGCCATATTGTCCATACCATATTGTCTGGTTGTTCAACTCCAACTATAAACGTCTGTTTAGGCGAACTACAGCAATGGATGAGTGACAACTGTCTGAAACTAAATGCAGACCAAACTGAAGTCCTTCTGATCGGAGGGCAGCGCATGACAACAAAACAACTTAACTTGCAGTCTTCCCCACTGGGAATAGGAGGCATGTATCTACACAGCTCTGATCATGTGCGTAGCCTGGAAGTTATGATTGATGGGGATTTAAACTTCAGAACTCACATCTCTGCTGTGATGAAATCATCCTATTTTCACCTGAAGAACATTGCAAAAATCAAGCACCTCATCCCCTCAGAAGATCTACCAACCTTCGTTCATGGCTTCATTACATCCCAACTGGACTACTGCAATGCTCTCTACACTGGCATTCCAAAAAAGGACTAGTACCGCCTAGAACTGATACAGAATACTGCTGCCAGACTTCTAACCAACCAACTCCGTCACTGCCACATAACGCCAGTCCTGCATTCCCTTCACTCTTTACCTATAAAATGGAGGGTCTTATTAAAAATCGGCCAACTGACATTTAAATCACTAAATAATCTGGGCCCTGGATACATGAAAGAAATTTTACAGCTATGTAGCAATTAGAAATGTTGCGAACCTCCGATTTTTGGTTTGCGAACCGGGTTCGCGAACTTCCGCGGAAGGTTCGGTTCGCGGAAAAGTTCGCGAACCGCAATAGACTTCAATGGGGAGGCGAACTTTGAAAAATAGAAAAAATTATGCTGGCCACAAAAGTGATGGAAAAGATGTTTCAAGGGGTCTAACACCTGGAGGGGGGCATGGCGGAGTGGGATACATGCCAAAAGTCCCGGGGAAAAATCTGGATGTGACGCAAAGCAGCGTTTTAAGGTCAGAAATCACATTGAATGCTAAATTGCAGGCCTAACGTGCTTTCAAACATCTTGCATGTGTATACATCAATCAGGGAGTGTAATTAGAGTACTGCTTCACACTGACACACCAAACTCACTGTGTAACGCACCGCAAGTAGCTGTTTGTGTAGTGACGGCCATGCTGGACTACAGCGCAACATGGCGAGATTGCTCTTCCTCACTCAGTGATGTCAGGTAATGTGTGACTTCCTTCTCAACTTTCCATGGCATTGTTAAAAAGCTTACGTTTTGTTTTTAAATTACATTTTCTACTTGCTGTGTACTTGTTCAGTACCGAGAATCCTGTGGAGGCGGGCAAGTCTGCCATTGTGACCCCGGCTAATGGCCGGGGAATGAGGGGTTTGAATCCGGTGTGGAGCTTGAGCAACGGCTACCACTACACATCCAAGGAGGGCAGCGGGCAGGCATGCACGCCCGCCCGCCCCGAGGTAGTGACCAAAAATAACAATACAGGAGGAGGACTTTCGAGGCCCTGCTGTGTATTTGAAATGAATGTACTTTAAATCCTTTAACGAGAACCAGTTATGGCGGGCAAAGATGACACCACATTCCTTTCACGAGAATCATATGGAGGCGGGCAAGTCTGCCATTTGTGACCCCGGGTAATGGCCGGGGAATGAGGGATGGAATCCGGGGTGGAGCCTGAGAAACGGCTACCACTACACATCCAAGAAGGGCAGCAGGCAGGCATGCACACCCACCCCGAGGTAGTGACCAAAAATAACAATACAGGAGGCGGACTTTCGAGGCCCTGCTGTGTATTTGATATGAATTAACTTTAAATCCTTTAACGGGAATCCGTTATGGAGGGCAAGTCTGCCATTGTCACCGCGGGGAATGAAGGTTGGATTCCGGCCCGAAGTGGGAGCCTGCTGAGACCCATGCTATAGCTGCCCTGAACGTGCTTTGCAGACCAGGCATCTGTGGTCAGATGGACCCTTGAGCCAGCGGAAGACAAACCAAGTCGAAAGCATTTGCCAAGAATGTTTTACGGAGGGCAAGTTTTTTTGCCCTTTTTTTACATTGTTTGAAAATGATAGATGGTTGTATTTTTAAATTGTTTGAAAGTTTAGATGGTTGTATTTTTAAATTGTTTGAAAGTTTAGATAATTGTATTTTTAAATTGTTTAAAAGTGTATCCATTTTTCCTCCCCCCAGCCACGAACAATACCATGGGAACGTGGAGCAGCAGAAGCCCCCTGTGACGGCTGCCACGGTTGTTCTCCGCTGCTTGTCTTTTGAGGGGTGCTGCTTTTCCTCAGGTGTTCTTGCCAATCATAGCTGTTTGGGCCTTCTCTCCAGGTGCCTTCGTAAAGCAATTGTCCTTACGTGACAGTTGGCTTTTCCACGGCTCAATTTTTGCTGGCAGAGACAACAGATGGCTTTGCTCCGATCTGAGACACACACGTTAAAAAATTTCCAAACCGCTGAGCCCCCCTGGGCTGATGGCGCTATGGTGGCATCAGCAGCTGAGGTTGAAGGGCATGTTGGCTGTCTGGCCATAGCGGGCGATACATGGCGCCGGACACTGCCCCCAGCTGTTTCTGAGGACGAGCTCCCTCTTGTATTGCGTTCCGGAGTTGGAGCCTGATCAACGTCTACCACCACACATCCAGGCAAGGAGGGAGCCAGGCAGGCATGCACGCCCGCCCCGAGGTAGTGACCAAAAATAACAATACAGGACTCAGGAGGACCTTTTGCGGCCATAATTGAAATGAATTAACTTTAAATCCTTTAACGGGAATCCGTTATGGAGGGCAAGTCTGCCATTGTCACCGCAGGGAATGAAGGTTGGATTCCGGCCCGAAGTGGGAGCCTGCTGAGACCCATGCTGTAGCTGCCCTGACCGTGCTTTGCAGACCAGGCATCTGTGGTCAGATGGACCCTTGAGCCAGCGGAAGACAAACCAAGTCGAAAGCATTTGCCAAGAATGTTTTACGGAGGGCAAGTTTTTTTTGCCCTTTTTTTTACATTTTTTGAAAATGATAGATGGTTGTATTTTTAAATTGTTTGAAAGTTTACATGGTTGTATTTTTAAATTGTTTAAAAGTGTATCCATTCAAGTGCAAGTTATGCACTGACTGCCAGGTATAATGTGCAGTCACAGAAGCAGTGAAAGGTATGCAGTGACTGCAAACAGCCGTTTGTGTAGTGACGGCCGTGCTGGACTGGTGTGCACCATGACGAGAGTGCAGGTGATGGTGGCTTTTCAGCCCATATGCTCGCCCGGCTGATGTAGCTGAATGACAGAACAGTGACTGTCCAGCTGATCAAATTTGGTCTGACCACAATGAAGCAACGACCTTATTATCTTTTGTGTGCCACCCCCACCCGAGACACTCAAATAGCCGGTGGTCATTGCTTCATTGTGATGCGCAAGCCCCTTCACCGCGGCAAGGTAATGATCACGAAGGGGGATGGGCACATGTACACGCACCAGAAAAATTAGTGTAGCGGCCGCTAAAAATTCAGGAATCCGCCTAGAGTCCTGGACCCTGTTGGTAGTGGCGGAGAAGGCAGTCAAGCGGCCTGCAGGCAAAGATGCTGTGTGTGGGGACTGACTTAGTCTTCGGTCGTGCAGTAGCCCTCCGTGATCCATTCCTCATTCATTTTGAACGACTTAGGCGACTTCTCTTCTCAGTAACTATGCCTTCAGCTACACTGAAGGTCCTTTCTGACAGGACGCTTGCGGCAGGGCAAGAGAGAAGTTGTATGGCAAATTGGGACAGCTCTGGCCACAGGTCAAGCCTGCGCAACCAGTAGTCCAAGGGTTCATCGTCGCTTTTCGCAGAGTCTACATCCACACTCAAGGCCAGGTAGTCGGCTACCTGCCGGTCCAGGCGTTGGTGGAGGGTGGATCCGGAAGGACTATGGCGAGGAGTTGGACTAAAGAACGTCCTCATGTCCGACATCACCCTGAGATCGCTGGAGCTTCCTGTTCTTGCCTGCGTGGACTTGGGAGGAGGAGGGTTACTGCCAGTGGTACCTTGATTGCGTTGTGCAGCCACATCACCCTTAAATGCATTGTAAAGCATCATCGACAGCTTGTTCTGCAAGTGCTGCATCCTTTCCGCCTTTTGTTGAGTTGGTAAGAGGTCCGCCACTTTGTGCCTGGACCGAGGGTCTAGTAGCGTGGCCACCCAGTACAGGTCATTCGTCTTGAGTTTTTTGATACGGGGGTCCCTCAACAGGCTGGACAACATGAAAGAGGACATCTGCACAAATCTGGATGCAGACGTACTCTCCATCTCCTCTTGCTCTTCCTCAGTGACGGGACGCAACTCCTCTTCCTCCCCCCAGCCACGAACAATACCACGGGAACATGGAGCAGCAGAAGCCCCCTGTGATGGCTGCCGCGGTTGTTCTCCTAACACCGCCTCTTCCTCCTCCACAGAAACACCTTCCTCATCATCACCATCATCAGAGTCTGACTCCTCTCCTTCCCCACACAACTCCTCTTCTTCCTCTTCCTCCCCCCTCTGTGCTGCCGCCGGTGTTGTGGAAACATCGGGTTCGTGTGTAAATGGCTCCCACGACTCCTGCTGCCCTAACTCTTCTTGTTCACGCTCCTCCACAGCTGTATCCACCACTCTACGCACGGCACGCTCCAGGAAGTAGGCGTAGGGGATCAAGTCGCTGATGGTGCCCTCATCGCGACTCACCAGTTTGGTCACCTCATCAAATGGCTCCATGACCCTGCATGCATTTCGCATCAGTGTCCAGTTGTTGGGCCACAACATCCCCATCCTCCCAGATTGTGTCCTTGTACTGCAATGATACAGGTACTGGGTGACGGCTTTCTTCTGGTCTAGCAGGCGAGAGAACATCAGCAGGGTGGAATTCCAGCGAGTCGGGCTATCGCAAATCAGGCGTCTCACCGGCAAGTTGTTTCTACGCTGAATGTCCGCAAAGCGTGCCATGGCCTTGTAAGAGCGCCTGAAATGCCCACACAACTTCCTGGCCTGCTTCAGGACGTCCTCTAAGCCTGGGTACTTGGACACAAATCTTTGCACGACCAGATTAAGCACATGTGCCATGCAGGGTATGTGTGTCAGCTTTCCCAAATTCAACGCAGCAATGAGATTGCTGCCGTTGTCACACACCACGTTGCCGATCTCAAGCTTGTGCGGGGTCAGCCATTGCTCCACCTGTTTGTTAAGAGCAGCCAGGAGAGCTGCTCCAGTGTGACTCTCCGCTTTCAGGCAAGACATGTCTAACACTGCATGACACCGTCGCACCTGGCATGCAGCATAGGCCCTGAGGTGCTGGGGCTGTGTAGTGTTGGGCGAACATCTAGATGTTCGGGTTCGGGCCGAACAGGCCGAACATGGCCGCGATGTTCGGGTGTTCGAGCCGAACTCCGAACATAATGGAAGTCAATGGGGACCCGAACTTTCGTGTTTTTTAAAGCCTCCTTACATGCTACATACCCCAAATTTACAGGGTATGTGCACCTTGGGAGTGGGTACATGAGGAAAATTTTTTTAGCAAAAAGAGCTTATAGTTTTTGAGAAAATCGATTTTAAAGTTTCAAAGGGAAAACTGTCTTTTAAATGCGGGAAATGTCTGTTTTCTTTGCACAGGTAACATGCTTTTTGTCGGCATGCAGTCATAAATGTAATACAGATGAGAGGTTCCAGGAAAAGGGACCGGTAACGCTAACCCAGCAGCAGCACACGTGATGGAACAGGAGGAGGGCGGCGCAGGAGGAGAAGGCCACGCTTTGAGACACAACAACCCAGGCCTTGCATGCGGACAAGAAGCGTGCAGATAGCAATTTGCTTTTTGTCGGCATGCAGTCATAAATGTAATACAGATGAGAGGTTCCAGGAAAAGGGACCGGTAACGCTAACCAGTGGTGTACTACTGTTCCCAGCAGTGACACAGAGCACAATGCTATACAGTGGTGGGTGAGCGGTGTACTACTATTCCCAGCAGCGACACAGAGCACAATGCTATACAGTGGCGGGTGAGCGGTGTACTACTGTTCCCAGCAGCGACACAGAGCACAATGCTATACAGTGGTGGGTGAGCGGTGTACTACTATTCCCAGCAGCGACACAGAGCACAATGCTATACAGTGGTGGGTGAGCGGTGTACTACTGTTCCCAGCAGAGACACAGAGTGGCAGTAAACACAATGCTATATAGTGTGGGTGAGCGGTGTACTACTGTTCCCAGCAGCGACACAGAGCACAATGCTATACAGTGGTGGGTGAGCGGTGTACTACTGTTCCCAGCAGAGACACAGAGTGGCAGTAAACACAATGCTATATAGTGTGGGTGAGCGGTGTACTACTGTTCCCAGCAGCGACACAGAGCACAATGCTATACAGTGGTGGGTGAGCGGTGTACTACTATTCCCAGCAGCGACACAGAGCACAATGCTATACAGTGGTGGGTGAGCGGTGTACTACTGTTCCCAGCAGCGACACAGAGCACAATGCTATACAGTGGTGGGTGAGCGGTGTACTACTATTCCCAGCAGCGACACAGAGCACAATGCTATACAGTGGTGGGTGAGCGGTGTACTACTATTCCCAGCAGCGACACAGAGCACAATGCTATACAGTGGTGGGTGAGCGGTGTACTACTATTCCCAGCAGCGACACAGAGCACAATGCTATACAGTGGTGGGTGAGCGGTGTACTACTGTTCCCAGCAGAGACACAGAGTGGCAGTAAACTCAATGCTATATAGTGTGGGTGAGCGGTGTACTACTGTTCCCAGTAGCGACACAGAGCACAATGCTATACAGTGGTGGGTGAGTGGTGTACTACTGTTCCCAGCAGCGACACAGAGCACAATGCTATACAGTGGTGGGTGAGCGGTGTACTACTGTTCCCAGCAGCGACACAAAGCAAAATGCTATACAGTGGTGGGTGAGCGGTGTACTACTATTCCCAGCAGCGACACAGAGCACAATGCTATACAGTGGTGGGTGGGTGAGCGGTGTACTACTGTTCCCAGCAGCTACACAGAGCACAATGCTATACAGTAGTGGGTGAGCGGTGTACTACTGTTCCCAGCAGAGACACAGAGTGGCAGTAAACACAATGCTATACAGTGGTGGGTGAGCGGTGTACTACTATTCCCAGCAGTGACACAGAGCACAATGCTATACAGGGTGAGCGGTGTACTACTGTTCCCAGCAGAGACACAGAGTGGCAGTAAACACAATGCTATATAGTGTGGGTGAGCGGTGTACTACTGTTCCCAGCAGCGACACAATGACTGGGGGGACCCTGGCTAGCCTGGCTGGAGAGAGAACTACCCTGCCTGCCTACCCAAAGCTAAACCCACAGACAAATGGCGGAGAAATGACGTGGATCGGGTATTTATTTACCCGAACCACGTGACCCGTTCTGCCAATCAGAGCGCGTTTGGGTCCGAACCACGTGACCCGTTCGGCCAATCACAGCGCTAGCCGAACATTCGGGGAACGTTCGGCCATGCGCTCTTAGTTCGGCCATATGGCCGAACAGTTTGGCCGAACACCATTAGGTGTTCGGCCGAACTCGAACATCACCTGAACAGGGTGATGTTCTGCAGAGCCCGAACAGTGGCGAACACTGTTCGCCCAACACTAGGGCTGTGTAGCTGGAGAGGAGATGGCAGCACCAGCCAAGGAGGAGAAGGAGGAGGATGATGACAGCGAAGTGGTGATAGCAGGTGGAGAGGAGGTGGCTGGAGGCCTGCCTGCAAGCCATGGAGGTGTGACAAGTCGGCCCTCTGCGCAGCCACGTACTCCCTGCTTGCTGCCATCGGTCACCAGGTTGACCCAATGGGCTGTGTATGTAATGTACTGGCCCTGCCCGTGCTTGGCAGACCAGGCATCCGTGGTCAGGTGGACCCTTGACCTAACGCTGTGTGCCAGAGATAACACCACTTGCCTCTCAACTGCGCGGTACAGTTTGGGTATGGCCTTTTGTGAAAAATAATTGCGGCCTGGTATCTTCCACACACACGTTAAAAAATTTCCAAACCGCTGAACCCGTCTGGGGTGATGGCGCTAGGGTGGCATCAGCAGCTGACGTTGAAGGGCATGTTGGCTGGCTGGCCATAGCTGGTGATACATGGCGCCGGACACTGCCCCCAGCTGTTTCTGAGGATGAGCTCCCTCTGCTTCTATCATGGAGTCGTCTCCTCCTACTCCTCTCTGACTCCTCCTCTGAACTGTCCACCTGGTCATCTCCTCTACCGGGAACATATGTGGTATCCGTATAATCGTCATCATAATCCTCCTGGCCAGCTGCGCTTTCCTCAGACACCTCCTTAAGTGCACCAACTTCAGGTGGTCCAACATCATCCCCATCCACACACGTTACGTCCATACTATCGCCACCTAACTCAGACGTAAGAGGTGGTGTACCTGCGCCTTCTTGTTGTTGTTGCAGTAGTGGCTGGGAATCAGTGATTTCACCACCACCACCAAATAACTCCTGCGAAGTGTCAAATGCAGCGGATGTGGTGCTTGTTGTAGCGCTGGTGGCTGCGGGAGATGAGGTGTTCTGTGTTAAATACTCAATCACCTCCTCACGATTTTGGGAAGTGATGGCACGTGCCTTCTTCTGAGCACTGTACTTTGGGGCAGGTCCGCACGAAATCACAGCAACACCACCTCGCACAGACCTGCCGGTGCCTGGTGGCCTTCCTCTGGGTCTGCCTCTACCTCTTCCTCTACCTGGTTTGTCCATTTTGTCAATCTCGGGGGTATGCTAGCTATATGCAGTGAGGTGGGTTCTCACTCAACACAACAGGTAGTTAGATGCAGTGAGCTGGGTTCACTCAACAGTAAAGGTACTTAAGATGCAGTGAGGTGGGTTCTCACTCAACACAACAGGTAGTTAGATGCAGCGAGGTGGCCAGGTGGGTTCTCACTCAACACAACAGGTAGTTAGATGCAGTGAGCTGGGTTCACTCAACACAACGCTAGGTATATGCAGTGATGAGGTGGGTTAAGTAAACACAACAGGTACTGGGTAGTTAGATGCAGTGAGCTGGGTTCACTCAACAGTAAAGGTACGTAAGATGCAGTGACTGAGGTAGGTTCTCACTCAACACAACAGGTAGTTAGATGCAGCGAGGTGGCCAGGTGGGTTCTCACCCAGCACAAAAGGTAGTTAGATGCAGTGAGCTGGGTTCACTCAACACGCTAGGTATATGCAGTGATGAGGTGGGTTAAGTAAACACAACAGGTACTGGGTAGTTAGATGCAGTGAGCTGGGTTCACTCAACACAAAGCTAGGTATATGCAGTGATGAGGTGGGTTAAGTAAACACAACAGGTACTGGGGTATATGCAGTACTGGGTAGTACAATGTGCAGCTCCCTGTCACACACACAGGTAGTCACTGAATGTGCTGGGCTGCTGGCAGTGGCACACACAATATCAATTAGCAAGGCTGTGCATGCAACAAAAGTGTCAGTTTGACACACAGAAAAAAAAAATGTACAGGTTGAGCTCTGAAAAGAGCTGTTGCTGGGTGCTTTAAAAGCAATAATAATCAGTCAGGAGCAAGCAAAGCAGCCTAGAACCTAACTAATCTGTCCCTAGGAGAAAAAGTCTGCAGCAGCTGTCCCTTTCCTCTCTCTAGCAGGCACACGAGTGAGGCTAATGGCCGCCAGACCCTGCCTTATATAAGGGGGTGGGGATGGGGCTCCAGGGCTTAGTGTAGCCTGAATGGCTACAATGTGCCTGCTGACTGTGATGCAGAGGGTCAAAGTTGACCCTCATAGTGCATTATGGGGCGAATCGAACTTCCGCAAAAGTTCGGCTGATGCAGGCGAACGCGAACCCCCTAAGTTCGCCTGGAACCGTTCGCCGGCGAACCGTTCGCTACACCTCTAGTAGCAATCCCTGCAATCTCAGACCCACAGGTTCTAATAATCTAGCCATACCCAGAGTCCACTTGGAAACTTTTGGTCCCGGAGCCTTCTGTCATGCTGCTCCTAAATTTTGGAACTCCTTACCTCAGCAGATCAGGACAGCTCTATCCCTGGAATTGTTTAAATCCAGACTGAAAACCCACCTGTTCAGTTGGCATTTGCAGAAATATAACTTTTGTTGTGTGAACACTTCATCCTACTACCAATTACTGAATCTGAGAGAGCCTAAGCGCTTTAAGTCCTATGGGAGAAAAGTGCTATAGAAATGTTATTGTACTATTGTATTGTATTATTATAAGCAAGAAATTATAAAAATAATTGCGATAGTACTTTTTCCCCCTACTTTGTGGGTACTTTTCCAATTGCAGAGTGCTGAACAGTTATTTGAAAGAGAAGATAAGAATTATCTCCTAGGAGAAAACTCAGGAAAAAAAGTTAGTAGAATAAGAGCCCATGGCCCATATGCAATTAACTTTTTCTCCTGAGTTTGCTCCTACAGGATCATTTCACACCTTTCAATAAAATGCCCTTTGAACCACCAGCAAGCAAGAAAATACTCAAGATAATTTTGGAAGTACCTACTTTTTCACCAACTTTTTAGTACTTTTCAATTGCAAAGTGTGGAAAAGTTATTTTAAAGAGAAGATGAAAAATTATCTACCAGAAGAAAATGTGGGAGAAACAATAAATTTCATATGGGCCAATGTCTATCTATCTATCTATCTATCTATCTATCTATCTATCTATCTATCTATCTATCCATCTATCTATGTACTGCATCTATCTATAGTATTATTTATATCTTATGTCTCTGTGCTTAGGGTTAAAGGACAGTGGTTGATGCACTGCTTAGTATTAGTAACAGTGAATGTACACACAGCCATCACTGCACTAGTCTAGGTTTGATGCAGAGGACGTGCAAGGTCGCAGTATTTTACAACAGCCTTTCAGATAGCGCCCTGTAGGTCAGCAATGACACAGCTTAGCTTTTAGCACCAGATAACATGAGTGACAGGGGATCCGTGTGCCCCTCACTCCCAGCACTGAAGTTATATTGAAGCTCATAAAAGATCATCTGATTGAAACATTTTAGCAGAGGTCTCTTTTTTTTTCCAGTGGTTGATGGCAGCTAAGGGAGAGGAGAATGCTTTTCCTTTTGCACCTGATAGATCTCCAGAGGGCTGCAGTGTTTGGGGGATGAGAAGATTGGATCTAAGTGCTGATAATTTTCCTCTTTTGTACCTTTTTTGGTGTCTCCGACACTTTCATTAGATCAAACCCAGGGGAGACTGATGACAAGGTCAGAGAACGCGGAAAACACAATTTTGTCTCATAACATAACCAGACATTTTAAAGCCAACTCCACCAATATACTGATACACTTGTAAAACCAATAGACTTTCTTATTCTCCCACAGTGGATGGGTAATTGCAATGCTAAACTCTCCCAAATGGCTCCAAACACTGATCCAGCACATCTCTTTTATTAAAGTTATTATTTATTTAAAATGTTAAATTCAGATAATACCTTGCAACGTAAATAATGAATGAGTAATCTTTGCATGTATCCTTCGTTTTGTATTATGGATAGTGCTTTTATTCAAGTCCAGGAAGAGATAGCCTTCAAATGTCTTCTGTTCCAGGATGGCTGGACTGGAGTTTTCAATGCTTTTTTTCAGAAAAGGGCGTATTGGTTCCTTTGGGCCCACTATGAGTAGGCAGGTGTTTTTGTCATAACGCAAGTGGGCAATGGGGTAACTACAAATCATGGGGCTTCCCAGAAAAACTTTGATGGGGCCCCCCAGTGTTCACACCCTTTCCCTTGCCAAACCCTTGTGACCCTCACAGCCTGGAGGCCCATCTTGCACGGGTCATAAAACAAGTGTGGCCATCATAATCTTCACACCCATAACAAGTGTAGCTACAAAAACACCTGATCTGAAGCATGGACCCCTTTATCAGAGGTAGTGAAGTAGTAGTTGGGGCCCCCTTACAGCTCTGGGGGCCCCAACTACTGCTCACCTGTAGTTATGTCTCTGCAAGTGGGTACTCTATGTGAATTATCTAATGAGCCAACTCACACTTGAGGCCGATGCAGACAAATGACTGCCATATTTATCACCTGGCATTAATCATTAGAGATCATCTGCATTGTAATACAGAGGGATGGGTGCATTTTTCTCACGTCACTTATCATCGTTTGGTTTTGATTGCTCAAGTGCTGCAGCTGATCGAGTTTTCCCGGAGACTGTATGCACCTTTTGGATTCGGCAGCTTTCGTAGCTACATTCTTTACCCCTAGGGTTCTAAACCCAATGTGACAACTAACAACTGCAAACTACGCTTTTCTGGCCGGTAGTAGGAAAGCATTTGACTGCAACGAAATGAGCTGCCAGGAACCGTCCATCTGAACTTCCCTCGGAGTTGGAAGAGATCCATACTTTGCCCTGGTGCAAATTCAAAAATGAGCTGAAACAGCTGTCTACAATTGCAGAGCAATGAGTGAATAATTCTTCTAATAAGATCACCTTGGAAAATCCAGGGAGGCAATTAAATTCAGCCAATTAAAACCCCTAGGCACTGGTTTGTTAGCCAGCTACCAGTGAATTGCTCAGCAGCTACTGGGTTATCATTGGCTCAGTGTGAAGTTAGTCTTATGTTAAAAGAATTTGTATATTAGAGTTTGTTTTTGGACAATTTAAAGCCAACCTAAAGGGAAAATAAACAAATGAGATGAATGATTGTACCTATAGTCTAATCCAAAACAGGATGTTTCTGGCATCCCATAGTCTTAAAGGGAACCTGCAGCGAGGAAAATTATTTAAAATAAACATGTGTGTAGCTGCAAATAAATATTACATACTAACCTCGTTGTCAGTTCCTCTCAGAAGCTCACCATTTTCTTCTTACAGTGATCTCTTCCAGTTCTGACAATATTTTGTCAGAATTTAAATATACCAGTTGCTGTCAGTTATATATCAGCAGCTGTCAGTTACAACTGAATGTGCAAGGTAATGTCCATGTTTCCCTATGGCTCAAGTGGGTGATATTACAGTTTAACAGTGTGCTGACCAAGAAGCTGTTATGGGATAATGGCCATTTTTAAAATGGAGGATGGAGAATTCCATTGATCACAGTGGACAAATGGGATGCAGGAGAGGAGAAAGAGATTGAGGAGTAGACTAGCCAGGAGGTAAATATGACCTGTGTATGGTTATTTTTACTTTTTATTTTCAGTTCAGGGTCTCTTTATGGCCCGGTTCACATTAGCATTAAAAAGCAGACCATAAGTGGAACAGAACGGATACTGTACAAACAGAACGGATGCGAGCGGATCCAATGTTAACCTATGGAACCGTTCACATGCCTCCGTTCATACAAATCCGTTGCGTAAATTCCACTGAATGGAATGCAACTTTGCTGCAGCACCAATTTTTCCAGCGGACCGCAAACAGAAGATTAAGCCTTATATTGTGGGCAAAGGGAGAACGGAACATTTCTTCACATTAGTGAAGACACTGACCATTCTTGGGCCAAAATTCACTGGGGGTGGGGGTCTGTGGGGGATGTGGGGACGCTCCACTGGGGGAAGGGAGTTTTTGGGGGATGTGGGGACTGGGGACGCTAGACACCTGAGCAGGCAGGTACTCCCGCTGATTTTAGATATTGATTGCAGCGAAGACATTTTTTTGCTGGTTGCTGGTTTGTGCGCTCATGCTCTGCTAAATTACTTACTGTACTTTTGCTGTATGATATAGAGCCCAAGACCTAAAAGATTGCTATCGTGCAACAGTGGCTTGGCCCCCTGGTCTTTATACAAAGTCTGGCTGTGCAGTCAAGTTCCCATGAAGGTTTCTAAATTTAGGTATGGTGGTTTGGACATCTGGTACCCAGTTAAGAAGGTAAGATTTATATGCCAGTTGGATTAGGAATCAAGAGACCGTCAAGTAGATTGTACAGTATGTTGAACTGCTCATGTATCTATGCTCCCCATTGCTGTATGTTTTGGACATTGTACATCGATGCGGAATATGTTGGCCTTCTATAAATAAAAATAATAATAAAATAAGCATAACATACCCCTAGCACATCCTGCAAGAGAAGTCTTCCTAAAAGAACTATTCCCATTTCTTGCCCTTTAAAAGTTTATTAATTCCTAATTCAGCCAGCTAAAAACTGGTAAATTTGTAACTTAACGTAGACTGGCAGCACTGCTCAGCCTCTCTGTAAACTCCCTCATCCTCACCCGTGCCAATACACAAGAGATTTTTGTCACATACAGTACACAACCAATATTTGCAGAAACTCCGACTCCTTCTTCACTGTTGCTTAAAGAGACTCTGTAACAATTTTTTCAGCCTTAGTTCTTCTATCCTATAAGTTCCTATGCCTGTTCTAATCTGCTCTGGCTTACTGCAGTCTTTCCTAACTGCACTGTCTCTGTAATAAATCAATGTATCTTTCCTCTGTCCTGTTTGTCGGGCTAAAGCTTGATTGTGTGGAATGTGCAGGGCTGCTTGTGATTGGTAGAAGCGATACACACCCTCTGCAGGCCCCCTGCATACTCTGAATGACTCATACACTATGCTTAGCTGAGCCTATTAGAAGCTGGTTAGTTTGTTTGTAAACACTGCCTAAAACTGTTAATTACAAGCCAGGATTGCAGCAGAGAGTGGCAGAAACAGCACAGAGGGGCACAGGAGAAAATAATGAATAGAATGGTATGCTTTTTATTGTAAGAATATTACAGAATAGTACAGTACAATAGTACAATAGTACAGATTCTCTGTAAGGTCTTCCGGCAGCCTCTGGCAGTTATTTTCATAATGGTTCAAAAAGACAATTTTTATTGCACTTAAAAAGTATTTTTTTAATACCATTATGGTTGCCATCCTTAAGAGGTAAGGAACAGTTACCTTACCCTGTATTGATTTTAAGTATTTCATCACACTTGGGTGCCCTTACACCCCTGTTATACTATTCACCCACCACCAGTTATCCCCAGTGACCACTAGGGTCGTTTTTCAAAGCGTGTGACCACATGCAGAAAAAGCCCACTTACCTGGGTAGAAACGGCCATTCCCCATACATGTATCACATGGTTGCTATCTTGATAATCCTGGTTTGTAAGTTTTTCTCCTAATATACAGTTTATCCCAATCACCCTAATGTATAACACCATCCAGGCTTCCAGAGTCCCATGTACTTTTTTTTTCAAGTTCTTCCCTGTTTGACACTCTCCCAAGTTCAGTTTTCACCTTGACTTTTTATCAGTTTTGGAGAGATGTCCTGTTCTTGGCAACACCACTGTTGTCCCATATTTTCTCCACTTACTTTTAACTGTCTTTACTGTATTCTATGGTATATCCAAGTTGTGGAAATGTTTTTGTATCCTTCTTCTGGATAATTTTTTTAACAATTAGATCTCTCTGTAGTTGTGTAAGGTCACTGCGAACCGTGGCTTTTGCTATAGAAGGCAACTGGCAGGGAAATCCTACTAGGACAGCTGAACTTTATTTGGGGTTAATCAGTTTCTTTAATTGATAGTAGGTGTGTACTCAAAAAGAACAAATGCTGTAATTAAATCCAAAGATTTCAACAAAGTGTTAGTTTAAGGGTGTTCACACTTATGCAACCAGCGTATTGTAAGGTTGTTTTTTTTTACATTTTCCCCTAACTAATCTGTTTGTTATTCAGTTACACAGGAAAAGTCTCAAGTTGATTTATTGTGGTCACATTTTATTGTGAAAATCACAAATATCTACCATGTTTTTGTACCCACTGTTTAAACAAATTATACGCTTGTTTAAAGAAGTGCATTGAAGATCTCAAGGCATTGAACTACCAGCTGAAGGATCATCAAGTACTCAATGCTATTATATCATCCAAAAGTTGCAAAAGTTGTGAATTTATTGATCCAGTATTTCAGATCTCCTAAGGTCCCTTTTCCACTAGGAAACGCAATCGCATGAAAAATTGTACTGTGATGCAATCACGCTTTCTTCTATTTCCACTACATGCAATTGTGCCCCGATCTGTTGAGTACAAATATACCACAAGGTGCTTGACAAAGCAGGAGAGTAATCCCACGGAATGCGTGGCATCAAAGGCTTTTTACTTTACTCCCATACACCTCCTGTGGCTAATCACCGATGTGTCTCCCTTTCACAAACTGTACACATAGCCGGCTGGATTGGTTCACAACAGCCAAGTCCATTCCTTATGCACAAGCATCGGACCCCCACCTGATCCTCTACTTTGATCCAGCATTGTCTTCTGCTGCCAGCGGAGGTTATTGCTAAAGGGATCCTTCCTAGAAGATTGCTGCTTGCAGTTGGGTATAAGCCACGTCCTGACCTGAGTGGGATACAAGCTATTAGCTGGCAGCCCATATGGGTCATCCCAGCACCAACTTCTAGGTGACACCTTTCCACTTAGGGCATTTGATCAATACCTATACATACTTTGGTCTCAGAGTGCGCTTTTTTCTTTCTTGTCGCTTTACACAATTACTAAGGTGTTAAAATAGTCATACCACTAACAGCCCCTTAGTCACAATCTGATGTTCCTACCACAGTCTAGGTTCAGTTTTGTGGCACCATAATGATTTAGGATAGAAGCCAAACCATCTAAAAGAAACCCACAAAAACACACACCAATTAACCAGAATAATGCCCTACTGTTGCTATACATTTAATCTATGAACTGCCCTGCACAGATAAATAAGCATTACTGGCACTTCCATTGGGCCAAACTTACCCAGAGCCCTGAGGTACTTAGAGACGCCAATGACAGGGCGTGTGAGGCCCCAACAATGTCACCGTTTAGAGTTGAGCTGAAATTTTCGTAATTTCGCATTACTATAATTACGCATGCGAAATTTGCGATTACAATGCGAAATTAGCGTAGCGAAATTGCCATTAAAATCGTAATTGAAAATACCGTAAGCGTAATTTTCAACGCGAAATTTCGCGTTTCGTTCATGCCGTAATTTCGCATTAAACGCTACCGTAATTTCGCGTTAAACCGTAACGCTCCGTATAATATAAAAAAGCCGCCGACTTTAAGGGTTAATAGCAAAGCCCCCTTAAATGCTAAGAGCCTCAAATTTGGAGAATATATTAAGGAGATCAGGAGGAATAAGAGGAAAAAAATTTTTTTCAAAAAGAAATTTATAGTTTTTGAGAAAATCGATGTTAAAGTTTCAAAGTAAAAATGTATACATTTAAAAACCCGCCGACTTTAACGGTTAATAGCAAAGCCTGCTTAAAGTTTAGGAACACCAAATTCCTAGGGTATATTAAGGGGATCAGTGGGAATAAGAGGAAAAAAATTTTTTTCAAAAAGACCTTATAGTTTTTGAGAAAATCGATTTTTAAGTTTCAAGGGCAAAAATGTCTTTTAAATGCGGAAAATGACAGTTTTTTTTGCACAGGTAACAATAGTGTATTATTTTCATAGATTCCCCCAAGTGGGAAGAGTTTTACTTACTTCGTTCTGAGTGTGGGAAATATAAAAAAAAAACGACGTGGGGTCCCCCCTCCCAGACCTCTTTAACCCCTTGTCCCCCATGCAGGCTGGGATAGCCAGAATGCGGAGCACCGGCCGCGTGGGGCTCCGCACCCTGACTATACCAGCCCGCATGGTCCATGGATTGGGGGGTCTCGGAAGGGGAGGGGCAGCCAAGCTTTCCCCTCCCCCTCCGAGCCCTTGTCCAATCCAAGGACAAGGGGCTCTTCTCCACCTCCGATGGGCGGTGGAGGTGGAGGCCGCGATTTCCTGGGTGGGGGGTTCATGGTGGAATCTGGGAGTCCCCTTTAAAAAGGGGTCCCCCAGATGCCCACCCCCCCTCCCAGGAGAAATGAGTATAGAGGTACTTGTACCCCTTACCCATTTCCTTTAAGAATTAAAAGTAAATAAACACACAAACACATAGAAAAAGTATTTTAATTGAACAAAAAACATAACCACGAAAAAAGTCCTTTAATATTCTTAATTAACCATTAATACTTACCTGTCCCTTTAAATAAATGATCCCACGCAATATCCTCGGAAATGTTCTATCAGTTACAATGTAACAAAGTTATTACAATGTAACAACTTTGTTACATTGTAACTACGCCGCACCCAACGTCACTCACCGCCGCCGCCGCCGCCGCGTCTGCGCTGCAGGACCCGACAGAGCTCTGAGCTATAGCTCAGAGCTCTCGAAAGCATCTTTGTATTTGGGCTCCAAGGAGCCCCATTGGTCCTTAGCAGACCAATGGGGTTCCTTCTGATTTGAAGGAACCCCATTGGTCTGCTAAGGACCAATGGGGCTCCTTGGAGCCCAAATACAAAGATGCTTCTCAGAGCTCTGAGCTATATAGCTCAGAGCTCTGTCGGGTCCGTGCAGGACGCTAAGTCCCCGCCGGCTCTGCTGCCCTCCCCGCCTCTCCCACATGTCACCCACATGTCACCCACATGTGGGTGACATGTGGGTGACAGATGTGGGCGGGGTGGACAGCGGGAGCTGCGGGGACTTAGCGTCCTGCACGGACGCGTATGCGGCGGCTGAGCGGCGAGTGGCGTCGGGTGCGGCGTAGTTACAATGTAACAAAGTTGTTACATTGTAATAACTTTGTTACATTGTAACTGATAGAACATTTTCGAGGATATTGCGAGGGATCATTTATTTAAAGGGACAGGTAAGTATTAATGGTTAATTAAGAATATTAAAGGACTTTTTTCGTGGTTAAGTTTTTTGTTCAATTAAAATACTTTTTCTAAGTGTCTGTGTGTTTATTTACTTTAACTCTTAAAGGAAATGGGTATGGGGTACAAGTACCTCTATACTCATTTCTCCTGGGAGGGGGGGTGGGCATCCAGATTCCACCATGAACCTCCCCCCCAGGAAATCGCGGCCTCCACCTCCACCGCCCATCGGAGGTGGAGAAGAGCCCCTTGTCCTTGGATTGGACAAGGGCTCGGAGGGGGAGGGGAAAGCTTGGCTGCCCCTCCCCTTCCGAGACCCCCCAATCCATGGACCATGCGGGCTGGTATAGTCAGGGTGCGGAGCCCCACGCGGCCGGTGCTCCGCATTCTGGCTATCCCAGCCTGCATGGGGGACAAGGGGTTAAAGAGGTCTGGGAGGGGGGACCCCACGTCGTTTTTTTTTTATATTTCCCACACTCAGAACGAAGTAAGTAAAACTCTTCCCACTTGGGGGAATCTATGAAAATAATACACTATTGTTACCTGTGCAAAAAAAACTGACATTTTCCGCATTTAAAAGACATTTTCGCCCTTGAAACTTAAAAATCGATTTTCTCAAAAACTATAAGGTCTTTTTGAAAAAAAATTTTTTCCTCTTATTCCCACTGATCCCCTTAATATACCCTGGGAATTTGGTGTTCCTAAACTTTAAGCAGGCTTTGCTATTAACCGTTAAAGTCGGCGGGTTTTTAAATGTTTACATTTTTCCTTTGAAACTTTAACATCGATTTTCTCAAAAACTATAAGGTCTTTTTGAAAAAAAAAATTTTCCTCTTATTCCTCCTGATCTCCTTAATATATTCTCCAAATTTGAGGCTCTTAGCATTTAAGGGGGCTTTGCTATTAACCCTTAAAGTCGGCGGCTTTTTTACATTATACGGAGCGTTACGGTTTACCGCGAAATTACGGTAGCGTTTAATGCGAAATTACGGCATGATACGACTGTAATGCGAAAATTACGCGAAAATTACGCTTACGCGAAATTTCGCGAAATCCTTCTTCATTACGATTATGTACTTACGGCCATAATCGTAATTACACTAATTACGCGAAATTTCGCAAAATCGTAATTAGGTCATTACGCTCATCTCTATCACCGTTAGTATAATATAAAAATGTAATGGGCCTTATAACTATTTTGTGCCCAGGATACCGGTTTACCTAAAACCATTGCAACAAAATCAGGTTTATTGTTGCGACACTGAGAATATGGAAGTTCTGCTAATTGCCTAGTTTAATGTAAGCTTTTTCTATCTCACAAGCAGAATGGATGTTTGAATGCCACCGAGGCAGAGCAGGATTATCCACCAGGCAACCTAGGCAGGTGCTTGGGGCCTAGTGGGTGTCAAGGGGCCCACCTGCTGGCTTCTTTGACCCCTCTTCACTTTAGCTTACCAAAATGACCACAAGGGGACTCCAGATCGATTAAGTAGCCTAGGGCCCCAATACATCTAACTCCATCTCTGCACTGAGGCATTAGGGAATCTATAGTAGTGAGTATAATAGATTTGCTCACTATTATTGGCAGTCAGACAGTCCTGCTGTGCAGATATCACTACATGTATAACCAAGTCCAACTGATAAGACTTACAACAACTTATGCAGTCTTCAAGCTAAGCAGTGAGCCTGATTACAGCCTGATACACAATACAAATCTGAATACATTTTCACAAGATGAAAAGTGCAGTGTTGCCATATGGCCAGATTATTTCCCAGAAGGTAGTCCATTTATTTTCCGATGCAGCACTGTTCTCATTAACAAAGTCACTTGTCACGTGTAAATGATTCATTGTCAGTGTGTATAAACTTTAATTATGGAGGTCCTCAGCATGATGATGTGTGATGAAGAGAACATGTAAAACCCATTATTATTTGTAATTGTTTAGAAACGTGCCAGCACTGTGTAATGGTGCTTTCTCATCTCTTCCTGGTGCAAAATGCTGTTGGAGAGAGCCTGTCTCTCTTTATATGCTAATGCCTAAAGTGTACCTGTCACAAATGGGGACATTGCAACCTAAGCTCAGGATGACAAATACAAATTCAGAAGTTACCTGCTCTGGAAACTGCATATCAACACGAGTAGTTTAACCACTTCAGCCTGCAGCACGGATGCGGATTTCTAGCTAAATGCAAAACTAAAATGTCATGTTTAACCCATTCAGTGAATTTCTGCTTTTTTTAAAAAAAAATCTGGCATAATAGTTTCTAAGCTGTAAGCAATCTTTTAAAGCAAAGTTGAAATGCTGGGTGTTAGACCGCTTTAAGAAATAAACATTTATAATACTGTACAAGATACAGTGTGCAGACACTTTATCCCATAAGCATGATGATATGAGATAACCAGGCAATCAATCACTGGGCATACACACACTCAATCTTCAAATTTTAAGATGTCACTTCCTGTATGAAACTTTATTTATAAATTGGGGGGGGGGGGACTTTTTAAAAAAAAAATATTTTTTATTTTTTATTGATATCGTGTTGATCCTTCTCATATTTTTGTATTCATCTCGATGTAGCCTACAGCTCAGCAAAAATGGTTTGCCTCAAACAGTGTATTATAAACAGAATTACAGAAGGGCTTCTGATAGTGCCTCACCTTAAATAAATGATCAAATCATTGCTGACATTGTAGAACTGTCAGCTGATAACTTCAGCACATCTCCAAACCTCTAAGAGAAATAGGATTTGATTTTTTAAGAACTTTATTGATTTCTTTACTTTTTAATTTCCATGTGCTCTTTGTGGGGGAATGACCTTGTAAGTCCAAAAAATATACATGAAGAGCTTTGCAAAGCTTCACATAATAAGCTGGGATGTGTCCGTGTCTGGAATACAAAAATGAGCAAACTTCAGGAGAATTTATGAAGAGTAAATGTATCTCTGCAACTTATACAAAAGCAAGAAGTTTTGAATCAGAAAGATGCCATCTTCTTCGTTTTACTGATGGCTAACACGGTACAACACACTGCTTCAAATTATATAAACCAATGAAGTTGTAATAACCATCTTTCACAGTACAGTATTAGCAACTTACAGATCCATAGACTATTGTAACACGCTCCTCCTTCTCCTGGAGCAGCTTTGCAGCAGTAGTTTGTTGTAAATTAAATACAGGTTCATCATGTATCTTCAAGTAGCTGCTGGAGATTAGAAAATAATTAAAAGCAAATTCATAAGGAGAATTTTTCCACCATTCAGGCTCTCTGTTTGAGATGTAAATCTAATTTGGTGGGCCTACTAGATTTCCTATTGTTGTGTCTCTGTGCTATACTACCAACTAGCAACATTTCTGATAGGGATATCCCAGTAGATTAGATTACTCTCTGTAGCATTACAATCAGGGCCGCATTCTACTGGAACTCTACCCTGCCCACCTGTCTGTGAGAGCTAAAGCTAGCCATCTGATATTACTTGGTCACCGTGATGGATTGAGGTGCCAGGGCCCATGGTACAGTGACCATGGGCGTCCGCAGAAAATTTTCCAGAGGGGGGCAAAAAGGAGGGAGGAAAAAGCGGGGCGGCGTGGTGTTGTGTGGCACGTGTAGTGGGCCAAAAAATGGGGCTACACCGAAAAATGGGTGTGGTCATGAATCAGCTTGTGGGTGTGGTCGTGGGTGGAGACAAGTTTACATGAACTAAGCAATGGTGGGACATTAGATTAGGACAGTGGTGGCGAACCTTTTGGAGGTGGAGTGTCCAAACTGCAAAGTCACTTTACTATCACAAAGTGCCAACAGCAATTTAAACTAAATACAAACGTTTTAACTCATACATGAACATTATGGAAAATTCAAGTTGAAAATAAACTGTGAAGGTAAACAGTTTCATCCATCCTACTCCTGAAAAATGTATTAATTTTTTTAGAAACTCCCAGTTTCATTTTCTGTTTTAAAAAGCGGAAAAAGTAGGTTTAATGCTATTGTCTCATATTAGCTTTTTCCATAGTCTCGCAGTTAGCAATCATTAGACAAATTCAGCAATCATGAGGCCCCCCCATCAAGACAAATTCAGCAATCATGGGGCCCCCAACATGACCAACTCAGCAATCATGAGGCCCCCAACAAGACAAATTCAGCAATCATGAGGCCCCCAACAAGACAAATTCAGCAATCATGAGGCCCCCAACAAGACAAATTCAGCAATCATGAGGCCCCCAACAAGACAAATTCAGCAATCTTGAGGCCCCCAACAAATCATGAGGCCCCCAACAAGACAAATTCAGTAACCATGAGGCCCCCAACAAGACAAATTCAGCAGTCATGATGCACATAAATAGACAGCATTTCACATAAATAGGCAGAATGCCCCCTTAATATGGTAGACACCTCTCACCTGGCAGCAGTTCCCCAAAATATACTCAATCTGACAGCAGTGGTTCCCCAAAAATAGGTAGCTCCAGGTCTATAGCTGTCCCCAGAATAGGTGGCCAGTGGTATAGATGTCCCCAGAACTGGTAGCCAGAGGTAGAGATGTCCCCAGAACAGGTAGCCATGGGTATATGTGCCCAGTATATGTAAGCAGGGGTATATGTGCCCAGTATATGTAGCCAGAGGTATATGTGCCCAGTATATGTAGTCAGGGGTATATGTGCCCAGTATATGTAGTCAGGGGTATATGTGCCCAGTATATGTAGTCAGGGGTATATGTCCCCAGTATATGTAGCCAGGGGTATATGTGCCCAGTATATGTAGTCAAGGGTATATGTGCCCAGTATATGTAGTCAAGGGTATATGTGCCCAGTATATGTAGTCAAGGGTATATGTGCCCAGTATATGTAGCCAGAGGCATATGTGCCCAGTATATGTAGGCAGGGGTATATGTGCCCAGTATATATAGTCAGGGGTATTTGTGCCCAGTATATATAGTCAGGGGTATTTGTGCCCATAATATGTAGTCAGGGGGATATGTGCCCAGTATATGTAGGCAAGTGTATATGTCCCAGTATATGTAAGCAGGTGTATATGTCCCAGTATACGTAGGCAGGTGTATATGTCCCAGTATATTTAGGCAGGTGTATATGTCCCAGTATATGTAGGCAGGTGTATATGTCCCAGTATATATAGCCAGGGGTATATGTAGGCAGGTGTATATGTCCCCAGTATATGTAGGCAGGTGTATATGTCCCCAGTATATGTAGGCAGGTGTATATATCCCAGTATGCAGGTGTATATGTCACAGTATATGTAGGCAGGTGTATATGTCCCAGTATACATAGCCAGGGGTATATGTGGCCAGTATATGTAGCCAGGAGTATATGTGCCCAGCATATGTAGGCAGGGATATATGTGCCCAGTATATATAGCCAAGGCTATATGTGCCCAGTATATATAGCCAGGAGTATATGTGCCCAGTATATGTAGCCAGGGGTATATGTGCCCAGTATATGTAGGCAGGGGTATATGTGCCCAGTATATGTAGCCAGGGGTATATGTGCCCAGTATATGTAGGCAGGTGTATATGTCCCAGTATATATAGCCAGGGGTATATGTGCCCAGTATATGTAGTCAGGGGTATATGTGCCCAGTATATGTAGGCAGGGGTATATGTCCCAGTATATATAGCCAGGGGTATATGTGCCCAGTATATGTAGCCAGGTGTATAGGTGCCCAGTATATGTAGGCAGCGGTATATGTGCCCAGTATATATAGCCAGGGGTATATGTGCCCAGTATATGTAGGCAGCGGTATATGTGCCCAGTATATATAGCCAGGGGTATATGTGCCCAGTATATGTAGCCAGGGGTATATGTGTCCAGTTTATGTAGCCAGGGGTATATGTCCCAGTATATGTAGTCAGGGGTATATGTGCCCAGTATATGTAGGCAGCGGTATATGTGCCCAGTAAATATAGCCAGGGGTATATGTGCCCAGTATATGTAGCCAGGGGTATATGTGCCCAGTATATGTAGGCAGCGGTATATGTGCCCAGTATATATAGCCAGGGGTATATGTGCCCAGAATATGTAGGCAGGGGTATATGTCCCCAGTATATATAGCCAGGGGTATATGTGTCCAGTATATGTAGTCAGGGGTATATGTGCCCATTATATATAGCCAGGGGTATATGTGCCCAGTATAAGTAGGCATCGATATATGTGCCCAGTATATATAGCCAGGGGTATATGTGCCCAGTATATGTAGGCAAGGGTATATGTGCCCAGTATATGTAGCCAGAGGCATATGTGCCCAGTATATGTAGGCAGGGGTATATGTGCCCAGTATATATAGTCAGGGGTATTTGTGCCCAGTAAATATAGTCAGGGGTATTTGTGCCCAGAATATGTAGTCAGGGGGATATGTGCCCAGTATATGTAGGCAAGTGTATATGTCCCAGTATATGTAAGCAGGTGTATATGTCCCAGTATACGTAGGCAGGTGTATATGTCCCAGTATATTTAGGCAGGTGTATATGTCCCAGTATATGTAGGCAGGTGTATATGTCCCAGTATATATAGCCAGGGGTATATGTAGGCAGGTGTATATGTCCCCAGTATATGTAGGCAGGTGTATATGTCCCCAGTATATGTAGGCAGGTGTATATGTCCCAGTATGCAGGTGTATATGTCACAGTATATGTAGGCAGGTGTATATGTCCCAGTATATATAGCCAGGGGTATATGTGGCCAGTATATGTAGCCAGGAGTATATGTGCCCAGCATATGTAGGCAGGGGTATATGTGCCCAGTAT
The DNA here is from genome assembly GCF_040937935.1 of Hyperolius riggenbachi. Classification (NCBI taxonomy): domain Eukaryota; kingdom Metazoa; phylum Chordata; class Amphibia; order Anura; family Hyperoliidae; genus Hyperolius; species Hyperolius riggenbachi. Next base: position 134,004,940 of record NC_090649.1, read on the forward strand.
ATATAGCCAAGGCTATATGTGCCCAGTATATATAGCCAGGAGTATATGTGCCCAGTATATGTAGCCAGGGGTATATGTGCCCAGTATATGTAGGCAGGGGTATATGTGCCCAGTATATGTAGCCAGGGGTATATGTGCCCAGTATATGTAGGCAGGTGTATATGTCCCAGTATATATAGCCAGGGGTATATGTGCCCAGTATATGTAGTCAGGGGTATATGTGCCCAGTATATGTAGGCAGGGGTATATGTCCCAGTATATATAGCCAGGGGTATATGTGCCCAGTATATGTAGCCAGGTGTATAGGTGCCCAGTATATGTAGGCAGTGGTATATGTGCCCAGTATATATAGCCAGGGGTATATGTGCCCAGTATATGTAGGCAGCGGTATATGTGCCCAGTATATATAGCCAGGGGTATATGTGCCCAGTATATGTAGCCAGGGGTATATGTGTCCAGTTTATGTAGCCAGGGGTATATGTCCCAGTATATGTAGTCAGGGGTATATGTGCCCAGTATATGTAGGCAGCGGTATATGTGCCCAGTAAATATAGCCAGGGGTATATGTGCCCAGTATATGTAGCCAGGGGTATATGTGCCCAGTATATGTAGGCAGCGGTATATGTGCCCAGTATATATAGCCAAGGGTATATGTGCCCAGAATATGTAGGCAGGGGTATATGTCCCCAGTATATATAGCCAGGGGTATATGTGTCCAGTATATGTAGTCAGGGGTATATGTGCCCATTATATATAGCCAGGGGTATATGTGCCCAGTATAAGTAGGCATCGATATATGTGCCCAGTATATATAGCCAGGGGTATATGTGCCCAGTATATGTAGGCAGGGGTATATGTGCCCAGTATATATAGCCAGGGGTATATGTGCCCAGTATATGTAGGCAGGGGTATATGTCCCCAGTATATATAGCCAGGGGTATATGTGCCCAGTATATGTAGTCAGGGGTATATGTGCCAATTATATATAGCCAGGGGTATATGTGCCCAGTATATGTAGGCAGGGGTATATGTGCCCAGTATATATAGCCAGGGGTATATGTGCCCAGTATATGTAGGCAGGGGTATATGTCCCCAGTATATATAGTCAGGGGTATATGTGCCCAGTATATGTAGTCAGGGGTATATGTGCCCAGTATATATAGCCAGGGGTATATGTGCCCAGTATATGTAGGCAGGGGTATATGTGCCCAGTATATATAGCCAGGGGTATATGTGCCCAGTATATGTAGGCAGGGGTATATGTCCCCAGTATATGTAGCCAGGGGTATATGTGCCCAGTATATGTAGGCAGCCATACATGTGCCCAGTATATATAGCCAGGGGTATATGTGCCCAGTATATGTAGGCAGGGGTATATGTCCCCAGTATATATAGCCAGGGGTATATGTGCCCAGTATATGTAGTCAGGGGTATATGTGCCTAGTATATGTAGCCAGGGGTATATGTGCCCAGTATTTGTAGCCAGGGGAATATGTGCCCAGTATATGTAGCCAGGGGAATATGTGCCCAGTATATGTAGGCAGCGGTATATGTGCCCAGTATATATAGCCAGGGGTATATGTGCTCAGTATATGTAGGCAGGGGTATATGTGCCCAGTATATATAGTCAGGGGTATATGTGCCCAGTATATGTAGGCATGGGTATATGTTCCCAGTATACATAGCCAGGGGTATATCTGCCCAGTATATGTAGGCAGGGGTATATGTCCCCAGTATATGTAGGCAGGTGTGCCCCAGCAGGAGGGGAGCAGTGTCTCCATCTGCAGCCACTGTTCACTGTCATGGGTGTCCGCACATATGTCAAAATCCGGCATCTGCCCGACCCTGGCCGCCCGCTGCCCGCCCCCGGCCGTGTGCCCGTGCAGCCAGCAGGAGGGGAGCAGCGCAGAGAAGAGAGAGAGCTATGGGCACAGTGGGGAAGGGCGGACGTCTCCCCCCCTCCCTTCCCTCACCTAAGGGGGCTCTCTCTCCCTCGCTCTCCCCTCCGGAACGAAGTGTGCAGCGGCTGGGCAGCGTCTCGTCGCAGGCGCCGGATATATTAGCCGCTACTCTGGTCTGGTCCAGACCAGAGTGCGGCACTAGAACTTCCGGCGCAGGAGCGAGACGAGGTAAGTTCCGCCTGCTGCCCAGCCGCTGCACACTTTGTTCCGGAGGGGAGAGCGAGGGAGAGAGAGCCCCCTAAGGTGAGGGAAGGGGGGGGGAGACGTCCGCCCTTCCCCACTGTGCCCATAGCTCTCTCTCTTCTCTGCGCTGCTCCCCTCCTGCTGGCTGCACGGGCACAGGGCCGGGGGCGGGCAGCGGGCGGCCAGGGTCGGGCAGATGCCGGATTTTGACATATGTGCGGACACCCATGACAGTGAACAGTGGCTGCAGATGGAGACACTGTACAAGGTACTAGTCCCCTTTAAGCAGGCCACAAATGTTGTGAGTCAGTAGCGGAAAGGCTGGAACATTGTCATACCCATCATCTTTAGCTTGATGGTGATACCCTTTGTGGCCTGATGGAAAGTGACAATCTGAGAAGAATTGAAAAGGGGGGAGATGAGGGTGACATTCCACTCCATTCTTCACAGCCTGCATCAGAAGAAGCAAGAAGGGACAGTGGCCACAATCAGGAGCTGGAAGAGGAGGAGGAGGTTGAGGAAGATGATAATGATGATGATGAGGGAGACCATTTTGGTGGTGCTGAGAAGACCCATCTAACCGACGTTTCTGCTTTCACTTTCTAGGCATTGTGCAGGTGAGGGAAGCAAAGGAACTTCTGCGACTTGAAGAGGAGAAGGTGGGTGAAGCAAAGGCAGAGGGAGATTTTTTAGCACCTACTGAGGAAAAGGAGGAGGATAAGCCCAGTGGACCCCTCTTTTATATGTGTATGCGCATGTTGCGATTCCTACGAAGCATAAAAAAGTGCCATTATCACTGGCTGCCCACCCTTCTGGATCACTGCTACAAAGGAAAAATGTCACAGTTCCCGTCTGAAAGCTGACCTTCCTGAGCAGAGTACTGTGCAACCAGCTGCGTGAGGAGTTTCTCCCACCACAATCCACACAGGGGACACTAACTCCACCTTATCCTCTTGTAGTGGCAACAACAGATCTTTGTTATCTGTGCAGGTGTCACTGTGGTGGCTTCTGGCAGCTAATCTACAGTATAGCAGTGGTGCCAAACTCAATCAAGTAAGGGGCCAAAATCTAAAACCAAGTCGTGGGCCAAAATGTTTACTAAAATTTAACATTTATTAAATACTCTCAAGCAAAGTGGTGTAACTATAGCAAACATGGAGGTCTAGCTTCCCCCCTCCTCCCCCCTACACACACACACACTTTTTGCAGAGTAGTGCAGTGGAGCATTTTAATATTTACCTGCCCCTGGACTGCTTTGCCAGAAGAACATCAAAATAAAATTTGGCCCAAGGCAGGGTGCCAGGTTTCTCCTCCCCTATTGTCTTTTTGACTGCATTGGGGGGCACCATCAAAGATTAATTGGGGGGCCCCATGAATTGTAGTTACGCCATTGGCAGCAGCCATACTGTGCCTATCAGCACAGGCACAGTACTGCCACGCTCATACTCAGTAGGGAGCATGGCGATGATAACATATCTGATCCTGTCGGATATGTTTCGGGGACTGCGCTCAACAACGGCGGAGGTGAACAGGACCCGGGAAGCCGCTGGAGGATCCGTAGGCTTCACCCTTCATAGGTAAATATTTGTTTTTTAGCTCACTATCCACCTTGGATACATTTTAAGTCACAGAAAGCATAGGGTTGCTTATGTAAGGTGGCCACATTATGTACTGGCTAAAGCAACACCATGGACACAGGAGACCAGGGTTTGTCCTTGGACAAGGATCTCTAAGTGCTTTGAGCCTGACAGAAGATAAGTGCTAGATAAGTGTTAACATTGCATGTATGAGCTTAGTCTGAGTTGTATCTATGCTGTTAGAATCAGTCCACAGATACTGTACATAAAGCTTCTGCTACAATACTGAAGCAGAAGGCTTATCGTAATTCCAATAAACACTATGGAGAATTTAAGTGGGGATGAGTTATCATAACACAACATTCATTTGAAATCTCTGTTGGCAAGAGGTACAGTATGAACATATTTGGCAGCCATTTTTAAAGGAACTGTAACCAAGGACTGAACTTTATCCAGGAGCTATACGTATGGCCCTATTTTGCAACAGCATAATAACGTTTAAAGAAAAGCATTTCTTTGTTACACCTGATACAAATCCTGCAATAAATCTGCAGTGTCTACTTCCTGCTTTCATGGCAGCAGACATCGGGTTAACATCCCGTGTTTACAAATTAGCTGCTCTTCCGAAGCAGCCAGCTGACACAGCTGAGAGATCAAATTACAGTTGTGATTAGTCACAGATGAGGGAGAATTAGGCTAAACTCTAATTTCTCTTTGTTTTCCTTCCGTCCTTTGCAAGAGTTCAAGTCCACTTCAAACGGTATTAACTGAATTTGTATGTCTACGAAAAAAACGGAAGTTTGATTTGTTTATTACAAGCCATTCATCAAATGAATATATCTAATACTTTGTGTCCTCTGCAAAAAAGTTTCCTCTTTTAGCAGCACATTCCCACCATACCATTCCCACCACCCCCTCCTTATCTTCATAAACTGTTTTGTTTATTGAATTGTATAAAGGCTTCCCAGGGTGATCTGTGTGACTAATGGACTGAAGGAACAGATGCCGAGATCGATTGCAATATTTCATATTAGGGAGCCAGTAAACACCATTTACATTTAAAAGAGCTAGAACAGCATGTACAGTAGAAGTTTTCAAAACAGAAGATCAGAACAGAGGATCGGCAAATGAAAAATAGTTTTGCTAAAATAATGTAAGGGATCATTCAGGTGAAAGGAATGATGAGTATTTGTATTGACGGACCTCTGTCGTTGTGTACTGTATTTTTTCTGGTCACAGTGCTTACCTGGTGGTTGGAAACATGATAATGCAGCTGCAGGAACAAACACATTTGTGAATGCTGGTAAATGGCTGAGCACATTTAAGCAGATGCGAGGCAGGGCTTCTTGGTGCATGACGAGCGCATTGTAGTGTCTGAATTGGACGCTGCTATAGCCACAATGCTAAAGTGCGCGGCCCGCATAACCGTAATTCGTAGTTCCGGAGGTTTGTCTGGCTCCAAACTACTTCTCCCTCTGAGTTCATACAACTCAGAGGGGGAATAGTAATTAATGCTATCTGGAATTTCACCGTCAAGCAGGGTGAGCTGTCATTCGGCTCACCCTGCGCCAAAGTGACCGGGTGGCAAACTGACATGTACGCAAATTGACCACCCCCTGCATCACCCAGTCCCATGCACGCCTCCGGGACTTTTCAAGAGCTGCTCCAATACTATGGAACTCCCTACCTCCCCCCATTAGGGTTGCCCCCTCCTTCAAGATCTTCAAGACCCAAAATGCACCTATTCACTCTGGCCTACCCCTCCTTTCTGGTGCTCTAAACCCGCAGCTGAACTCTTGTCCCCTACCTTTTGTGTCACTACCTCTCCCTCTAGATTTAAGCAGGGTCCTCCTCCTTGTGTCTTTTACTTGTTCACACACCACCATTACTCTACACCCATCCTATGGATCTGAGTGAACTCTTGAGTGAACTCAACTTGCCTAATCTCTATACTCAAACACTGGTTCACACAACAGTAGGGGGCCCCGGACTCTCCCACAGGCCAGGACCCCCAAACCACCATGTGATACCTACAGGGAGGAACTGGTGAGCCCTGGACCTCTCACGACCAGGGGAATCACCCACACTGCCTCTAAACTGAATGCTGACTGCAAAACACATGAAAAGCAAATACACACTCCCAGCTCTAGCAATTTCCCTATCTTTATTTGGTCAGCAAGTGCTTGTGAGCCAATCACATGTACAGTAATACACCATTTGCTTGCCATACCACATCTAGCAGGAATTACATAAATTAGGCAGCATTAAGGTGGGACGCTTCGGTCGGACATAATTGTAGATTATGTCACTAACAGGGATGCCCCGTGCAGGCACTGCTCCCACTCACCTGTCACCCGCATCCTGGAAGCTGCAAAAAAGAAATTGAAAACCACAAACACTGGTTCACACAACAGTAGGGCAGGAAGTACGCTACTCGGAATCCCGTCAGTTTGCGCATTAAAAAGGAAAATACCGGTTATGCTTGGTGACCTCGACCAGCCTGCTCATTCCCTCTCCTCACAATCAGTGATAGGCTGGTCACTCAGCAAGGAGGCATGGTTTCAGCAGACAGACATCTTGCTCTTCTCTTCTGCATGCTTATGTGACTAAAAGGTGGTGTGTTTTAGACTGACTGGAAGATTGTGCACTGGCGTATTCAGATGGGGGTTACGGATGTATGGAATCCACCCCCCCCCCCCCCCCCCCCGAGACTCCTGTACCTTTAAAAAAAATTCCCTGAAATCGCTGAAGCAGGCAAGCTGGTAACTATAGAGGCCTGCCTTGTGCAGGGTCTATGGGAAAAACTCAGCTCTTTCCCTATTGCAAAGACTGCATGTAGACAGCTACATAAGGTATTTCATAGGTTGAAAAGTTTTTGACAGTCCCTAAACTCCAGGGCTGCCTGCAGCTTGTGTGAGAGGCTGACCATCCCTTACATCCTCCACTCCCCTATGGACAGTATACCTATATCCTTCACTATTCCCACAATCCTCCCCACCATGTTGTTAATGTTTTGTTTTTGCTTGGGCAATGCTAAATGTATTTGGTCCTGCCAATTAAGCTTTTTTGGATTTGGCTGGCAGGGACAGGAGACACATTACATGCAAGTAGCCTGTGTGATATGGGACTGCAATACAGATACACTCTCTGCTCTATCTCAGTCTCTCCACTCCTCCTCTCTCTACATTCACCATTGTTTCCCTCCTTCCCCTAGTGCTGGCTGGAAGGGGGTCAATCTCCCCCCAGGCCACCTTTCATTCAGTGATTTAGGGCTGGTCTGGTGTCTGGTGTATTCAGGTTTGTTGTTGTAAGGCAATGTGGAACACTAAGCTAACTGATAAAAGTGCAATTAGAGGGCAGGCAAGCTGGTAAATATACACAGCATGATGCAGAGCTTGCCTGGAGGGTCCGTGGGAAAACATCTGTCTGGTCTCTCCCCATTGTTATAATGACTGCATGTGCAGATAAGGTGTTAAACAAGGTGAAAAGTTTTTGACAGTCCCTAGACTCCAAGAGGGCCGCTTTCTGACTTGTGTGAGAGACCAGCAAGGACAGGAGTCCCATTACAGGCAAGTAGCCCCTGTGTGATGTGGGACTGCAATACAGATACGCTCTCTGCTCCATCTCAGGCTATTCTCAATTTCTCTCTGCTCCTCCTCTCTCTGGGCTAGTGCATGCCAAAATCACAATAGCAATTGCTAGCAATTAATGAGTGCGATTTTCAGAGCGATTTCTGAATGAATCCCTCAAAAAAATGCAACATGCAGTATACTTGTGATTTTGAGAAAATCATAACGGTGCTGTGGGAACACCCTCATAGGGTAACATTAGCCAAGCGCTTTTTTGAAATCACTGTCGATTTGATAAATGCTCAGAAGCCCTCTTGGTGTGCACCAGCCCTCCTTCATTCCCCTTTGTTTCCCTCTTCCCCTAGTGCTGGCTGGCTGTGTCTTCTTGTCATACAGGAAAGCTAAATAAAAGTGCAATCCTGGTGAGGCAAATTATTATATAGTATTTATATAGCGCTGCCATCTTCCGCAGATGCATATATCCCTGCATCATATGCAGGCCCGGATTTACCATAAGGTACTGTAGGCATGTGCCTACAGGCACCTGATGATGGAAAGGCGGCTCACTCCCCTTCTTGAGTGCCTCCCTCCTTCCCTATGCAGGATCCTGATGAGAGTGTAAAAGAGAGGTTACTCACCCACCTCTTCACATTCCACTGACCAGATCTCCCTTCAGTCAGGGCCACCTCTAGCTACCTAATACGTGGGGACACCTCTACCTACCTAATACGTGGGGACACCTCTACCTACCTAATACTTGGGGGCACCTCTACCTACCTAATACTTGGGGCCACCTCTAGCTACTTAATTCTGAGGATAGCTTTGTCTACATTATACTAAATGGCACCTGTACCTGTAGAGGGGCAAAGAAACTAAGGGAGAAGTGACAGCTGGGACAGCCAGCCAGCACACTTGCAGTGCGGTTCGACGGGCATTGTGTAGGTTCATGGAGGGTGAAATCTAGGGTGCCAGGACATCTGTGCCTATAGGCTCCTGTGATGTAAATCCTGGTCTGATCATATGGCTATCGTTTGCGCTATGTAACACTACGTGGCATATTCCACTGAATTGTCCAAACTAAGTCTATCTCCCGTTCCTCTCTCAGGGAGTTGTTCCAGCTCTGTACCCCGTTCAATTTTGCTGCTACCAGAAGCCCCTCAGAAACACTCGTGTCCTTGAGTACTTCCAAAGATAGGCAGCCCCATAATACGCCAGCATGGGCAGTATGGAGCCACCTGTATTCGGAAGCACTCGGGGACATAAGTACTTCTGGACCTTTCAGGAATCCCCCCCCCCCCCTTAAAAATCCCGTGTTTGCCCCTGTTGTGAGTAGATGTTGGTCTGTAAAGAAGAGACAGGAATCTATGAATTAATATGGACAGTAGTTTTCTTTTTTGGTTTGCAAAAACATTTTTGTTTATAGGTTTTTTTTTGTTTTTTTTTTCTGTGCCTACTTAATTTAAAGTTATGTTATAATAAATACATTCAATACTTAATAAAAAAAAACTATTTGACATGAAGCTCTAAATATATTTATTTCCCTGTACCTCACAGCACCTCAAGTGCACATCTGCTGCTTGACTAGAGAGTCTACTGGCCAGACTAGACCTAAGCACAGGCAGAGATAAGGAGCAGGTGTATACTGACAAACCCAGCAGGTGAATACCCAGAAAACAAGCACAAAGCGCAAAGAGATGATGTACAACTGGCAGATGCATGATACTGGCTGGCTTCAGCTAGAAGACTGATAAGGTGGAGCAGTCACCGTTATTACAATATTATATTAAACATGTGTTTTTTTTTTTAATTCAAAAAACAGGAAATGTCCTCAGATCAAGCCTCTGCTCAGCAGGAAATTCAATGCACTGACCTGTGTTATCTCTCAGAAGTTAAAATCACACATAATTACCAGGCGCTTGCAAACATTTTCCAAGATGTCCAAATGCTTTTGGCAGATGTTTAAAGCACAGCAGGGAAGAGCCAATTATTTTCATCTTCACGTCAAATGCCTCTGGAGTTAGAAATATTTCAGATGACTCTATTAAGATAATCTGACCTTGGAGCTTTCACAGCTCAGCGGAGAGTGATGAGCGCGGCTGTACTACTGTATACTGCTGGTTTAGGAACTGAACTCACACGGAGTGCTTACGGCAGAGCAGTTTCTAAGGCAATACTCCTACCTACACCATCGTGTTAAAGGTGTAGGCCTCAATTCATAAAAGTGAGTGTGGTAGTTCAGAGACGGGCGGGAAATTACCGATAGCGGTAAGTTAGGGGTTTTGCAGTGAATACATAAAAAAATTGTGAGTGTGAGGTGATTGTGATAGCAGTCGTTAAGTGTGCGGTAAGTGTGCGGTGTGGTGCGGAAAGCTGTCGGTATAATTTGCTGAGTGCGGTAGTTTGCCGCTGACTTCCTAATGACATGGTGCATGCTGGGTAGAAGTGTGCAGTTTTAGACACGTGACTTATTTTTTTTATAAATTATAAATTATTATTATATTTTATAATATATATATATATATAGAGAGAGAGAGAGAGACAGAGAGAGAGAGAGAGAGAGAGAGAGAGAGAGAGAGAGAGAAATATTATATTATATATATATTTGTGTATATGTATAATATATATAATTATTCTTATAAATTATCTAACTCTGTACGATTTCTAAAAGCCTGGGTGATATTACAACCACCCTTCCTCCTCTGTATCCTTAAAAATTCCATAACATTAAGTTGAAAGGGCTCCATTTGTCACCTAAAATGCTGCTGTGTAGAGCAAACTCGCCAGGTCTTTGTTGGCGATAACATGTTATATATCACTTCCTTACTTCCCCTTTTTTTTCATGAATACACTTCATTCAGTTTACCGACACAAACAACGTTTTCATTACCACCCTATTAGCGCACTATTAGCGCACTATTACCGCATGCAGTAAAACATGTGTAAACCATGCGTTAAATTTTATGAATCCACTATCAACAACATACCATGCGGTAATTTACCCCTTGGGTGATAACGCATGCGGTAATGCTTATGAATCGAGGCCTTACTCGTAGTCATCTGAAACTGTTTTATAAATATTTGGCAATCCCTTATTAAAATGTCTGGAAACTACTAAAGGTTGTCTTGCTCTCCCTGACTATCTACTGTTAGTGCAGATTAATGATACTATACATCAAGGATGTCCAACTCCAGTCCTCAAGGACTGAGGTCCTCACTCCTCGCTCAATTTTGGCACAGCCCAGATTAATTGATAGGACCGAATCAGGATAGGTGTGGTTCATCAAGTATAACATATTTATTCCATTTCTCAGGCCACCCTAAACACTGGCATGAATATGACCCTAAAAGTTGACCCTGACAGTCACCTGTGGGAGGCAGAGGCTCCACCATGACGTGGAATATAAGTGGCCATTGGCCTTCACTACACTTAGTGGGCAATGAACTACTGGGTGGCAAAGAGAACTGACACTCTACAGGAAGTAGAGAGAAAACTTTCAGAGAAGATCTATTAGGTAGTGTGGGACATAGGCGGACTGATTGCCATACTGTCTTATACATCACGACATACACATTTAGGATTGGATAGGTCAGGACTGTATGTTCACAGTTTGGCAAATAGCGTGCACTGAATGTATAGTCACTGGGTGATACAGGTGCCCTATATTTCTACTGGGGGGTATTATAAGGTTAGTACATACATGAGCTATTTTACTGTCGAAGTTAAGGGGGGTTTTCACACAATAAAGGGTTATAAATGGGGCACCTTTGTCACTTATTGAATGTTTAGAGACTGGGTATTGTGTATGGAAGAGGATATTTGGGATATGTTATTCTTTCACTTAGAAGATGTGGAGTCTATTTAGGCACTAGTATTGATTCTGTTATATAAGTGCTAAGCATAATAGGTGAGGTGAATTGCAGCAGCAGTTCATTTTTGTGTGTCAATAGGTTTACTAGTATGCTGAGTCGTCCTTTATGGGTTACTCAGTTGAAGGACTGTAAGGGGTTATTAAGTTTTAGATCACTATTATGAGTAGTATTTCTACAATTGTACTGATATGTTTATTTTATGCTGATAATTATTTGTGTATACCGGCAAATGATTATAGCGATATCTATGGCAGCCAGATGTGGGACATCTGGTTCTCTTCTCATATAGTTAATACATGTGGTGCTGCGGTGTGCTTGGATGGTGTGGTCGTACGTATGCTGGCATTTCATGTAGTTACTGCATGGGGTGCACGGTGTGCCTGGATTATGTGATCTTATGCATACCAGCAATAATATGTGGATTTGAAAGACGTCTGCAATAAGACGCCTGAACACGCTTACCAGAGATTATTAGAACTGAAACACAGAATCTATATCTAGCTCAAAAGGACCAACAGCTCACTCTTCCTCTGTCAATCACACTTCCAGCTTATATAAGTACAGGGATCCTACGAACATGCCTGATTTTTCTCTATGATCCTCCCATGCATTAGAAACTGTTGCTTGCACCATGACCTTGCTGTGCGAGATAACCTTGAACGGTTGTTCCTTAAAAAATGATCGGACAAGATGTGTATGCTGACAATTCCCAATCCTTATTGCAGTTCTGTGCTTAGCGTTAGTTTACCTGCACAGACCATGCATTGGCAGAATATAAATTTGTCTGAAATAATGAATGCAAATAGTTTGTAAAACTACGGATTAAAAAGGGCGAAAAAACTGAAAACCCATTTGTTGTTTATGGGGATCATCAGTGCAGCAAAGCAGAAGGCGATACAAAACCAATCTAGCCACTACGAGTAAGAAGGAGAACATATGGCTTAGGTTTAAATCTTCTCCCTTAGAGCTGTGAGGCCTGTGAGGAAGAGATGTACTGAAAGTTGAAGTGACATGACAGAGAGCAGAATATATAGAGAATCTTAACGCGTCTGTCTGCTGGTAGATAGTTGCCATTTTAGAGGAAGCAAGATACTGCTTTGCCGTGTTTTAAATAATGCAAAACAGCATTCTTTCATTCTTTTAAATATGCACACCACTTGAATACTCGCTATATACTGCTTATTTTAGATAATAAAGCTAAACCATGTGGCTGAACTTCCTGATCATGTGATTATGCCAGTTAGATTTTGCCTACAATAATGTATACTGTACGTCAGTCAGTAGAGACTCCAGCCCCACCTAGTCTTGCCTTCTCTGTAGGTCAGCAGTTAAAGAAACCGGATCTTTTTTCAATACATCTTTAACAGATGTATACAATTTACATACAGTAAAGGTAGCCATACATCTAGCGATGTATGGGCAGATTCGATAAAGAGACAAATCTCTCTCTTATCGAATCTGATAAGAGAGACACCTGCCAGCTGCCCAAACACCGCAGGCCGATTCCCAATCAATTTCATGTTGAAATTGATCTGGAATCAGCCTTGTGTGCCGCATCTGCCGCCTCGCCCCCCCCAACGCTGTGCCCCCCTAATATAAATGTCCCCCCGGTGCTCCATGTAAAGTATACATTACCTATCCGCGGCCTACGATTGTCCCCCTCTGCCCCACATGGTTTCCTAGTAACGGCGTGCGTGTGTAACGTCACACGCACGTCCTTACCAGGAAACCACATGGGGCGCGCGTGTATGGAGAGGAGAATGTGCCTGGAGCAGCGGGGGACAAGCGCAGGCCACGGACACGTAATGTATACTTTACATGGGGGGGGGGGCAGACATTCTTCATTCAGGGGGACAGCGTGGGGGGTTTCGTTGCGTTCGGCGAGCATTGCGAAATTGCACATCATTTCCACCGCATACCCGATCGAGCAAGTCTGCCCAACATCTTGCAGAATGCGCGATTAAGAATTCGATTCATTTTTGCTCTGAAATTAGTCGCATTGTCAGTTGGCCATGCACTTGGCGGCACGGATTTTCATCCAATTCGAATTATAATAATCTAATCGGATGGTTGATTGGCCACCAAGTGGTGTTATGAATGAGGATAACATGGTTTTCTTGGATAAAATGTATGGGTATGTATGAATTTTGGTTTATTTTAAAGCCCAAGGCATATAGGCAGAGCAGGACAAGAAAACCTAGGCAGGTGCCTTGGAGTATGCATAGTGACACCGTTGGTAAATTGGGTGCCGAACAATGCTGATGGTTAAAATATCAGTAATCTCTTTTTACTGATATTTTCCTATTGATTTGCCCAGCACCCATTCTCATGCAAACCCTCCCTCCTAATGCCTAACATTAACCCTTCCTCCTAATGCCTAGAACTAATCCTCCCTCCTAATACCTAACACAGTATCCCACCTCTCCTAGTGCCTAACACTAATCCACTCCTGAAAAATCTACATTTACCTTCTGGCATCCAACGATTAGCCATTATTCTACTAATAGCCCATTGACTTATATTTAACCAATTAATCCTATCTAGACAACTACAGTCTGTACGTGTATACAGTGGTGCTCAGCAGAGCTCGAATATTCGAGTAGCTCGAATATTCGAGCTCTTTTCCAGCTATTCGAGCTCGGTATTCGAGCTCCGAATAGCTGGAGCTATTCGAATGGGCTATCCGAGTACACTCGAATAGCCCATTCACTATTCGAGCTATTCGAGCAACCCGGCGCTATTCGAGCTCGGTACCGAGCTCGAATAGCGTCATAGCCCAGATTGATGTCCTTAGAGCCAATCAGAGGGCTCCCAGGCCCTCTGACGGCAGCCAATCACAGAGGGGGACCCTGGCCAGCCCCTACCCTATAAATAGCGGCCGCCATGTTCCGTTTCTCCATGCTTGCCTGAGACTTGTACAGAGAGAGAGTTGCTCCTTTGTGCTTTGGCTTAGCAAGTGCTCTATTGTGATCATTTACCTAGCGTTTTTGCTCACCTACACCTGCCATATACACCTATATTGTTGTAAGTTAGATAGACATTGTATTTTAGTTAGTAGCTTGTGTGTTACATTAGAGACAGGCAGCTGCTGCAAGCTTACAGGTTTAGGCCTCAGGGGGGCCTTGCCTCTGTGGGCAGCTGTCCTCTGTTTATTTCTCTCATCTATACCAGTATTTCTGCTGTCCTTTACTAATAGTATTGTAGTTATACTGTACTAGGAGTAGGACACTCACTGACTGTCACTGTTTATAGGCTACTAGCTAGCTCCTGCGTGTGTGCACTCACTCACTGTCTGTGTGTACACACACTCTATTTCCTTCTGATTACTGATAGATTATTGTTATTTAGTTGTACTTACTTACTACTTACTCTTACTGTACCCGTAGGGACACTCACTGTCACTGTTCATATAGGCTACTAGCTCCTGCGTGTGCGCACTGCACTCACTGTCTGAGTGTACACACACAACACACACTCTATTTCCTTCTGATCGCTGATTGATTATCGTAATTAGTTAGTTGTACTTACTGTTACTACTTACTCTTACTGTACTAGGAGTCTAGGACACTCGGTCACTGTCCATAGGCTACTAGCTCCTGCGTGCGTGCACTCACTGTCTGAGTGTACACACACCCACACTCCATTTCCTTCTGATCGCTGATTGATTATCGTAATTAGTTAGTTCTACTTACTGTTACTACTTACTCTTACTGTACTAGGAGTCTAGGACACTCAGTCACTGTGTTCATAGGCTACTAGCTCCTGCGTGCGGTCACTCACTGTCTGAGTGTACACAAACCACCCACACTCTATTTCCTTCTGATCGCTGATTGATTATTGTAATTAGTTAGTTCTACTTACTGTTACTACTTACTCTTACTGTACTAGGAGTCTAGGACACTCAGTCACTGTGTTCATAGGCTACTAGCTCCTGCGTGCGTGCACTCACTGTCTGAGTGTACACACACCCACACTCCATTTCCTTCTGATCGCTGATTGATTATTGTAATTAGTTAGTTCTACTTACTGTTACTACTTACTCTTACTGTACTAGGAGTCTAGGACACTCAGTCACTGTGTTCATAGGCTACTAGCTCCTGCGTGCGTGCACTCACTGTCTGAGTGTACACACACCCACACTCCATTTCCTTCTGATCGCTGATTGATTATTGTAATTAGTTAGTTCTTCTTACTGTTACTACTTACTCTTACTGTACTAGGAGTCTAGGACACTCAGTCACTGTGTTCATAGGCTACTAGCTCCTGCGTGCGTGCACTCACTGTCTGAGTGTACACACACCCACACTCCATTTCCTTCTGATCGCTGATTGATTATTGTAATTAGTTAGTTCTACTTACTGTTACTAGTTACTCTTACTGTACTAGGAGTCTAGGACACTCAGTCACTGTCCATAGGCTACTAGCTCCTGCGTGCGGTCACTCACTGTCTGAGTGTACACACACCCACACTCCATTTCCTTCTGATCGCTGATTGATTATTGTAATTAGTTAGTTCTACTTACTGTTACTACTTACTCTTACTGTACTAGGAGTCTAGGACACTCAGTCACTGTGTTCATAGGCTACTAGCTCCTGCGTGCGTGCACTCACTGTCTGAGTGTACACACACCCACACTCCATTTCCTTCTGATCGCTGATTGATTATTGTAATTAGTTAGTTCTACTTACTGTTACTACTTACTCTTACTGTACTAGGAGTCTAGGACACTCAGTCACTGTGTTCATAGGCTACTAGCTCCTGCGTGCGTGCACTCACTGTCTGAGTGTACACACACCCACACTCCATTTCCTTCTGATCGCTGATTGATTATTGTAATTAGTTAGTTCTACTTACTGTTACTAGTTACTCTTACTGTACTAGGAGTCTAGGACACTCAGTCACTGTCCATAGGCTACTAGCTCCTGCGTGCGGTCACTCACTGTCTGAGTGTACACACACCCACACTCCATTTCCTTCTGATCGCTGATTGATTATTGTAATTAGTTAGTTCTACTTACTGTTACTACTTACTCTTACTGTACTAGGAGTCTAGGACACTCAGTCACTGTGTTCATAGGCTACTAGCTCCTGCGTGCGTGCACTCACTGTCTGAGTGTACACACACCCACACTCCATTTCCTTCTGATCGCTGATTGATTATTGTAATTAGTTAGTTCTACTTACTGTTACTACTTACTCTTACTGTACTAGGTGTCTAGGACACTCAGTCACTGTGTTCATAGGCTACTAGCTCCTGCGTGCGTGCACTCACTGTCTGAGTGTACACACACCCACACTCCATTTCCTTCTGATCGCTGATTGATTATTGTAATTAGTTAGTTCTACTTACTGTTACTACTTACTCTTACTGTACTAGGAGTCTAGGACACTCAGTCACTGTGTTCATAGGCTACTAGCTCCTGCGTGCGTGCACTCACTGTCTGAGTGTACACACACCCACACTCCATTTCCTTCTGATCGCTGATTGATTATTGTAATTAGTTAGTTCTTCTTACTGTTACTACTTACTCTTACTGTACTAGGAGTCTAGGACACTCAGTCACTGTGTTCATAGGCTACTAGCTCCTGCGTGCGTGCACTCACTGTCTGAGTGTACACACACCCACACTCCATTTCCTTCTGATCGCTGATTGATTATTGTAATTAGTTAGTTCTACTTACTGTTACTAGTTACTCTTACTGTACTAGGAGTCTAGGACACTCAGTCACTGTCCATAGGCTACTAGCTCCTGCGTGCGGTCACTCACTGTCTGAGTGTACACACACCCACACTCCATTTCCTTCTGATCGCTGATTGATTATTGTAATTAGTTAGTTCTACTTACTGTTACTACTTACTCTTACTGTACTAGGAGTCTAGGACACTCAGTCACTGTGTTCATAGGCTACTAGCTCCTGCGTGCGTGCACTCACTGTCTGAGTGTACACACACCCACACTCCATTTCCTTCTGATCGCTGATTGATTATTGTAATTAGTTAGTTCTACTTACTGTTACTACTTACTCTTACTGTACTAGGAGTCTAGGACACTCAGTCACTGTGTTCATAGGCTACTAGCTCCTGCGTGCGTGCACTCACTGTCTGAGTGTACACACACCCACACTCCATTTCCTTCTGATCGCTGATTGATTATTGTAATTAGTTAGTTCTACTTACTGTTACTAGTTACTCTTACTGTACTAGGAGTCTAGGACACTCAGTCACTGTCCATAGGCTACTAGCTCCTGCGTGCGGTCACTCACTGTCTGAGTGTACACACACCCACACTCCATTTCCTTCTGATCGCTGATTGATTATTGTAATTAGTTAGTTCTACTTACTGTTACTACTTACTCTTACTGTACTAGGAGTCTAGGACACTCAGTCACTGTGTTCATAGGCTACTAGCTCCTGCGTGCGTGCACTCACTGTCTGAGTGTACACACACCCACACTCCATTTCCTTCTGATCGCTGATTGATTATTGTAATTAGTTAGTTCTACTTACTGTTACTACTTACTCTTACTGTACTAGGAGTCTAGGACACTCAGTCACTGTGTTCATAGGCTACTAGCTCCTGCGTGCGTGCACTCACTGTCTGAGTGTACACACACCCACACTCCATTTCCTTCTGATCGCTGATTGATTATTGTAATTAGTTAGTTCTACTTACTGTTACTACTTACTCTTACTGTACTAGGAGTCTAGGACACTCAGTCACTGTGTTCATAGGCTACTAGCTCCTGCGTGCGTGCACTCACTGTCTGAGTGTACACACACCCACACTCCATTTCCTTCTGATCGCTGATTGATTATTGTAATTAGTTAGTTCTACTTACTGTTACTACTTACTCTTACTGTACTAGGAGTCTAGGACACTCAGTCACTGTGTTCATAGGCTACTAGCTCCTGCGTGCGTGCACTCACTGTCTGAGTGTACACACACAACACACACTCTATTTCCTTCTGATCGCTGATTGATTATCGTAATTAGTTAGTTCTACTTACTGTTACTACTTACTCTTACTGTACTAGGAGTCTAGGACACTCAGTCACTGTCCATAGGCTACTAGCTCCTGCGTGCGTGCACTCACTGTCTGAGTGTACACACACTAAATTTACTTGTGATTACTACTGATTATTGTAACTGCTAGTTGTACTTCCTGACTGTTACTACTTACTTACTGTACTAGGGGACACTCACTCAGTCACCTCACCAACCAACCCACTCAATTAAAGTACCCCACTTTTCAGCCGCCCTTTTAAAAAACTTTTCTCTATACGCCCAAAACATTGAAGATGTCTGGAAGTGGCAGCCAGCGCGGTTTGGGCAAGGGGAAGGGCAGCAAGGGAATCAGGAGGAGAGGGAGCAGCATTGTGGCAAGCCGCGGCCGCGGGCGCGCCACCATGCACAGTTCCGCAGCAGCAGCAGCAGCGTCAGTGGCTAACATTCCTCCCATAGCCACTGGCCGTGGACGCCTTGGGCGCCGCCCAGCAGGAGCATCTGCAACTCACGCTGCAGAGACACAGCAGCAGCAGCGTGTAGCACCTGCTCCCATTTTCCTCCAGCCGGGTCGGAAACGTCCCATTGAGGAAAAGGATGCAGACACTGTGGTGCAACTCATGACGGAGGATGAGCAGCCCGCCATCAGCTCTGCATCCGAGGCCTCCACCCTCACCACCACCACCACCACCACCCCTGTTCGCAGCAGCCGCCCAGCAGGGTCTGGGGAGGAGGCCAGTTCACCGTCACTCGCCGACCTGTCATTCAGCAGTCTTTTGACCCCAGGCATCATGAGTAAATTGTCTGCTGTTGTTGGCGATCTTGAGGAGGAGATGCTGATGGGCACTTTGGGGGATGAGGGATTGGACAGCAAGACTGTGGCGACAGTCAAGCAGCCCATCCATGCATCAGGAGAGGAGTTTGGGGGGTCCTCATCCCAGCAGGACATGTTTCAGGAGGGGGAGGATGATGATGACCCGGTGACAGACAGAGACTGGGTGCCACCACCTCCAGGGGATGTCGTCCTCAGCAGCTCTGAGGAGGAGGAGGAGGATGCTCTTGTGGGCCTTGCAAGGAGGCGCATCATTGCAAGCATTGGCAGCAGCAGTAGGCAGGTCCCACAGCCTGCTGGTGTCTCAGGCTCAGCAGCAGCAGCAGCAGCATCTGCCAGTACCACCACCAGCCGCACCCAAGCCCCCAAGCCCCCCCCCAACCACCACAGGGAGACAGGCAGCAGCGCTTCCATGCCGTAGGGGGATGTTTAAGTCACCAATCTGGCGATATTTCACCATGCCCACTGTGTACAGCAAGTACGCCACTTGCAACCACTGTCAGCGGAAGTTGAGCAGAGGTGCAGACCCCTTAAAGTTCTGCACCAGCTCGCTCATCAACCACCTTGCGGCTAAACATTTCCACCAGCATGAGGAGTTCCAGAGGCTGAAGGCATCTGGTGCTGGCAGTGGCACCACACCCATCACTGCACAGCCTTCAGCAGCAGCAGCAGCAACAGCAGCCACCCGCCCTCCTGCTCCTCCAGCAGCACCAGCAGGAGTGCGGAAACGCACTGCTCCTCCCCCCTCTGCAACTCCTGCCGCCGACACTGAGGCCTGTTCTGGCAGCCAGTCCTCAGTGGCCTCCTCCGCTGTGTCTGCTGATTCCCGTGCCAGCAAAAGGCCACGCCAGAGCCTTTTGAGCGAGTCCTTCCAGGGGGTGGTTAGGGCTCTGCCTCCCAGCAGCCGTCGCGTGCGGCAGCTGAACGGCTTGCTGGCACGGGCCATGTGCTCCCAACTCCTGCCGTACACGCTCGTGCAGGAGGGAGCGACATTCGTGCGCTGCTTGCTTGCGCAGCCCCAGACTGGCAGCTCCCCAGCAGACACTTCTTTGCCCGCAAGGCCATTCCTGCACTGCACCGCTTTGTGATGGCCAATGTGGAGCGAGAGCTGGAGTTGGTGAAAGGGTCCACGTCACCATGGACTCCTGGAGCAGCCGCTTCGGGACAGGCCGCTACCTGTCCTTCACTGTCCACTGGGTCAGCTTGGTGGAAGGGGGTGAGGATGGGAGAGCAGCAGCGGGCACAGCAGCAGCAGCAACACAGTGGGTGGTGCCACCCCGCAGGGTCAGGGGAACTGCAGCAGGTTCCTCCGATCCTCTGCCATCCTCCGGCACACCTGGACAAACCCCCCGCCTCAGCAGCAGCGTGAAGGCCCGCCACTGCCAAGCGCTGCTGCACTTGGTCAGCCTTGGGAAGACCAAGCTGACGGCAACCCATGTGTTGGCCAAACTCCAGGAGCAGGAGAGGATTTGGCTGACCCCCAGAGGCCTCAGAGTCGGAGAGGTGGTGGCCGACAATGGGGCCAATCTGGTTGCCGCAATAGACAGGGGAAACCTGACCCACATCCCCTGTCTTGCCCACGTGCTGAACCTGGTGGTGCAGAAGTTCCTGCGCACCTACCAGGGGATGGGCGAACTGCTGGAAAACGGCAAGGAATGTTGTGCGTCACTATCGGCGCTCGGCTGCAGCCTGTGCGAGCCTGGAAGACGTGCAAAAGGAGCTGGATCTGCCACGCCATCGGCTGATCCTTGACGTTCCGACTCGCTGGAACTCCACCCTGGCGATGTTGGAGCGTCTGGTTGAACAGAGGCACGCTGTCAACCAGTACCTTGCCCTGGCCACTGTTTCCGCAGCTCAGAGAAGGGACAAGACCAGCAACATCCCGTCCATCGTCCCCGATGATGACTGGAGGCACATGCAGCAGGTGTGCTTTGTGCTGGCTCCCTTCCTGCAGGCCACAAACATGGTGAGCAGGGACCATGCTATGGTCTGCGAGTGGGTGCCCCTGGTTTCTCTGCTGAACAGGGCCCTCGATGCTTTGCTGGAACAGGGAGCAGCAGCCTTGGACCAGCAGGAGCGGCAACCAGCTGCGCAGTCCACCTCTGAGGGGGAGGAGGAGGAGGACTTGGTGGAGGTCCCTGACCTGGCTGCTGATGAGGGGGATCAGCACAGCACAGCTGAGTTGGTGCGGGGGTGGAGAGAGGATGAGGCGGCAGAGGAGGAGGATGAGGACAGCACTGACGTCGATGTGCCAGCAGACGTGGCCCGCCTCTTCCCAATGGCAGCGCACATGCTGACGTGCCTGCGCAGGGACCCCAGGGTGATCCAGATGAAGCAGAGGGAGGACATCTGGATCAGCATGATGTTGGACCCACGCCTCAAGGGGAAGTTGAGCCAGTTCCTGCCGCCTGCAGGAGGAGACCCAGCGCAACAAATAAGGAGCTTGCAGCAGGCCCTTGTTGAGCGCTTGGAGGAAGCCTTCCCCCAGCCTTCCACCCCCACTGTCCAGCAGCCAGCACAGAGGCAGCAGCAGGTGCCTGCATCCAGCAGCAGCAAGCGCCCCACAGACCTGCTGTCTCTCAGCCACGAGCTCTACAGGACTGTAGAGGCTCCGGCAGCAGTGACTAGAGAGGAGATGCATGCAGCAGCATCCTCCTCCGGTCACAGCCAGCGCCTGACCCGCATGGTGGCTGACTACATGGGGTCGTACAGCGGGCTTGACAGCGATGCCCCTGTTGATCCCATGGAGTATTGGGTCAAGCGCATGGAGATCTGGAGCGAGCTGGCGCAGTACGCCCTGGAAGTGCTGTCCTGCCCCCCTTCCAGCGTGCTGTCCGAGCGCTGCTTCAGTGCAGCTGGTGGCGTGGTCACCGAGAAACGCTCACGTCTGTCTCACAAGTCTGTGGACAGACTGACGTTTCTCAAGATGAACCAGGCGTGGGTGGAAGGCGAGTTCCTGGCCCCTGTTGTCGGCGAGAGGGGGACATGAACTGGCTGCCGGAACCATCGTTAATGTGCCTTACCACCCTTTACCACCTCCTGGCTCCTGCTCACTAAGCCAGCCTGGTTCACTTTGACTATTACGTCGCCTGCAGCCACACATTTTACACCTACAGTGGGCTGCTGTGTACTGCCCTTCTGCTGTCTGTCTGTGTTTCCCACTGCCAGGGTACACAGAATTACCTTCTTCTGCTGCCACTCTGCCACCAGCTATTACGTCAAACAATAGCTATATTGGTTGCAAAACCAAAACCAAACAAACCATTAAAAAAAATAAAAGGTTTAATTTTTCGGAGGTGCCCGGGTTGAAAACTGTGTTGTCCCAGTTGTGTATTGGACACAATGTGGGCTGCACGACCGCTGTCTGGGACCTCCTGTTGTGTTTATTTACAGCCCTGGTATCACCGCTAGGTACCAGGGCTATTATGTCACGCTGCCTACCTGCTGCCACACTCACACTGCTCCTCCACACCTCCTCCTGCTGCTGCTGCTGCTGTCTGTCTGTGTTTCCCACTGCCAGGGTACACAGATGATTTACCTTCTGCTGCCACTCTGCCACCAGCTATTACGTCAAACAATAGCTGCTCGCCTACTCCTCCATTCCTCCTCCTGCTGCTGCTGTCTGTCTGTGTTTCCCACTGCCAGGGTACACAGAATTACCTTCTTCTGCTGCCACTCTGCCACCAGCTATTACGTCAAACAATAGCTATATTGGTTGCAAAACCAAAACCCAAAAAACCATTAAAAAAAAAAAAAGGTTTAATTTTTCTGAGGTGCCCGGGTTGAAAACTGTGTTGTCCCAGTTGTGTATTGGACACAATGTGGGCTGCACGACCGCTGTCTGGGACCTCCTGTTGTGTTTATTTACAGCCCTGGTATCACCGCTAGGTACCAGGGCTATTATGTCACGCTGCCTACCTGCTGCCACACTCACACTGCTCCTCCACACCTCCTCCTGCTGCTGCTGCTGCTGTCTGTCTGTGTTTCCCACTGCCAGGGTACACAGATGATTTACCTTCTGCTGCCACTCTGCCACCAGCTATTACGTCAAACATCAGCTGCTCGCCTACTCCTCCATTCCTCCTCCTGCTGCTGCTGTCTGTCTGTGTTTCCCACTGCCAGGGTACACAGCATTACCTTCTTCTGCTGCCACTCTGCCACCAGCTATTACGTCAAACAATAGCTATATTGGTTGTAAAACCAAAAACCAAAAAACCATTAAAAAAAAAAAAGGTTTAATTTTTCTGAGGTGCCCGGGTTGAAAACTGTGTTGTCCCAGTTGTGTATTGGACACAATGTGGGCTGCACGACCGCTGTCTGGGACCTCCTGTTGTGTTTATTTACAGCCCTGGTATCACCGCTAGGTACCAGGGCTATTATGTCACGCTGCCTACCTGCTGCCACACTCACACTGCTCCTCCACACCTCCTCCTGCTGCTGCTGCTGCTGTCTGTCTGTGTTTCCCACTGCCAGGGTACACAGATGATTTACCTTCTGCTGCCACTCTGCCACCAGCTATTACGTCAAACAATAGCTGCTCGCCTACTCCTCCATTCCTCCTCCTGCTGCTGCTGTCTGTCTGTGTTTCCCACTGCCAGGGTACACAGAATTACCTTCTTCTGCTGCCACTCTGCCACCAGCTATTACGTCAAACAATAGCTATATTGGTTGTAAAACCAAAAACCAAAAAACCATTAAAAAAAAAAAAAGGTTTAATTTTTCTGAGGTGTCCGGGTTGAAAACTGTGTTGTCCCAGTTGTGTATTGGACACAATGTGGGCTGCACGACCGCTGTCTGGGACCTCCTGTTGTGTTTATTTACAGCCCTGGTATCACCGCTAGGTACCAGGGCTATTATGTCACGGCGAGCTGCCTGCCTCATTGACTGCCTGCTGCCACACACTCATCCTCCTCCTCCTGCTGCTGAATTTACCTCCTGCTGTCTTTGTGTTTCCACTGCCAGGGAGCACATACAATGGCGCTTCCAACATGCGTGCGCCCACCAGCTATTTGTTACGCTCAAAAATAGCTGCATTTCTTTAAAAAAAAATTGAAAAGAGAAATACGTGAAGATGATGAAGAAGAAGATGAAAAAGAAGAAGAAGATAAAGAAGAAGAAGATGAAGAAGATGAAGAAGAAGAAGATGAAGAAGAAGATGAAGAAGAAGATGAAGAAGAAGATGAAAAAGAAGATGAAAAAGAAGAAGAAGATGAAGAAGATGAAGAAGAAGAAGATGAAGAAGAAGAAGATGAAGAAGAAGAAGAAGAAGATGAAGAAGATGAAGAAGAAGAAGATGAAGAAGATGAAGAAGAAGAAGATGAAGAAGAAGAAGATGAAGAAGAAGAAGAAGAAGAAGAAGATGAAGAAGAAGAAGATGAAGAAGATGAAGATGAAGAAGAAGATGAAGATGAAGATGAAGAAGAAGATGAAGAAGATGAAGAAGAAGATGATGAAGAAGAAGAAGAAGAAGAAGATGATGAAGAAGAAGAAGAAGAAGAAGAAGAAGAAGAAGATATAGAAGAAGAAGATCTAGAAGAAGAAGAAAGATAAAGAAGAAGAAGAACAAGTATATACAGTAACACTACTGAACAAAATTTAGGACACAACTTCTCTTTCCACATTTTTTTTTAAAGGAACATCCCCACATAATCACTTGCTGTTGTTACTTGGAAAAAAAGATGTTTCTTGCATCATTCACCCTCAAAACAAGTGTTGGAAGCTATTTAAGGCCAATTCGAATAGTCAGCTCGAATAGTGAGCTCGAATACCGACTCGAATAGTGAGCTCGAAGTCCGAGGTCGAATCGAATAGTAAAAATTATTCGACTCGAATATTCGACTGACCTCGAATAATTTACTATTCGAATTCGACCAAACTCGAATTTTAAAAAGGGGTATTTGAGCATCACTACGTGTATACGCACAGGTGCATGCTTACACCACTTGTTCACAGAAGAATTTACATGGCGGCGATTGGTGAAGGGGAACAGATGTTCTCTGAGCCAATTTCAGTGCCTATGAATGAATAAATGTGACTCCCTGGGACTTATACTATTGAATATGTGGTGGTTGAGTGAAGTAGGACATTTGTACATAAACATTTGCAAGGACACCTGGGAACATTGAGTTGGATGATGGAACTAAGTAAATGTACAAGAATTGTGCTAGGTGGAATTACCACGTATTGAAATTAAGGATCATTTTCGGGGGACTTTTTGGTGGAATGGAAGATCCTGCCATGGGATTAACTCTTCAGGATTGGGCTGCTCATCCCTAGCTATAACCCAGACAGGATTTTTCATGTTAATGTCCACATATGATGATCATTGTTGGACAGCAGTGCCCTCTGGAGAACATTCTAGTCTTGCTCTATTTTCTGGCACTCCCACTACCTCCCACATCTGCTAATCTAGTAGCTGCATTGTAGAGATAATATTTGTACGCACAGTATAAGCAGATGGACATCACTTTCTTTGTTCTCTGTGCCGGATGTGCTTTTTATCTTCTCCTTCTGCATTTTGTATATGTGTATGATAAAATTAAATTGATAATTTGAAATAAGTTCTCTGATAGCGATCATTAATAGAAGTCTTATCATTGTGACAGCAGTGAGAGCATCTTGTTTGCATGACAGAAATGATTGTTGGACAGTAAATGTCAATCGTTCGTAATTAAACAATTTGACGTTCTTTCTAGAGCAGCCCAGTTTATTCAATTGCAGACAATGTTGTAGCCAGCATTCTATGGCCTGCATGGCGAATATCATCTGTGAACCTTTAGAATGATATTTTTTTCAACTTTCCTTTTTTGACATATCTCGTAAAGGGGAAAAGTTTTACCTTAACTCTTAACTATTTCATTCTTCTTTAATGTCATTGGGAATTGAGATTAAAAAAAAAAAAAAAAAAGCAAGATACTTACCTAAGGCTCTGGGTCCTAATGAGCCTTTCCTCTCCTCTCCCGGTGCCCATTCCAGCACAGGATCTGACAATTTGGTCAAATGCTGCTGTCTTTGGCACCGAAGGGAGGCTTTGGAAGTGTTCGGGAGCCCGAGTGCTCCCGAAGATTGGTTGCTCCAGACTGCGCACACGCGAGAGCCCTCTGTAGAGCCCTCGTGGGTGCGCAGTATGGAGCTGCCTGTCTTTGGGAGGAATCAGCTCCCAAAGACTTCCAAAGTCCCTCGCAGCGGGGGTGTAACAATCGGTGTAACACAGAGAGGATCTGATTACCGGTGATCTGCAGTATCACCGAGAATACAGATATATACCCGATTATTGATGATCTGCAGTATCACCGATAATCAGATATATCTCTAACCTCTGGACACCTGAGTAATATGAGTGTTTGGTGCAACAGTAATACTTTGAGGAGAGCCTCCGTATAGAGGGTGCAAGGCAGTAAGAGATACTGCCCAAAGAACAGGCTCCTTCCAATGGCCTGAGGCTCCCCAAGGAGAGGAGTCAGGCTGAGAGTGGGAAGGACCAGGGAAGGACCAGAGTGTGAGTGACACCAATGGTAGAGTGTCACTGACAGATCTGTGAACTATCTCTAAACAGAGGAGATAGTTCTCGAGGTCGGACAAGCCAGGTCGGCAACAGACAGACAGATCAGATACTGAGGAAAGAGATTGATACGGAATCCTAAGGCAAGCAAGGTTTGGCAACGGAGTATCAGATATAGCGAAGTACCAAATCAGAGATCAGAAGAGAGGTCAGGAAAAGCAGAAGGTCATAACAAATAATCAACAATTGTCTAGTCTAAAGTTGTGAGCTCCTAGATCATCAACACCCTGGAACTAGTCTGAAGATATAACAGGATGGTAAAGCTAATTCCTAGTCTTGGGTGTGAGCTCCATAGTCATCAACACCCTGGAACTAGTCTGCAGAATAACACAGATAATATACAGTATTCCTAATCTGGGGTGTGAGGTCCGTGATCATCAGCACCCTGGAACTGGTCTAGAGAATAACACAAATGATATGCAGAATTCCTAATCTGAGGTGTGAGGTCCTTGGTCATCAACACCCAGAAACTGGTCTAGAGAATAACACAGAATCTGACAAAAAGGTCTGAGTGCTTCCACGTAGTGATCGCAAAGGCAGACAACCAGAGAATGACCAGCACCCAGTATATATAGCAAGGCGCTCTCCAGCGCCTCCCCTAAGTGCTGGACCAATGGTAAGTGGTGGAATTGTCAGCTGACCGGCTTGGTCAGCTGACTCCCTTCTGGCCGTCATAAAAGCTCAGCCTCTCAGCTAGTGTTGGGCGAACATCTAGATGTTCGGGTTCGGGCCGAACAGGCCGAACATGGCCGCGATGTTCGGGTGTTCGACCCGAACTCCGAACATAATGGAAGTCAATGGGGACCCGAACTTTTGTGGTTTGTAAAGCCTCCTTACATGCTACATACCCCAAATTTACAGGGTATGTGCACCTTGGGAGTGGGTACAAGAGGAAAAAAAAATTTAGCAAAAAGAGCTTATAGTTTTTGAGAAAATCGATTTTAAAGTTTCAAAGGGAAAACTGTCTTTTAAATGCGGGAAATGTCTGTTTTCTTTGCACAGGTAACATGCTTTTTGTCGGCATGCAGTCATAAATGTAATACATATAAGAGGTTCCAGGAAAAGGGACCGGTAATGCTAACCCAGCAGCAGCACACGTGATGGAACAGGAGGAGGGTGGCGCAGGAGGAGAAGGCCACGCTTTGAGACACAACAACCCAGGCCTTGCATGAGGACAAGAAGCGTGCGGATAGCATGCTTTGTACCACCATGCAGTCATAAATGTAATAAAGATAAGTGGTTCAATAAACAGGGACCACGCGGCAACGCTAACCCAGCAGCAGCACACGTGATGGAACAGGAGGAGGCGCAGGAGGAGAAGGCCACGCTTTGTGAGACACAACAACCCAGGCCTTGCATGAGGACAAAAAGCGTGCGGATAGCATGCTTTGTACCGCCATGTAGTCATAAATGTAATAAAGATAAGAGGTTCCATAAACAGGGACCGGCAACGGTAACCCAGCAGCAGCAGCAGCAGCAGCAGCACACGTGATGGAACAGGAGGAGGCGCAGGAGGAGAAGGCCACGCTTTGTGAGACACAACAACCCAGGCCTTGCATGAGGACAAAAAGCGTGCGGATAGCATGCTTTGTACCGCCATGTAGTCATAAATGTAATAAAGATAAGAGGTTCCATAAACAGGGACCGGCAACGGTAACCCAGCAGCAGCAGCAGCAGCAGCAGCAGCAGCACACGTGATGGAACAGGAGGAGGCGCAGGAGGAGAAGGCCACGCTTTGTGAGACACAACAACCCAGGCCTTGCATGAGGACAAAAAGCGTGCGGATATAGCAGCAATGCTTTTTGCCGCCATGCAGTCATAAATGTAATACAGATGAGAGGTTCAATAAACAGGGACCGGAAACGCTAAACCATCCCAGATGTTCATCGGTCATGTTACTTGGTTGGGGTCCAGGAGTGTTGCGTAGTCGTTTCCAATCCAGGATTGATTCATTTTAATTTGAGTCAGACGGTCTGCATTTTCTGTGGAGAGGCGGATACGCCGATCTGTGATGATGCCTCCGGCAGCACTGAAACAGCGTTCCGACATAACGCTGGCTGCCGGGCAAGCCAGCACCTCTATTGCGTACATTGCCAGTTCGTGCCAGGTGTCTAGCTTCATGCCCGGTTTCAGGTCCAGCGGTGCCAGCCACAAATCCGTCTGTTCCTTTATTCCCCTCCAAATTTCCTCCCCTGTGTGCTGCTTATCCCCAAGGCAGATCAGCTTCAGCAACGCTTGCTGACGCATGCCAACAGCTGTGCTGCACTGCTTCCACGATCCTACTGCTGCTGGTGCTGGGTTAGCATTTCCGGATGAGGTACAGCTTTGAGATGCGTTGGAGGAGAAGGAGTCAGAGAGGTAGGTGCTGCTGTTGTTATCCAGCTGTTTGCGGCGTGGGCAACACCCGCGCCGTAGCAGGTGAGGAATCGCTGCCAGGCTCCACAAGGTTCACCCAGTGCGCGGTAAGGGAGATGTATCGACCCTGGCCGAACGCACTCGTCCAGGTGTCAGTGGTGAGGTGAACCTTGCAGGCAACGGCATTCTTCAAGCTTCGGGTTATTTAGCTGACCACGTGCTCATGCAACTCAGGCACTGCAGAGCGCGCAAAGTGGTAGCGGCTGGGAACAACGTAACGTGGGATGGCCACTGACATCATGCCCTTGAAGCTGTTTGTCTCCACCACTCGATATGGCAGCATTTCGCAGGCCAGAAGCTTGGCTATGCTGGCTGGCTGTTACTGCCACGGCCCGGGGGTCATTTGCTGGCAATTTCCTCTTGTGCTCAAACATCTCAGAGACAGACAACTCAACCGTAGCGCTGCACACCGAAGGGCTGTTGGTTGTTGTGTTTGATGAACACTGGGAGACCTCAAGAGCACTAGTCCGGAAAGTGACAGTGTCAGCATCGTCTGATGTTTGTGAATGTTGTGAACCACGCAATGGCTGGGCTACTGCTGCTGCTGAGGCGGGTCTGGTGGTGAGTCTGGTGAACCCAAGGGAGGCAGTGTTGCTGGTGGTACCCTGTCCTGCCGCGTTTGCCCACAGAGTGGGATGTTTGGATAGAATGTGGCGGCTCATGCTGGTGGTGGAGAGGTTGTTAATACTTTTCCCCCTGCTCAGGCGGGTCTTGCACACCTTGCAAATCGCCATGGTAACATCCTCAGTGCAGTCTTCAAAGAAAGCCCAGACTTTAACTGGCTGAGGACTCGGACCTCGTGCGTGATGTGCTGGTGCTGCTTAACCCACTGCTGGACGCTTGAGAGGTCATCCAAGTAATTATCTGGTCCTGTTCTTTTGGATCTGTGAGGGTTGTTGTCCTGGACAACATGGGCAGTATTGAGTGGGTTTTCTTGGGTGCTCCCCTGTGGCCTGTACGTGAACCGTCAGGGGAAACACCTCTTCCCTTGCCCCTCCCTCTTTCACCGGATTTCTTCCTCATTTCACTTATCCTTAAAGTACACGCTGACTGGCAGCAGTACAGTGGCAGTACAGAAATGCTATACAGTGGTGGGTGAGCGGTGTACCACTATTGTCAGCAGTGACACAGAGCACAATGCTATACAGTGGCGGGTGAGCGGTGTACTACTGTTCCCAGCAGACACAGAGTGGAAGTAAACACAATGTTATATAGTGTGGCTGAGCCGTGTACACAGAGTGGCATTAAACACAATGCTATATAGTCTGCTATATAGTCACCCCGAACAGGGTGATGTTCTGCAGAACCCGAACAGTGGCAAACACTGTTCGCCCAACACTACTGGGAGGGAACGCAGATTTTAGTACCTAAACACACGATACAACATGTTTTCCGGGGTCGGACTCTGAGGCACATACAGATGGTCCCGATCATCATCCTCATCATACAACTCTTCTCCTGAGTCTGACCCACCCACCACCTCTGCCACCCCAACATCCCCAGACACAGACCCCTCATCGTCCTCAACATTAACTTGGGATGCTGGCCTGAGCCAGACCTCCTCCTCCACATCAGGCCCCATCATCTCCTCAATGGCAGCCCTCATTAATCGCTCTGGCGACGGACTGATGGACACAACGTTCTCCTCCGGGGAGGGCTGCTGCTGACCACTGGCTGCTGGGGTGGATGTTATAGCTTGCGTGGGGCGTTGGCTGTTGCTGTTGTTGGGAGTGCTGCTCACAGCGGAGGTCTCTGGGGAACTCATGTTGAGCTCATATAGTGGTTGACGGTGAGTGGAGTATTACTGATCCCAGCAATATACACACTGACTGGCAGAGTACGCAATGCTATATAGTGTGGCTGAGCGGTGTACACAGAGTGGCAGTAAACACAATGCTATATAGTCTGGCTGAGCGAGCGGTGTACTACTGTTCCCAGCAGAATCAGAGTGGCAGTAAACAATGGTATATAGTCTGGCTGAGCGGTGTACACAGAGTGTCAGTAAACAATGGTATATAGTCTGGCTGAGCGAGCGGTGTACTACTGTTCCCAGCAGAATCAGAGTGGCAGTAAACAATGGTATATAGTCTGGCTGAGCGGTGTACACAGAGTGTCAGTAAACAATGGTATATAGTCTGGCTGAGCGGTGTACACACAATGCTATATAGTCTGCTATATAGTGTCAGTAAACAATGGTATATAGTCTGGCTGAGCGAGCGGTGTACTACTGTTCCCAGCAGAATCAGAGTGGCAGTAAACAATGGTATATAGTCTGGCTGAGCGGTGTACACAGAGTGTCAGTAAACAATGGTATATAGTCTGGCTGAGCGAGCGGTGTACTACTGTTCCCAGCAGAATCAGAGTGGCAGTAAACAATGGTATATAGTCTGGCTGAGCGGTGTACACAGAGTGTCAGTAAACAATGGTATATAGTCTGGCTGAGCGGTGTACACACAATGCTATATAGTCTGCTATATAGTGTCAGTAAACAATGGTATATAGTCTGGCTGAGCGAGCGGTGTACTACTGTTCCCAGCAGAATCAGAGTGGCAGTAAACAATGGTATATAGTCTGGCTGAGCGGTGTACACAGAGTTTCAGTAAACAATGGTATATAGTCTGGCTGAGCGGTGTACACAGAGTGTCAGTAAACAATGGTATATAGTCTGGCTGAGCGGTGTACACAGAGTGGCAGTAAACACAATGCTATATAGTCTGGCTGAGCGAGCGGTGTACTACTGTTCCCAGCAGAATCAGAGTGGCAGTAAACAATGGTATATAGTCTGGCTGAGCGGTGTACACAGAGTGTCAGTAAACAATGGTATATAGTCTGGCTGAGCGGTGTACACAGAGTGTCAGTAAACAATGGTATATAGTCTGGCTGAGCGGTGTACACAGAGTGGCAGTAAACACAATGCTATATACTCTGGCTGAGCGAGCGGTGTACTACTGTTCCCAGCAGACACAGAACAGTGAACAGAATGCTATATAGTGTGGCTGAGCGAGCGGTGTACCACTATTCCCAGCAGACACAGAACAGTGAACAGAATGCTATATAGTGTGGCTGAGCGGGCGGTGTACCACTATTCCCAGCAGACACAGAACAGTGAACAGAATGCTATATAGTGTGGATGAGCGAGCGGTGTACCACTATTCCCAGCAGACACAGAACAGTAAACAGAATGCTATATAGTGTGGCTGAGCGAGCGGTGTACCACTATTCCCAGCAGACACAGAACAGTGAACAGAATGCTATATAGTGTGGCTGAGCGAGCGGTGTACCACTATTCCCAGCAGACACAGAACAGTGCACAGAATGCTATATAGTGTGGCTGAGCGAGCGGTGTACCACTATTCCCAGCAGACACAGAACAGTAAACAGAATGCTATATAGTGTGGCTGAGCGAGCGGTGTACCACTATTCCCAGCAGACACAGAACAGTAAACAGAATGCTATATAGTGTGGCTGAGCGAGCGGTGTACCACTATTCCAAGCAGACACAGAACAGTGAACAGAATGCTATATAGTGTGGCTGAGCGAGCGGTGTACCACTATTCCCAGCAGACACAGAGTGGCAGTAAACAGAATGCTATATAGTGTGGCTGAGCGAGGTACACAGAGTGGCAGTAAACAGAATGCTATATAGTGTGGCTGAGCAAGCGGTGTACTACTATTCCCAGCAGACACAGAGTGGCAGTAAACAGAATGCTATATAGTGTGGCTGAGCGAGGTACACAGAGTGGCAGTAAACAGAATGCTATATAGTGTGGCTGAGCAAGCGGTGTACTACTGTTCCCAGCAGTGACACAATGACAGGGGGGACCCTGGCTAGCGTGGCTGGAGCGCGAACTACCCTGCCTGCCTACCCAAAGCTAAACCCACAGACAAATGGCGGAGATATGACGTGGTTCGGGTATTTATTTACCCGAACCACGTGACCGTTCGGCCAATCAGAGCGCGTTCGGGTCCGAACCACGTGACCCGTTCGGCCAATCACAGCGCTAGCCGAACGTTCGGGGAACGTTCGGCCATGCGCTCTTAGTTCGGCCATATGGCCGAACGGTTTGGCCGAGCACCGTCAGGTGTTCGGCCGAACTCGAACATCACCCGAACAGGGTGATGTTCTGCAGAACCCGAACAGTGGCGAACACTGTTCGCCCAACACTACTCTCAGCGCGGAATCCGTCGCCTTGTTCTCAGGACATGCGGCGGTTTCTCTGCGTTCAGTCATGCTAGCAGATGCAGGCCCACGCGCGCAACCTGCAGTGTTGGACGCGGAATCAGCCGCCTTGCTCTGAGCACCCACGGCGGCTTTTCCGCGTTTTCTCACAGTACCCCCCCTGAGGAGTGGACTCCGGACAGCTCCTACCCGGCTTCTCAGGATGTAGGGCGTGGAATTCCTTCTTTAATTTGTCCGCATGCATGCGACAATCAGGTACCCATGTTCTCTCCTCAATGCCATAACCCTTCCAGTGAACTAAATACTGTACTGAGTTCTGTACAATACGTGAGTCTAAAATCTTTTCCACTTCATACTCAGGTTGGTCATCCACCATCACAGGGGGAGGAGGAGTGGAATCTACATGCACTGCTGGCTTAAGCAGGGACACATGGAACGATCTCACTCCACGCATACTGGCAGGAAGGTCAATGGCATA
This sequence comes from Hyperolius riggenbachi, assembly GCF_040937935.1. Classification (NCBI taxonomy): domain Eukaryota; kingdom Metazoa; phylum Chordata; class Amphibia; order Anura; family Hyperoliidae; genus Hyperolius; species Hyperolius riggenbachi. The sequence continues at coordinate 134,038,571 of NC_090649.1, forward strand.
AGTAACATTGTTGATTTTCTTGGTTACTGGGAAAGGACCCACAAATCTGGGTCCTAACTTGGGCGAAGGCTGTTTTAAAGTCAAATGACGAGTGGACACCCAGACCAAGTCTCCTGGCCGGAACTTCCACTCAATGGAACGTTTCTTGTCAGCTTGACCTTTCTGACTCTGAAAAGCCTTCTCTAGATTCTCCTTCACGATTCCCCAAATGTTCCTAAATAACTTTTGCCAAGCCTCCAAAGCTGGAAATGGAGTAGAAGCTACTGGCAGTGGGGAGAACTTAGGCAACTTTCCGGTTACCACCTGAAATGGAGAGAATCCAGAGGAAGCACTTTTCAAATTATTGTGTGCAAATTCTGCAAACGGCAAGAACTTGACTCAATAATTTTGCGTATCCGCAACATAACACCTTAGAAACTGTTCCAGTGACTGATTAATTCTCTCGGTCTGACCATTGGTCTGTGGGTGGTAGCCCGACGAAAACGACAGTTCCATGCCCAATTGATGACAGAATGCCCTCCAAAATTTAGAAACAAATTGGACTCCCCGATCTGACACTATATTTTCCGGAATGCCATGTAGCCGGAAAATGTGCATGATGAAAAGATCGGCCAACTCCTGGGCCGAGGGGAGTCCTTTCAAGGGCACGAAATGGGCCATTTTGCTGAATCTGTCGACTACCACCCAAATGACCGACATGCCCTCAGACCTCGGGAGCTCACCCACAAAATCCATGGACAAGTGGGTCCATGGTTCATTCGGGGTGGGCAAAGGCTGCAATGTTCCCACAGGTGCCAGACGGGAGGGTTTACTTTTTGCACATACTGCACATTCTCTCACATACTCCTTGCAGTCAGTTGCCAAAGAAGGCCACCAAGCACACCTAGCAACAAGGTCCTGTGTTCTGGAGGCCCCAGGATGTCCAGCATTTTTGTGGGAGTGGAACATCTGCAATATTTGGAGACGAAACGGCAATGGTACAAATATGACCCCTTCAGGTTTACCCTCAGGAACATCCTGCTGGAAGGGACTTAAAGTCTCCATCCAGTTCTTCCAGGTCTCTGTGGCAGCCAACACCACTTTCTGTGGGATAATAGTCTCTGGGTCTGAGGACTGTGCTGTCTCTGGCTCAAAGCATCTGGATAAAGCATCTGATTTAATGTTTTTACTACCCGGAGTATACGTAATTACAAATCTGAATCTCGAGAAAAACAGTGACCACCGAGCCTGACGGGGACTCAATCTCTTAGCCCCCTCAATGTATTCCAAATATTTGTGATCAGTGTAAACTGTAATCGTATGTTCTGCTCCTTCTAGCCAATGACGCCATTCCTCAAAGGCCAATTTAATGGCCAGGAGCTCCCTGTTGCCAATATCGTAGTTTTTCTCTGCTGGTGAAAACCTACGCGAAAAATAGGCACACGGGTGTAATCTTCCCTGCAACCCAGAACGCGGAGACAGCACAGCCCCCACCCCAACCTCTGAGGCATCCACCTCTACGATAAAGGGATAGAAGGTGTCGATGTGTCTCAAAATGGGTGCAGAACAAAACAATTATTTCAGAGTGGAGAAAGCAGCCAGAGCTTCGGGGGACCAGTGGTTGGTATCTGCCCCTTTCTTTGTGAGACTGGTGAGGGGTGCAATGACTGTGGAGTACCCCTTTATGAACCTTCTATAGTAATTTGCGAACCCTAAGAATCTCTGGAGAGCCTTCAGTCCCACTGGCTGAGGCCACTCCAGGACAGCAGAGACTTTGGCGGGGTCCATAGAAAGGCCCGAAGTAGAAATTATATACCCCAGAAAGGCAACAGATGTTACCTCGAAAATGCATTTCTCCAACTTAGCATAAAGCATGTTTTGTCTTAGCTTGTGCAACACAAATCTGACATGAGCCCTGTGCTCTGTGAGGTTAGCTGAGAAGATTAGTGTATATCATCTAGATATACCAGGACAAATTTAGTCAAAACCTCCCTGAACACCTCATTGATGAGTTCCTGAAAGACGGCCGGAGCGTTACACAACCCGAAGGGCATCACCAGGTACTCGTAATGCCCATCGGATGTGTTAAAGGCCGTCTTCCACTCATCGCCCTCTCTGATCCGTACCAGGTTGTATGCACCCCGCAAATCCAATTTTGAGAAAATCTTAGCATTGGTGACCTGAGTAAATAAATTGTCTATCAAAGGTAATGGATAGCGATTTTTTACTGTGATTTTATTCAGACCCCGATAATCAATGCATGGTCGAAGGCCTCCGTCTTTTTTCTTTACAAAAAAAGAAACCTGCTCCAGCAGGTGACCGGGAAGGGCGAATGAACCCTTTAGCTAAGTTTTCGCAGATATATTCCTGCATGGCCAATTTCTCCGGCCCAGATAAATTGTAGAGATGACCTCTAGGGGGCATACAACCAGACCGGAGATCGATGGGACAATCGAAACGGCGATGTGGAGGAAGTTTATCGGCTGATCTAGGACAAAACACGTCTGAGAATTCAGAATACTGATCTGGTACTCCCTCCATGTGAATCTTGGTCTGGCCCAAGGTTACCTTCGCTAAACAATGATGAAAGCAATGGGACGACCAGCTCGTTAGCTGACCAGTGGCCCAATTTATCTGAGGGGAGTGAAGTTGTAACCAAGGCATGCCAAGAATGATCGTGGAGGTTGTCATGTGTAACACAAATTTTTTTTTTTCCTTATGCAGCGCCCCGATAGCGACTCCCACCTCAGGGGTCTGTGACAGAGGACTGTTGCCCTGCAGAGTGGAATCATCTACCGCCGCAACTTGAATAGGAGGTTTTACCGGGATGACTGGAATACCCAACTTTTTTGCAAGTTCATAATCCATAAAATTAGCCGCTGAGCCTGAGTCAATGAAGGCTTCAGTCTTATCTTCCCATGAAATAGTACAAGGAAGAAGCAAACATATATCATCTAGGGGTAAAAATTGCACGCCTAGGGTATTACCCCCAACTACTCCTAGGCAGTAGCGTTTCCCGATTTCTTAGGGCAATTCTATACTCTATGACCCCCCTCTGCACAACAAAGACAAAGCTGCTCTGCTATCCTGCGTTTCCACTCCACTTGAGACAATTTTGACCGACCAATCTGCATTGGTTCAGGTGGAGGAGAAATGGCAGGAGTTGGAGTCACAGGGGGCGCAGCGTGGGATACCATTCTCGCATAGTTCCTACCCCTGGTCTGATAGCGCAGCCGGCGATCTATTCTGATGGCCGATGAAATGGCCTCATCGATGGACTTAGGTTCAGGCTGACTTAACATAAGATCGGAGACCTCATCTGACAACCCTGATAAGAAACAATCTAAAAGGGCAAAGGTATCCCACCTGGCTGATACTGACCACTAGTGTTGGGCGAACACCTGGATGTTCGGGTTCGGGCCGAACAGGCCGAACATGGGCCAGATGTTCGGCATGTTCGGCCCGAACGCCGAACTCAATGGGAGTCAATGGGACCCCCGAACATGCCCATTTTGGGGGCCCTATGGGGTCGCAGGCATAAGGGGGGAGCATGCCCCGGTCGCGGGGGGGGTCGGAAATTCCCCCCACCCCCTCCGCTAGCGCTCCCCCCTCTGCCCGCTTCCCCATACAAAAAGTTTAAATCAAGTTCAATAGTACCTGGGCTGGTGGCATTGGCTGGCAGTGGAGTGAGGAGGAGGAGGAGTCCGAATAGCAGAGTGACGTTGAGGCCGGGCAGCGGGCGGTTCAGCGCTAGTACCCTTGTGGTACTTCCGCCCTTTCTCTGACCTCACGTCCTCTGCGTGATGACGCATACGAGGGTACGCGTGATGCGTACCCTCGTATGCAGAGGACGTGAGGTCAGAGAAAGGGCGGAAGTACCACAAGGGTACTAGCGCTGAACCGCCCGCTGCCCGGCCTCAACGTCACTCTGCTACTCGGACTCCTCCTCCTCCTCACTCCACTGCCAGCCAATGCCACCAGCCCAGGTACACTACTATTGAACTTGATTTAAACTTTTTTTATGGGGAAGCGGGCAGAGGGGGGAGCCCTAGCGGAGGGAGTGGGGGGAATTTCCGACCCCCCCCCCGCGATCGGGGCATGCTCCCCCCTTATGCCTGCGACCCCATAGGGGGGCCGTATTGCGGCCTGTTCGGCCGAACAGGGCCCTGTTCGCCCGAACAGGGGCCCTGTTCGGCCCTGTTCGGGGGCATACAGAAGTTCGGGGCGAACCCGAACTTAAAAGGCCGAACACCATCAGGTGTTCGGCCGAACTCGAACATCACCCGAACAGGGTGATGTTCTGCAGAACCCGAACAGTGGCGAACACTGTTCGCCCAACACTACTGACCACCTCCTAAATTCAGAAGCATACTCTTCAACCGGACTCTTGCCTTGATGTAACAGCCTGAGCTTCCATTCAGAAGTTGAGGCAATGTCTGGATCATCGTAAATTATAGCCATGGCTTTAAAAATGTCCTCTACAGAGGTTAGGGCCAAGTCTCCGTCGGGCAGACTGTACGCCCAGGTCTGAGAATCACCTGATAACAAAGTTTTAATAAATGTAACCCTTTGGGCCATAGTTCCTGAAGAATTAGGTCTCAACTCAAAGTATGATAACACTCTACTCCTAAAATTTCAGAAGTCAGATCTGTGACCTGTTAAAAGAAAATATCTTACTCAATGAGACTTCTCCAATTCGTGCCAATGAAAATGAAATCTTTATTCACTCAGCTGAGGACCTTTTTATATACCAGCATTTATTAAAGTAAAAACAGGCTAGCTGCAGCCTGGCCAGTTACAAAAAAGGTGGAGACTTCCTTCCTCTGTTGATCTTTATACCCCAGTTAACATGTTAATATATTCCTCCCTCCAAACAGTCTGTAATCCCATGAGTCCAATGAGCAATGTCCAGTTTCTTCTTTTGGGTGGGTCTGTTCTTCCTCTGTGTCCTTCATAAATGAATAGAAGTCAACAGGAAAGAGAAATATTCTGACATCAGTTCCTTGTCTCATGTCCTTCAGAATCACCCATACTTTCAGAGAACTGGTTTAATCTGGTCCTTTCAACCTGAGCCTCAGTGCCTGGCACGAAATGACACTGAGGGGGGTGGGGAGGTGCTCTGGAATTCCACTCTGGAAGGAATATGAAAAACTGTACACAGTAAATGGTTCAAAACATATGTAACATATATTCAGTGCTATTGTGATAACTCCTTGGTTAACAATAATCCTTTTACTTAAAGTGTCACTCTAACACCATAATCTAATTCTGTGCATGTGGTCCTTATAGCCACATGAAGATATAAAGGATATACATAAAGATTAACAGATTAATTATAAAATTCTTTCCACAGACCGGAAAATTTTTCAGGTACAGGCATACGTATGTCTGTGCTAGGAGGAGATCGCACTTCATCCACAGCCATCTGGGGGGTTTGTATAGACCCGGACAATGCGTTAATTAACGCCCGGTGACTACCCAGCACTTGGTTGATGTTATCCACCGAAGTGGTAAGTGTGCCCAGACGGCCGGTGAGAGCGTCCATTTGCATTTTTTGGTCTGCCGTTCTGTAACGATCGGTGTAACACAGAGAGGATCTGATTATGGGTGATCTGCAGTATCACCGAGAATACAGATATATACCCGATTATTGATGATCTGCAGTATCACCGATAATCATATATATCTCTAACCTCTGGACACCTGAGTAATATGAGTGTTTGGTGCAACATTAATACTTTGAGGAGAGCCTAAGGCAAGCAAGGTTTGGCAACGGAGTATCAGATATAGCGAAGTACCAAATCAGAGATCAGAAGAGAGGTCAGGAAAAGCAGAAGGTCATAACAAATAATCAACAATTGTCTAGTCTAAAGGTGTGAGCTCCTAGATCATCAACACCCTGGAACTAGTCTGAAGATATAACAGGATGGTAGAGCTAATTCCTAGTCTTGGGTGGTCTAGAGAATAACACAGAATCTGACAAAAAGGTCTTCCACGTAGTGATCGCAACGGCAGACAACCAGAGAATGGCCAGCACTCAGTATATATAGCAAGGTGCTCTCCAGCGCCTCCCCTAAGTGCTGGACCAATGGGAAGTGGTGGAATTGTCAGCTGCCCTGCTTGGTCAGCTGACTCCCTTCTGGCTGTCATAAAAGCTCAGCCTCTCAGCGCGCGCGCGCGTCCTTCTGAACCTGTGTGGACTATCAGTCCCAGCCACACCAGACCTGTGCTGTAAACCATCCGCTGTGCTGAGCGCGGAACCAGCTGCACCGCTATCAGAGCATGCGGCGGTTCCTCCGCGTTCAGCCATACTGCCAGATGTAGGCCTATGCATGCAAACCGCCGTGTCGGACGCGGAATCCGCCGCCTTGTTCTCAGGACATACGGCGGTTTCTCCGCGTTCAGTCATACTAGCAGATGCAGGCCCACGCGCGCAACCTGCCGTGTTGGACGCGGAATCAGCCGCCTTGCTCTGAGCACCCGCGGCGGCTTTTCCGCATTTTCTCACAGGGGGATTCAAATGGGGAAGCTAGCGCCGCACCGAGGGCACCTGGGAGAGGAGAGAGAAGGCTCATTAGGACCCAGAGCCTTCCCTATCTCTAGGTAAGTGTCTGGCTTTTTCTTAAATCTCGATTCCCAATGACTCCCAACGATTCCCAATGACTTTAACGTTCATGCTATAACGTGCATGTAAGAAGCCTTGTCTTATTAAAGCAGCAGGAACAACTATACTATCCCAGGAAAAAAACCACATATATAAGTAAATACATACTTGTTCTACTTATATAAGTATTGTACTGTCTACGTTTTGATTTCATTGAATTTTATATAGTAAATAAAGAGAAAACTGTTCCTGGCATTTTCCATTTTTACTTCTTCTGACTGAAGCCAATTATTATGATGTCATTTCTTCCCTTACTCTTTTTTTTCTCCTAGAAACTGCACTGTCATATCTAGCTTGCTTTGTAAACACATGTGAGCCCAGCATAGATCAGATTTCAGCAGCTTCTTCCTTCTCAGCCTTGTGTCACTATGAATTGCCCTCAGCCAATCATCGAAAAGCAGGAATGTGGGAGGGGAGATGACAAGCTTCCTTCTCATTGGCAATGTACTAGATAGAGCCAGGCTGACTGAGATAGGATTTAATACAGCAGAAACATTTATGATTAGCTAGGGATGCTTGCAATGCAGGGTTAGGTTGCACGCTGCATAAAAAAACACAGAGCAGAGGGTAAATGGAATGTGATTTTGTGGCTGACAATCCCGCTTTAATACTGTCACTTTGATGCTGTTGTAGCCATGCTGGGATATAGCCAAGCTCAGGAAATTGGGTAATAGGAGGAGCAGAAGTCCATGCCCCCTGGCAACCTGTACATTCTTTTGTTAAATGTTCCTTTGTGAAAAAGACATGACTCATAAGAACCAGTCTGTATGGAGAATACGACAACTCGCTTGCTTAACAAGCCCTGCAGAATTTACAAAGTTTACATCTGTACTTTAGGTTGGGCTAGTGAGGGGAAAACCTTCCCTTTTTTATTCACTTTTTAAACTCTAGAAGAAACAATAAAATAATCATATTAAATGCATAAGTCAATTTTGGGATACTTTTTTCCTTGAGTTGGCCTTTAAAGCAAAAAAAAAAAAAAAAAACCCTCATGATATAATGAATTGGTTGTGTAGTATGGATGATTAGTAGCAACGAAAATAGTGTCATGTTTTTATTTTCAGGTATACAGCTATATAGTATATTTCAGCGCTGTGTAATATGTTGGCAATTTATAAATACAATAAATAAATAAATAATAAATAAAAGCTTTTTTTTTTATAACATTGCATTATTCTCTAATAATTGCAGTTCCCACACTACACTCAGCATTTTAAATGATTTCACAGAGCAGGCTACTGACCCTTTCAACTTTTCTCCACAGAAAAACCATAAACAAAGAAGAAACAATGAGAGACAGTTGAGATAAGTGCTTCAAAAGACAGTGCTGTCCATGACTTTGTAAAGTTGGCAGAGCTCACAAAAGCTCTTTTGCATAGATAACAACTGACATTTCTTAACTCTTCCTGTACTGGAACAATATGAGACTCATATCTCTGCAGCTACTGTTTTATTTCTTAGCTGTACTACACATACAAATCATCATATCATAAGTTTATTTTCATTTCAGATTCCCTTTAAGCAAAACTTCTGTTGCGAATTATAAAGAATTTTTCTTTTTTTATTGTGCATAGGTAAAGGGATCTAGAAGACATTATTTGCAGGGCTAGCGGACTGTAAGATACTGAGGAGATAGAAGTAGTGATGATGGTCACTGTGGGGGAACCACGATAGCCTACATTCTGAATTTTGGCGTGAAGCTGCAAACTGAATTCCCTAAAGCCCTTTATTGACCTGAGGAAGTGGGCAAAGACCTGAGAAACGTGTTGTCTTTTTTAATTGTGCTTAAATAAACATTACCTGATCTAAACCCTTGTTTTTCTGGGTTAGTACATCTGGAGAGGTAAAATAATTCAATGCGTCAATCCCGCTGCGCTCTCCTCAAATTCCTACAATGAATACAAGCAATCTCTCATAGCGTGATACTGCATAGATATTTAAATTACCTTCATTGCACATCAAACATGCATCTCCCAGTGTTTGTGAATCACACCGTGCTTATCACTGTTGTGGGTTCACTGCACACCCCCTTCCACCAGCAGCTCACCAGATCCAAACCAGATCACAGGTTGCAGGTGGATCAAGCACTTATGGAATTTCCTCACTGCTGCATATAAATGAGCCGACCGATTTAATCCATAAAAAGAAAACATAAAAACAACACTGTTAAAAGTTAGCTTTGAATTGCGCGCATGAATTGCACTTAAAGGGGTTCTGTGGGGGTTTGGCAAGGATAAAAACCACCACTTACCTGGGGCTTCTATCAGCCCCCTGTAGCAGTAATGTCCCAACGCCGTCCTCCTCTGATCCGCCATTCCCCGCCGCCGGTCCCGGTCTAGCGCGGCACGCCATCCAGCTGCGGCTGCGTGGCCGTGCTTGCTCCCGCCCACGTCATCAGAAATTTACTCCGCAGGCACAGTACGAGAAAACTTTGTACTGCGCCTACGCAGCAAGCTTCTGATGATGCGAACGGCAGCGTGCATTATTCGGCTATGACAGACGAATAATGGTCGGTGCCAGCAGCAGGGAACGGCAGATCGGAGGAGGACGGCGTGGGACATTGCTGCTACAGGGGGCTGATAGAAGCCCCAGGTAAGTTGCAGTTTTTATCCTTACCAAACCCCCACAGAACCCTTTTAAGTGCTCTTTGCTTTCATCAAGCACATCACGTATCAATCTGCCCTGCTGCCCGTCAGTGGCTTGTCCGTGGTGTCCCGCTGGCTCACTGTAACCCCGGTGTGCCAGTGGTTTCTTCTGATACCCGTATAGCGCGTGTCCTCCCTCCTCCCAGCCGGTAGGCGTGCTGACGTCAGACCTGCTAACTCCGCCCTGGAGCGGTAAGATACCTCATGTATTTATTTATGTCTATTGACTATGACTATGACGATCTACCTCCTGAGGCCGCCATTAATGAAGCTGGGCTCCAATCTCACATTACTGCTATTTCTACTAGTGAATGTCGTTGGGATTACTCAGCATTTATTAGCAATCTGTTTAGTTTTTACTGCATTTCATTTGAAATGTCAATTTCACGTAATAAAAAAATCACTTATTCAAAACAGGCATCTCATCCTTATTCATGAGTTAATGAACACAGTAAAGTAAGCGTATGCACAAAACTGACAAAAATGAGATTTGAATAATGAATACCTTCACTGAGATTATGCAGGGCAGCTGCATACAAATAAATGTGGTTTATTTATTTATTTTTTACATATTTGGGAAATTTTAGACTATAAAGTTTATGATCGTCATTCTCTGAATAGGCCTTTCTCAAAAATGTATTTATTTAACAAGTTTCTCAGTTTCTTGCATATGGACTTATATGTATATTTATAAATGGATAAAATAGCCTAAAATGTTAAAGTAAACTTTATTTTAGCAGTAGGGCCTGTACACACTGCTCCGCTTGTGCTGCATCTTTAAAATCGCATGCGATTTTTAAATCGCAAAGCCTTCAAGAAAATAGAAAAATGGCATTGCACCAGTGTGAACAGGTCTTTGTGATTTTCATGATGTTTCAAAAGACCTTGCGATAAAAAAACGCATGCAATTTTAAAAGCGCAGCAGCGTGCACAGGTGTGTGTTGTGTGATGTGCGGTGCTTTTTTTTTTTTTTGCAAAGCAAAGTCCGGATGTTAAATCAGTGGTGGGCCGAAATTTTGCATGTGCGAAATTTCGCATCGAAATTTGCAATTACGCATAATAAGCATAATGCGAAATTTCAAAGTAAATCGTGATTAATTTTGTATGTAATAGTAATATTTTATAATTTTGCATAATTTTTTGCATACATTTTGCGTAATTTTTTTGCATAATTTTTGCATAATTTTGCTAACTTTTGTGTTGACTTTGGCGGTTAATAGCAAAGCCCCTACACATGCTATTGCTACATATGTTAAAGAGACACTGAAGCAAACTTATTTTCCCCATTTTACCTTATAAGTCGCTTCAGTGCTCTCAAGCCAAGTAATCCGCCACGTCCCCGCCGCTAAACGAGCTCTGCAGAGCCCCCACATCCATCCGCAAATATCCACGACCAACTTGGTCGTGGATTTTGCTGCGCTGAGGGGCAGAACTTCCAGCTGTAGCTCTGCCCCTCCTGACGTCAAATCGCCGCGCGAATCGCCGCCTCTCCCCGCCCCTCTCTGTGAAGGAAGAGTGAGAGGGGCGGGGAGAGGCGGCGATGCGCCGCAATTGACATCAGGAGAGGCAGAGCTGAAGCTGAAAGCTCTGCCTCTTCCAGGAAATGCCGGCAGATTGCCCTCCCGGGGATTTGGGGTCTCTGCAGCCCTCGTTTTGCAGTGGGGACGCGGCGGATTACTTGGCTTGAGAGCACTGAAGCAAATTATAAGGTAAAATGGGGAAAATTGGTTCGCTTCAGTGTCTCTTTAAGGAGAATAGTGGGTACAACTGGATTTTTTTTTTCAAATTTTAAAAATTCTAAGAAAAATGATTTTTTTTTTAAACTATATTTTCAGTTTTAAAAACAATTTTTTCTTTGCATTTTTAAAATCGATTTTCTCAAAAACTACATGGTCTTTTTGGAAAATTATTTTTGACCCATTATTCTGCTTAACAAATGTAGCAATTTTGGTGTAGATAGCATGTATGAGGGCTTTGCTATTCACTGCTAAAGTGGGCACACAATTACACGAAAATTACACAAAATCAATTAAATTTTCAAATGGTAATTAGGTATAGGTGTAATTGCAAAAATGTATGCAAATTTTTGAGTAATCATAATTAGCTGATTACCATCATCACTATGTAAGCGGTAGCCATACTTAATGCTGAACCACGTTAGAGCTGCTAGGACTTGAAAGTAATCAGCACAGAACTGTAAATGAACAATTCTCACATTGCTTACTGCCACTATACTTACATACTGTCCTTGACTTGTAATATACACACTGTCTGTCCTTGTATTGTTTTTGTTTGTGTTTGTTAAGCAACTGCCAAGACAAATTCCTTGTAGGTGCAAACTTACTTGGCGAAAAAATAAATTGATTCTTGATTCTGATGTTAGATTGATACCAGAATTCTTGATACATTATATAATCTACTAGTAAAAAGTTCTGAAAAGTCCATGGTATCCACTTGTGCTTTAGCTTTATAAATCTATGTACAGCCCAAAGGAGCAGCAATGGAAGCCAGAAGGGAAATCGCCAGGGGTGTAACTACAGGGGAGCAGTCCCGGGTCCAGAGCTGTAAGGGGACCCCAATTACAACTTCACTTCCTCTGATAAAGGGGTCCATCCTTCAGATCAGGTGTTTTTGTGGCCACACTTGTTATGGGTGTGGAGATTACAATGTATACACTTGTTATATGACCCGTGCAAGATGGATTCCCAGGCTAATGGTCACAAGGGGTTAGCAAAGGAAAGGGTGTGAGAACAATGGGGGGGGAGGGGGGGGGATTGTCACCAATGCTTTGCTGGCGGTCCCATGATTTGTAGTTATGCCTCTGGGGCTCATTCTGTCCCTTATCTGTTTTCTAGAGTAGTTGAAGGCCCAGAACTTGGTTGCGGGTTGTGGAATAGGTGTTGTGTGGGAATTGAGGAGGACATCTAATTGAATACACACATGCAGAGACTGCTGGGATGTATTGTAGCATCCCTTGGAAATACCTTCATTACATTGTACAGTGCTTTTCAGTTATGGTTCCTAGTGTTGGGTGAACACCTGGATGTTCGGGTTTGCGAACGTTTGCCGAACATGGCCGCGATGTTCGGGTGTTCGCACCAAACTCCGAACATAATGGAAGTCAATGGGGACCCGAACTTTCGTGCTTTGTAAAGCCTCCTTACATGCTACATACCCCAAATTTACAGGGTATGTGCACCTTGGGAGTGGGTACAAGAGGAAAAAAAATAGCAAAAAGAGCTTATAGTTTTTGAGAAAATCGATTTTAAAAGGGAAAACTGTCTTTAAAATGCGGGAAATGTCTGTTTTCTTTGCACAGGTAGCATGCATTTTGCCGCCATGCAGTCATAAATGTAATAAAGATAAGAGGTTCCCTAAACAGGGACCGGCAACGCTAACCCAGCAGCAGCACACGTGATGGAACACGTGATGGAACAGGAGGAGTCGCAGGAGGAGAAGGCCACGCTTTGAGACACAACAACCCAGGCCTTGCATGAGGACAAGAAGCGTGCGGATAGCATGCATTTTGCCGCCATGCAGTCATAAATGTAATAAAGATAAGAGGTTCCATAAACAGGGACCGGCAACGCTAACCCAGCAGCAGCACACGTGATGGAACAGGAGGAGGCGCAAGGCCACGCTTTGAGACACAACAACCCAGGCCTTGCATGAGGACAAGAAGCGTGCGGATAGCATGCTTTTTGCCACCATGCAGTCATAAATGTAATAAAGATAAGAGGTTCCATAAACAGGGACCGGCAACGCTAACCCAGCAGCAGCACACGTGATGGAACAGGAGGAGGCGCAGGAGGAGAAGGCCACACTTTCAGACACAACAACCCAGGCCTTGCATGAGGACAAGAAGCGTGCGGATAGCATGCTTTTTGCCGCCATGCAGTCATAAATGTAATAAAGATAAGAGGTTCCATAAACAGGGACCGGAAACGCTAACCCAGCATCAGCACACGTGATGGAACAGGAGGAGGCGCAGGAGGAGAAGGCCACGCTTTCAGACACAACAACCCAGGCCTTGCATGAGGACAAGAAGCATGCGGATAGCATGCATTTTGCCGCCATGCAGTCATAAATGTAATAAAGATAAGAGGTTCCATAAACAGGGACCGGCAACGCTAACCCAGCAGCAGCACACATGATGGAACAGGAGGAGGCGCAAGACCACGCTTTCAGACACAACAACCCAGGCCTTGCATGAGGACAAGAAGCGTGCGGATAGCATGCATTTTGCCGCCATGCAGTCATAAATGTAATAAAGATAAGAGGTTCCATAAACAGGGACCGGCAACGCTAACCAAGCAGCAGCACACGTGATGGAACAGGAGGAGGCGCAAGGCCACGCTTTGAGACACAACAACCCAGGCCTTGCATGAGGACAAGAAGCGTGCGGATAGCATGCTTTTTGCCGCCATGCAGTCATAAATGTAATAAAGATAAGAGGTTCCATAAACAGGGACCGGCAACGCTAACCCAGCAGCAGCACACGTGATGGAACAGGAGGAGGCGCAGGAGGAGAAGGCCACGCTTTCAGACACAACAACCCAGGCCTTGCATGAGGACAAGAAGCATGCGGATAGCATGCTTTTTGCCGCCATGCAGTCATAAATGTAATAAAGATAAGAGGTTACATAAACAGGGACCGGCAACGCTAACCCAGCAGCAGCACACGTGATGGAACAGGAGGAGGTGCAGGAGGAGAAGGCCACGCTTTCAGACACAACAACCCAGGCCTTGCATGAGGACAAGAAGCGTGCGGATAGCATGCTTTTTGCCACCATGCAGTCATAAATGTAATAAAGATAAGAGGTTCCATAAACAGGGACCGGCAACGCTAACCCAGCAGCAGCACACGTGATGGAACAGGAGGAGGCGCAGGGTGGCAGTAAACACAATGCTATATAGTGTGGCTGAGCGGTGTACTACTGTTCCCAGAAGCGACACAGAGCACAATGCTATACAGTGGTGGGTGAGTGGTGTACTACTGTTCCCAGCAGAGACACAAAGTGGCAGTAAACACAATGCTATACAGTGATGGGTGAGCGATGTACTACTGTTCCCAGCAACAACACAGAGTGGCAGTAAACACAATGCTATATAGTGTGGCTGAGAGGTGTACTACTATTCCCAGCAGCGACACAGAGCACAATGCTATACAGAGTGAGCGGTGTACTACTGTTCCCAGCAGAGACACAGAGTGGCAGTAAACACAATGCTATACAGTGGTGGGTGAGCGGTGTACTACTGTTCCCAGCAGCGACACAGAGTGGCAGTAAACACAATGCTATATAGTGTGGCTGAGCGGTGTACTACTATTCCCAGCAGAGACACAGAGTGGCAGTAAACACAATGCTATACAGTGGTGGGTGAGCGGTGTACTACTGTTCCCAGCAGACACACAGAGTGGCAGTAAACACAATGCTATATAGTGTGGCTGAGCGGTGTACTACTATTCCCAGCAGCGACACAGAGCACAATGCTATACAGGGTGAGCGGTGTACTACTGTTCCCAGCAGACACACAGAGTGGCAGTAAACACAATGCTATATAGTGTGGCTGAGCGGTGTACTACTATTCCCAGCAGAGACACAGAGCACAATGCTATACAGGGTGAGCGGTGTACTACTGTTCCCAGAAAACACACAGAGTGGCAGTAAACACAATGCTATACAGTGGTGGGTGAGCGGTGTACTACTATTCCCAGCAGCGACACAGAGCACAATGCTATACAGGGTGAGCGGTGTACTACTGTTCCCAGCAGACACACAGAGTGGCAGTAAACACAATGCTATATAGTGTGGCTGAGCGGTGTACTACTATTCCCAGCAGCGACACAGAGCACAATGCTATACAGGGTGAGCGGTGTACTACTGTTCCCAGCAGACACACAGAGTGGCAGTAAACACAATGCTATATAGTGTGGCTGAGCGGTGTACTACTATTCCCAGCAGCGACACAATGACCGGGGGACCCTGGCTAGCCTGGCTGGAGAGAGAACTACCCTGCCTGCCTACCCAAAGCTAAACCCACAGACAAATGGCGGAGAAATGACGTGGATCGGGTATTTATTTACCCGAACCACGTGATCCGTTCGGCCAATCAGAGCGCGTTCGGGTCCGAACCACGTGACCCGTTCGGCCAATCACAGCGCTAGCCGAACGTTCGGGTAACGTTCGGCCATGCGCTCTTAGTTCGGCCATATGGCCGAACAGTTTGGCCGAACACCATCAGGTGTTCGGCCGAACTCGAACATCACCCGAACAGGGTGATGTTCTGCAGAACCCGAACAGTGGCGAACACTGTTTGCCCAACACTAATGGTTCCTGTAACAGACTGGAAGAGCAGAGGTGCACTGCAGCCACAGAAAGTATAAGGAGCAGGAAGAGAGGGACAGCTACAGTGATCAAGGCAGCATAACCTGAGAATTAAAATACCAGTATACTGTAGAACATGCTTAGCATTCTATATCAGGCTGATGCTACACAGTCTTCATGGAGTCAGCCTTGTAGAATGTATCAGATATAGACCTATGTATCTGGGCAAACCGTATCCTTCTAAAATATTCTTGTTGCAGAGGTCCGCAATGATTGCCAGTTTTCAGAGTATAATAATCACAAAATGGGCAGCTGCACTAGGCACCCATTTCCAGAGGTGGCACTGCCTGCTCGCTGCCTGCTTCCTACCTTTAATGCAGAATATCATACAGCCAGGACAGCAGAGCTGGGAGTTATAGTTGCCTCTCCTGTCCAGCTTCCTTTGAACTGGACCAAGGAGCAATGGCTGAAGATGGCCTAGTCTGATAAAAAAAAAAATTATTATCCCATGTGGATGGGCAGGTGTCTGTGCATCTTTTACTTTGGGCTAGAACATACATTTGACCTAAGAAGGCTCCATTTTGCAATTTACAGGAGATCTTTCTGTTAGATATCAAGGGACACCTTCAGAGGAGTCTCAGGTGGCAATTGCTGGAGGATCTACACAATATTAGGCAGGTCATTTTAAAGTTTGTGTTAATTAATTACTGAATACCTACAGTGCTTTGTCTGATCTACGACTATTTAAATTAAAGGACACCCGAGGTGAAAATAAACAAATGAAAAAACAATTGTATCTATCCTCCTTCTCCTAAAAATGACTTTTTAAGATATTCCACAGTTTTATTTTATATTTAACCACTTCACCCCAAAGGTGTTTTTACCCTAACGGACAATAGCGATTTTCACCTTTCAGTGCTCATCACTTTTATTTGCCAATAGCTTAATCACTACTAATCACAATGAAATGATCTTTATCTTGTTTTTTTCACCGCCAATTAGGCTTTTTGGGGTTGATATTTGTTTTCAGTAATTACTTTATTTTCTATGCATTTTAAAGGGGAAAACGGGGAAAAAAATGAAAAATACACTATTTCTCCCATTTCATTCCCTATAGTTTTAACATAAACACTGCTACTGTGCATAAAACCCACACATTGTATCTGCCTATTTGTCCTGGTTATCACAACATTTTAATTATGTCCCTAGTAGTGTTGGGCGAACACCTGGATGTTCAGGTTCGGGCCGAACAGGCCGAACATGGGCCAGATGTTCGGCATGTTCGGCCCGAACGCCGAACTCAATGGAAGTCAATGGGACCCCCGAACATGCCCATTTTGGGGGCCCTATGGGGTCGCAGGCATAAGGGGGGAGCATGCCCCGATCGCGGGGGGGGGGGGGGGTCGGAAATTCCCCCCACCCCCTCTGCTAGTTTAAGGCAAGTTAAATAGTACCTGGTGGCTGGCACTGGCAGTGGGAGGAGGAGGAGTCCGAGTAACAGAGTGACGTGTTGAGGCCGGGCAGCGGGCGGTTCAGCAGTAGTACCCTTGTGGTACTTCCGCCCTTTCTCTGACCTCACGTCCTCTACGTGATGACGCATACGAGGGTACGCGTGACGCGTACCCTCGTATGCAGAGGACGTGAGGTCAGAGAAAGGGCGGAAGTACCACAAGGGTACTACCGCTGAACCGCCCGCTGCCCGGCCTCAACGCATCACTCTGCTACTCGGACTCCTCCTCCTCCTCACTCCACTGCCAGTGCCAGCCACAAGGTACTATTTAACTTGCCTTAAACTTTTTTTATGGGGAAGCGGGCAGAGGGGGGAGCGCTAGCCGAGGGGGTGGGGGGAATTTCCGACCCCCCCGCGATCGGGGCATGCTCCCCCCTTATGCCTGCGACCCCATAGGGGGGCCGTATTGCGGCATGTTCGGGCGAACAGGGCCCTGTTCGGCCGAACAGGGGCCCTGTTCGGCCCTGTTCGGCGGGCATTGAATAGTTCGGGCGAACCCGAACTAAAAAGGCCGAACACCATCAGGTGTTCGGCCGAACTCGAACATCACCCGAACAGGGTGATGTTCTGCAGAACCCGAACAGTGGCGGACACTGTTCGCCCAACACTAGTCCCTAGTACCAAGTATGGTGACTGACAACATATTATTTTGAAATAAAGGTGTATTTTTTCCATGGTGTTTTTTCCTCACTAATTTCTGTAACGATTGTGGAACTTTCTCCGTGGTCAGCGCACAACGCGTGCGCTGACACGGCGGAAATCCTCCACAAGCGTATATTTGCAGGCACCCAGCAAAAGGTGCTACGCACCTGTAGAGGGAAATTCCTGTCGGCAGATGGCGCTGGGGAGTGCAGAGGAACCAATCCTCTGTACCTCCACAAGTGCCAGACAGGAATTGTACGAAGCGCAGAACGCAATCGCAAGAGAGGCGATTGCGAATGAGATTGAGCAAAGGGATAGGTTGTATGTGTGTGCGCCAATCCAGTCGCCACCCCGCGACCGCGCACACACAACAGCAGATACGAAATAGGAACGCGATCGCGAGAGGTGCGATCGCCAGACGTGACACAAGACAGATCAGAATAGAAAACGAGGGTAGCAAAGGCACAGCAAATACAATAAGGAGATACGGAAAATAACAAACGCTAGCTAACCGTGAACACCGCACTCATTCGCAACAGTGCACGCGGTTATGCGCGATCTCCACGTGATAAGCACAATAGAGACAAGCACGCCTAACTAACCATTAACAGACAAACATGAAACAGAGGACGCGAGCGCTTGCTTAACGGTTACCTCACCGAGCCTGCAGCAAGCGTAGCAGACAAGACAGACACACGAAAACAGGGACAAACGAGAGATAGGATCCACAGCACTAGCGAAAAGTGGCTAGCGTGATCCAGGTACAGAGTAGCAGAACAGAAGGATCCACAGCGCTAGCGAAAAGTAGCTAGCGCGATCCCAGGAGACAGAACAGAAGGATCCCCAGAGCTAGCGAAAAGTAGCTAGCGCGATCCCAGGAAACAGAACAGAAGAGATAGCTGGTAGCAACCGCTGCACCAGCTATACTCCAAGAACAGAGATCAGAACCATTTCCTGTCGACCACCATAGGGGCAGGACAATGGCAACAGGCAAGACAAGACAGAACAGGCAATACAGATAATACAACCTGACTGGGCTAGAAGGGGAGCCTAAAGCAACCCCCAGGAATTAACTATACTAGATAGCAATGGCTGACACTCCAGCAGTGTCCATCAGGAACAGACCATGGAAAGGAAATGACCAGCGAAGCATTGTGGGAAAGACATAGTACTTCTAGTACACGCCTCCAATGAATGTAGCCAGGCAATTTGCATGACAACGTATGCAAATTTCTCTGCAAGCACAAGCTGCAAAACTGACAGAAACTCTTCTTTCCAGAGTCCTGCAGCATGCAAACCTACACAATGGTCAAAGGGCTGCCTGCCTGCACAGGCAGCTGAGCAAATCATCACAATTTCACATTAAGAGGCCCCAGCAAGACGTTTTTAGAAGTCTGGTTGTCATTAAGTGGTTAAATCTACTGTTTAAGTTTTTACTGTTTTATTGATCTTGCTCAATGGCACATTCATTGAAGTATGCCAGAGCCAAAATCTATGAAATACTGATTCAAGTCAGCCTCTATCATACCCGATATTTAACTCTTTCAGGCAGAGAAAGAAAAAAAGGAACACCACCTAGTTATTTGTGTGTATGGCACTGTACATACGCATGTCTATCTCATCATGTCACATGTCACCTTGGGTGTCCTTTAACCTCTTTAATATCTTTAATAGATCGCCAGGGGGCAGCGCAGCGCTATTTTTTAATTTTTTTTTCCAATCATGTAGCTAGCCTAGCGCTAGCTACATGATGCCCCCCTCCCTTCCGCATCCCTCCCACCCCTCCGATCGCCGCCGGCGCTGTAAGCCATAAGGAAATGCCGTTCTGAAACGGGATTTCCTTTAGGGCTTCCCCCGTCGCCATGGCGATGCACGTCGTGACGTCATCGACGTCGGCGACGTCATGACGTCACAGGGAGACCCGATCCACCCCTCAGCGCTGCCTGGCACTGATTGGCCAGGCAGCGCACGGGGTCTCGCCTGGGGGGACCCTGCATCGCGGCGTGCGGCGGCGATCAGGTTAGACACGCAGTAAGCAAAGTGCTTGCTGCGTGTTTAAAAAAAAAATATTCAAATCGGCCCAGCGGGGCCTGAGCGGCGACCTCCGGCGGTAATGGACGTATTAGTCGTCCATACCGCTAAGGAGGTTAAACACTGAATACTGAATACTGTAATTGAGCTTCAAAGTCTGCTCCTAGATATGCTGCATTTCAACTGCTGCTAATAATCATGATAGGAGCCAAAATAAGTTTTCTGCCACAAACTTGTGACTAGAATATTTTTTCAGCTTGACGACATTTCTGGTAAACATATTTCCCACTACCATGCAATCAGTGACAGCAATGGAATTTAAGGCAAACCTGAAACGAAAAAAAAAAAAATCCTTATGATATAATGAATTGTGTATGTAGTACGGATAAACTCATGTTTTTATTTGCAGTTATATAGCTTTTTAAAAAAAACACTGCTTCATTCTGTCATATTTGCAATTTACAAACTGCACTCTGTATTTTAAGTTATAAAACAGAGCAGAAATAATGACCCTTTAAACTTCCCTGCAGCGAAACGTTATTTCAGCCTGTCTCTCGCTGTTTCTTTGCTGTTTAACCACTTAAGTACCAGCGGTCTCTGCCCCCTTAAGGACCAGAGACCGCTGGTACAAAAACAAAGGAATCCCGATCAATCGATGCGCATACCCGCCACAACCGCCGTCATCGCCGCATGCCGGGATCCTTAGGATATAGACTCTGCCGTCTCTATGATGGCAGAGTCATGTGACCCGGTCTCGAGACGCTTTTATTGGCTCCTGACCGTGTCTATAAATGTAAGCCAATGGGAGCGGCTTACATTGTTAGACACGGCCAGGAGCCAATGAAATCGGCTCCTGACCAGCTCACATGGCTCTGCCTTCATAGAGACAGGCAGAGCTTGTGAGCTGCAGTGAGAGACGTCGGGTTTGAGCAGCGCGATCAGAGGGGAGCGACGGAAATGGCGAATGGGTGCTGGAACGGTGATTGACATCTACGTCCTGCTAGCCAGGAACCCAGCAAAGCAGGGCGTAGATTTCAATCACTGCGGTCCTAAAGTAGTTAAGTGCTTAAGAAAACAGGACTGTCTTTGACCCAAGTTGGGTTAAATAGCTCAGAGAAGTTCTTTTACATAAACAACTGAAGTTTCTTAACTCTTCCTGCATTGGAAAGCAATATGAGTCTTTTCTTTGCTACTAAAGTTCTATTTCTTAGCTGTACTACACGTACATTTTATTATCTCATAAGTTGATTTCCGCTTCAGGTTTGCTTTAATGGACATTGTTATATTGATTGCATCATTTAATTTTAGGACTACTGTAATTTTTATATTTCAGGTGTAACCTTTTT
This sequence comes from Hyperolius riggenbachi, assembly GCF_040937935.1. Lineage (NCBI taxonomy): Eukaryota > Metazoa > Chordata > Amphibia > Anura > Hyperoliidae > Hyperolius > Hyperolius riggenbachi. The sequence goes on from NC_090649.1 coordinate 134,059,714, forward strand.
TATTCCTTTCTTCTACTGAATACCTATTTTCCAAAAGTATTTTCTTTTGACCTGAGCCATCACCAGCAGGCCATGTGTGAGTTGCGGCAAGGATCTTCAGCAGTAGCAGAAGGCAGAAAACGCAGAGATAACACCAAAGCAAAGCTAAGAAGGATTGCTGAAAAGATTCCAATTTGAAATTGCACATTGCTTCTCAGATTTGTGGTGGGTCTCCCATGCAGTTGTGTTACGAATAGCTCCTGCAGCCATTTAGAATAATTCCTCTTGACTTCAGTGTTTGAATTTGGGTCCTACCACAGGCCAAATTTTGGGCCCAATATGACTAAATTAATTAAAACGAAACAAATGTCAATTTGAGCAACAATAGTTTTGATAAATGAATATGAAAAACGGGTCTCCTTTAGAATGCAAGCCTTGGCAGGGCCTCCCCCCTCCCTTAGTGTGTCCTTCTTACTTTTACTACCCCGGCAATTACACCCTTCTCATGGACTAACTCGTACTTGTTTTGCCGGGTCTCTGTAAACCGCATTGTATACCCTGATTGCATGTATAACCTTGTGCTATGTTGTATAACCGTTTGCTACCTCTCTGTCTGTCACCCCTTGTTACAATGTATGTATTCCTATTTATTGTCCAGCACTGCGTAATATGTTGACGCTTTATAAATACAATAAATAATAATAAATAATAATAACAGAAGTTTTTATCTTTCATTTTTCTCCCCCATCATGGTACCACAAACTTTTATTGCAAACATATTATAATAAGCCCAACCAAAAGAAATGAACCACAAATGTAGTTATAAGATATATTGTGTAGATCTGCAGTAGTGTGGTGATCAGTGTTCAGTCTAATAGCATTTGCCACATATAAGCAAGCAATTTTAAATATTGTTTTGTGACTTATTAGGAAAATCCCCAGTCTGAAAGGTATGCTTGGATTGTAGGAGGAAGAGAGACATTTTTTTCTCATTGACATCTTAAGGGTATGTTTGGTGGTCACACTCACTACGTATCCCTGAATATTGCCCAAGAAGAACATACATTTCAGAATCCACTGCCTGTCCTCAGACAGTAACTGGGTACTGTGGCTGACAAAGAATTTATGGAAGAGTCAGTGGCGTAGCAATAGGGGGTGCAGCGGTAGCGACCGCATCGGAGCCCTTGGGCCAAAGGGGCCCCAAAGGGCCCACCCTCTATCACAGTATTAGCTCTCTATTGGTCCTGTGCTGGTAATAATCACTTCTATAGATGCTTTGAATAGTAGTAATCCTTCACACACTGTTCTCTATCCCCTTCTTGCACCTCTGACTCTGAGGTTGTCCTTGGCAGGTTTTGGTGTGCCGCATCAATTGTTATATATAGAGTGCTTGGGGGGGCCCATTGTAAAACTTGCAACGGGGCCCATAGTTCCTTGCTACGCCACTGGGGATAGTCCACCAAGCCAGTATTACTTTCCTATATATTGCTATTTGGTTATTCCTGACATTCAAAACTACTGTTATTCATGACACATATGATGGATTTCCAGGCTGGATTTTTACTTTTTCTGCCCTTAGGAAAATGTCCTTTTGGCTCTCCTTCCATGTTTAGGATCTGCCCTCCCATGCTGTGGTGCTCGGATACCCCCAACCACGAATTTGAGTGATCACAAATTTGACTCCGCCCACTTACGAATTGACTCGTGATCACGATCATGAGTAGAAAGGGATATACGACTCGAGTGCGGTTTTGAGTCGAATAACCGCATGTAATCATGAATCGCGAGTCTGTATTCGTGATTAAAAATCTGCCGACTTTAACGGTTAATAGCAAAGCCCCTTTCATGCTAGAAACACCAAATTGTTGAGAAAATCAATTTTAAAGTTTCAAAGGAAAAAAGTATACATTTAAATGTGGTAAATGAGAGTTAATGTATTTACCACATTTAAATGTATACTTTTTTCCTCTTGTTCCTACTGGTCCCACATATCTGGCAAATTTGGTGTTTCTAGCATGTAAGGGGGCTTTGCCATTAACCACTAAAGTCAGCGGGTTTTTAATCACAAATACCGACTAGTGATCACGAGTCAGGTAACGAGTGCAATCATGAGAGCATTCGTGATCAGCATTCATGATCGAGAGCCAATCACTAATACCAATTAGGACCTTGTGATCGTAAAAAAATGGCTCGTGATGAGCACCACTACTCCCATTCATTGTGCAGCCCTCTCATTCATGTGTAACATGCATGCATGTATCTCCCTTGTGTTGTCTTCCATGTGTTGTTCCCCATTTACACCTCCCCTTTTCTATTTTTAACCTCCTGTTCCATATATAGCAACTCCTTAAGCAATGCCCAGTCACCACCTGAGGCAGCAGCGATACAAGGCCCAGGAAATGTAAGCATCGGGTGAAGCTGCTAGAAGAATATTGGCAGTATTGCCAACATTTTACAATTGGACTCTGGGTAATACATATCATAGTAAAATATCAGTCATTTTACTGATATTCTACTATAGCTTTACTTAACCCTCCACTTACACTTACTTTTCCACTACCTACTCCTAACCCTAACCTACCCCCACCTACACCTAACACTAACCCCCCCACCACCACCTATCACTGCTACTGACAATGTGGGTTCCACCTACATTATAGCCAAACCCCCTGTGCTGATAACTCACCCCTGCCACCACTATCTGTCCCTCTACCACTATTTGTACCACCATCTCCGCCACTATTTCCCCTCCGCTGCTATCTCCATCAACATTTACATGGTTCCCAGAGCTTCATCTAATTCAAATTTCCCACTGGGTGTCATTATAGCCGCAATGAACATTGTTCCATGCTGCTGCGGGTGCCAAAATGTGCTGTTTCGCATTTGCATAGCTATGTTTATTTTGTTAGGGACAGAGGCAGATGTGTCTTTAAAGCTAGAAGAAAAATATATAGAGGTTATTACTATACATAATAGCACAATATCTCCAACGCAGTATGTCAAAGCATTTTATATTATAGACAGCTGTATGCTGATGTAGCATAATACAGCACAAGTTCATATATTGACAACATAGGCAAACAATTACTGTATTACAAACACACATTTTTTTTTCTTTTACACATGTACAAATCATTGACATACATTTTGCTGTTACAGACATGAATTCAGTAGATCACACTGCTATATAAAACAAACCATACTGCCAGGGCCGGATTTACCCTAAGGCCCCGTTCACATTGCACGCGTTTCCAGCCGCGTTTTGGAAACGCGTGCAGGTGGCCGACACGCACGACATCAGACATTGCATAGAGTGCACTGTCTGATGTTCACACTGCATGCGTTCCGGACCTGTGCGGTCCGGGAACGCATGCTGCACGCATTTTTTGTAAAAACGCGTGGCTGTCCCATTCACTTTTCAGTGATGGGATCAGCCACGCAACGCACACAAACGCGGTTGGCGTGCGTTCGTACGCGTTGCGTTCCGCATGCATGGCCATCCGCGTTTGTGATGTGAACGGGGCCTAAGGCACTGTAGGCACATACCTGCAGGCGCCTGATGATGGAAAGGCGGCTCACTCCCCTTCCTCTCTCCTTCCCTATGCAGAGTCCTGATGAAAGTGTAAATGAGAGATTACTAAACCTGCTCTCGGCATTCCAATGATGAGATCTCCCTTCAGTCAGGGGAACCTCTAGCTACTTAATACTAAAGTTCTTCTAGCTACCTAATATTTGGGGGACCTTTAGCAACTTAAAGTGAACATCCGGACTAAAAATCTACTCAGCAGAACTGAAAAGGCTTGGTGTTTCTTTAACAGTTTCACAGCATCAGAACTTTGTTTTTCTTAACAAAGCATAATTTTTAGCTGCATTTTTAGCTAAGCTCCACCCATCAAAGAAAACTGCCCAGGCTTTTTTTCCCTGATGCTGTGCAAAGCATGATGGGATTTCCTATGTTGTTATTCATGTTGCCTAGCAACTGGGAGGGGTGATCAGCACACAGGACAGTTGGAACTGTGTCTCATGCTCCCTGTCACCTCCTTTCAACTAAAAGATGGCTGCTCTCGTGAAATCAAACATTTGCCTGTTCTTTTAAAACAGGGTGGGTAAGAGATTATATTGCCTATCTATTTCAATTAGCATAGCTAATGTAACTTAATGACAGTATGTTTGTTTAGGCTGAAGTTCCTCTTTAATATCGAAGGTACTTCTGGCTACCTAATGCTAAGGGACACCTGTAGCTACCTATGACAGGCAAGGAAAGTAATGGAGAAATTACAGCTGGGGCAGCCAGCACACTAGCAGTGCAGTTCAGAGGGGGTTTGTAGGTTCATGGAGGGCGAAGTCTAAAGTGCCAGGACATCTGTGCCTATAGGCTCCTGTTAGGTAAATCCAGGACCGCATACTGCTATACAAATCACACGGCTGTACACACACAATCTGCACAGAACATGATTCCTGCGTATTCTGAACCATCGTCCGGGACAATGTGTACTGTACATTAAAAACACACTCAGAAAACATAATTAAAACACACATAACATTGAAATACAACTCAGTGCTGTTTGTCACCTTAGCAGGCAAACACATTCTAGAGGTAACCCATACATGGTTAGAATTATTGAACAATCTTTTTTAACACCTGATTCAGAAATAAACCTAAGCTCTGAAAATGATCTTAAAGGGCACCTGAACTGGCAATAAACCCATAACCTACACATGCCAGCGTGTGCAGTATGTGTTGATTATACTTACCTGTCCAGTGGTTTGGATTGAGTGCTTTCCTTTGTGCTGCTCTGCCCCCTCTGTTGGTTGATGGGTGGCTCATGCTCTGTCTACTTCACGCTCACTATGATTTTGCACTTCTTCCTGGCTGTGCACAGCAGCCGGGGCCAGGAGCACGCCTCAAGTATGCCTGTTCAGAATGCTCCCAAATGCAGGTATTGTGCACAGGCAGGCAAGAGTGCAACAAGGTAGCGCAAATAGACAGAGCATTCGCCACTCTGTGCAACTGGCCAGGAGCAGAGATCCGAACTGATGGACAGGTAAGGACAAGCTTTTTTAAATGTAGAAAACTGTTGCACAAACATATTGCTTTTGAATGGTTTTATTACTAGGGATGGTCGGAAATGCCAAATTCCGATTCCACAGAAAATGCGCTTTCTGCCATTGGCGATTACCGCTACCGCTTTCCGCTTTCCGATGCGTATTTCCAGCAGAAGTTTAGGGTTTAAATTGTGGAATGGGATTTATAACTCCTTATGCAACCTGATTTACTTGGCTTCATGATCTTCAGAAACCTGCTAGATTTCATGTTTGCTTGCATGAGCTCACTGGGTCCAGCCTGCTGATTTATTTATTTATTTATTTTTTTATTGTATTTATAAAGCGCCAACATATCACGCAGCGCTGATCACCTGACATCTAACTGCTAAACAGTAACCAGCACAACTGCCATCTTTTTGTTTACTATTTAACTGCATCAGTGTTTTACTTCAGCTTACATCTGGAAATATGCCTGAAGAAGGGGACTAGATCCCAGAAAGCTTGCATTATTTAACTTTATCAGTTAGCCATTAAAAGGTATTACTTTTACAAGACTTTGTTTTTTTCTACCTACGCAGAAGTTCAGGAAATTTCTGCCGACTTTAACATCGATTTTCTCAAAAACTACTAAGTCTTTTTGAAAAAAAAAATGTTGTTCCCACACTTCTAATCAACATACCCTGAAACATTGGTGTTTCTAGGACCTATGGGGGCTTTGCTATTAACCGCTAAAGTTGCCAAAGATTTTAACTGTAATGTAAAATGCTGAAAATCCGCATTACTGATATGCAGAAATTTAATGACAATCAGAAGACTCAGAATAAATAAACCAATCAGAGAATGGGGATTTAGATGGAAATTTCCACATTCTCTGATTGGCTTATTCATTCTGAGTCTTCTGATTGGCTTAAAATTACTGCATATCAGGTAATGCAGATTTTCTGCATTTTACATTACAGTCAAAATCCGCCGACTTTAGCGGCTAATAGAAAAGCCCTTATAGGTCCTAGAAACACCAAATTGACAGGGTATATCAAACAGAAGAGTGGGAACAAGAGGGAAAACGTTTTTTTTTTTCAAAAAGACCTCGTAGTTTTTGAGAAAATCGATGATAAAGTCGGCAGAAATTTCCACGAAAATTTCCGCGATTTCTGGGCAAATCCGCCTACCGCACTTGTATTAGCGATTTCTGCATGTCGATGTGGAAATGCAATTTCCAATCGGAAATGGAATCCAAACGAGCATCCCTATTTATTACTGATTGTTTAATAATGGTTTCATTATAGTACATACTACAGTACATACTATAATAAAATCAATAGCCAATTCTTTCCTCTTTTGTTTGTGCAGTTCGGATTAGTATATATAGTTTGGAAAAGTGGAGCACAACCTCTTTACACACACAACCACAGAATACTTGCATTTTACTCTTAGGGTACTTTCACATTAACACATTGCATTGTAACTGGCGGAGCCACCACAAGAAATTTCTGAGTTCCCTACTGGGCAAACCTACTGCTCCCCCCTCTCCCCTTTGCCTCCTCTTTGAACCCCCCACCAAAAAAAAAAAGTTTCCCCATAAAAAAACATAATTAGGCCCCACTTTCCCAAACCTAATTAGGTAAGGCATTCCCCAAACACATATTTATATATCTTCTGATGATCTTGCCATTAGAAATTATTCTCCTTTAAAGTCAAACCTAAAGATCCATGTTCACCTTGGAATGCATGCATCTTAATAAAACATAATAGTGAGTTAGAGTACTGCAGACATTTCTGATTAGAATTTGGTGTTCCAATATGAATAGTCATGAATGTTTTTTTCAGTCGGTTATCCATAGTCCTATTGCAATAGCTTCTTATATTAAACATTCAACTCAAGTTCACATGAGTGAGCATGTGTTCCTTACAGGCACCCATGTATTTGTATAGATAGTGTTTCATAACAATCCTTCAGAATAACCTGGGTTTTCTCATGTGAAACTGTGCAACAAAAAAACCCTTTATGCCCAGTGCCCTCTTGGCCTTCAAGTGGGAGGTGAAAGAAAATCAAGGAGTGTAATGAGCAACCAGAGTAACAGAAGGTTTTGGTTGAAGGTACATGTTTGTCTCCTCTTGGCAGTGGGACGCTACTCTTCTGTCTTCATTGGTGATGGGAGTTTTTTCTTCAGAGGTAGGATATTTAGAGGAAACAGCATTGACTGTCACGTTTTCAGGATGTTTACGTGTTGCCATGCAGATTTTGGTGGTTTTTGAGGTACATTTATTACTGGAGGGTTGAGGCAGACTGCTGCAGTGGATCAGGGCAATGAAGCATCTGTAGAACTGAAAGAGAAAATGTCAGTATGTATGATCAACAGCAGAATACATACAAATTGATACATTATATTTTAGTCTTTTTTTGCAACCTGTTGTCTAATAGGCCAGATTACATAAGTCAGTCAAAAATATGCAATCATGATCTAACGGTATAAATCATGAACTGAACTGTCAGTTAAGTAATCATTAGGGGTATAACTCAGAGCAAAGTTCTGGTTCAGCCCCTGGCCATGTTTCTCCAGATATGAGAATCAGGTAGTCGCGTGCCCCCAGATACCAGAAGTTAGAATCCCTGGCCTATATGAAATACACTTTTTTCCTAGGTGATATTTTGTCAAAAAATGTCCTTTAAGCCACCAGCAAGCAATAAAATACTAAAAATAAATTTGATAATACGTTTTCACTATTTTTGTAGTCTTTTTTTCAACTGTAAAATGCTGGAAAGTTAGTTTAAAGATAAGATTAAAATAATCTTCTAAATAAATCAACTCGGGTGAAAAAGTTAATTGCATATGGGCCAGTGTTTCCCCCAGTTACTAATTTTAAGAAATCAGGCAACTCTCACATAGAAAAATGAATAGCCAAGTGCCTCTTAAATACATAAATTAGACAGTCTTACGTGGGCACCCTGATAACCAGATAGACCCACATGGTCAGGGTCATCTGCCTTGTGGGCATATTTAAAATATTTCCCCTCGTACAATGTATGGGGCCAATATTATATTTGGAAATAAAGGTGCATTTTTTTTCAGTTTTGCGTCCATCATTAATTACAAACCTATAAGTTAAAAATTAACAGTAATATTCCCTCTTGACAAACATATTAAAAAGTTTAGTCCCTAAGGTAACTATTTTTTTTTTTTTTGATTGTCATTTTTTATGCACAATTTTTTGGGGGGTACCATGGGAGAGTGTGGGAGGGAAGGTGTTAATTTTAAATGTAAGCGTGGGTATTTTTATTACAATAAATGTATTTAGATGTAATTTTACTATTTGGGCACAAGTTGGCCTTGCGCCTTATCTCCTATTCGAGTACTAAATGAATGCTAAACAGAAAGTAATTCATGGACGTGTTACTCCAGAAGCAGGGGCGTAGCAATAGGGGTTGCAGTGGTTGCGACTGCATCCCGAGGGGCCCTCCCTCAACTTCCGTATTATCTCTCTATTGGTCCTATGCTCATAATAATAATCACTTCTATAGATACTTTGAATATTGGTAATCACTAACAAACGGTTCCCCATCCCCTTCTTGCTCCTCTGACACTGCAGTTGCCATTGGCAGGTTTGGTGCACTGTATAAATTGTTACAAACAGAGTGTTTGGGGGGGGGGGGGGCAATGCAAAACTTGCACTGGGGCCCACAGCTCCTTAGCTACTCCACTGTTCAGAAGATACATTGACACATGGACTCAGATTAATGAATGGGAACTGCATTCCCATCTATTCATTTATCGGATAATGGGCAGCGATGAGTACCCGCACGTGATCGTGCGGGAGCGAGTGTCAGCCGTCTGCAACTGAAGACGTCTATTTTTGGCCCTGGGACTGTGAAATTTCCCAGGATGTAATTATGCTGTACCTGGTGCAGTGAGTAGTTAATATAATTCTATTTTAGTAAACTACTGAAAATGATTTGTAGGGATTATTTGTGTGCTTATTATCCAATGTAGTCTACGTAAATATGTGTATAAAATATCCCAGCAGAGAAAAATTACAGAGCTTGCCTTAGAAAATGAAGTGACGCAGATTTTGCATTAATTGTTAGGTTATCGATAACTATTTCTATAGTTATCGCAACAACAATTTTTTTTTTAAGGTCACCATAATAATATTTCAACCTTTCTAATCTAAACATTTTCAACTGCTCACCATAATAATAGGCTAATTTAAAAGAATAGAATATGGACACTGTTAGATCAAGTTTGAATCAAGTTTGAGTCTATATAACAGACTCTTCTTATAATTATTATGAAAGGTATATAGACGCTGTTTTTTCCCCCTTTTTAATAGCCTGGGCCATTACAGGTCGGAATATTGTTTTGAAAATCTAGAAGAGTTGAAACATTCAACCAAATCTGAAACAATTACAGCACAAAAATAGCACCTGCCATATCACTGTTATGCTATTCATGTCTTCCATGTTATGCTAATCAGCAGCGCTCAATTACTATTAGGTGTTAAATTACCCCCCCCCCCCCCATCCCTTTCTTAATGGAATTAGCCGATGAGCATAATAATTACATAAAACTACACTATATTAAAATAGCTTTGAGGCACCCCATTCTGCTTTTGTCACCCCAGGCATGTGCCTGGTTTGCCTATGCTTAAATCTGCCCTGAGTTTTTTTAGACATATTGCTTAAAAATCGCAAACGTATTGCTTTAAAATGGCAAAAGGTATAATTTCACTTCACAAGACTATTGCACCAAATTGTCATCACAAAGATTATTTGCATCTTAAAAATACTCTTCACTACAGACAATAACATCTCAGAAGGAGTGAACTTTGTGTGCCTCTACATGCTTAACACAGAGATCCAGGATGTGAGAGTCTAATATCTATATAAAACTAGCTTCACGTCAGGAGAATGTGTCATTAGCCTGCCTTAAGGGGCCCATACACTCAGCCGATTTTCTGGCTGATCGATCGATCCAAATCGATCGATCGATCGATCGATTGCAAATCGGTTGGCCAATCGACAGATCGATGGCCAATTTCGATCGATTTCGATGGATTTCCATCGAACTGGCAGGGTGGAAAATTTAGGTCGATCTGATGAGATTGCTTATCTTTTTGCATTGGCCTTAATGGAAATCTGATGGCAAAAAAATGCCATCAGATCAAATTTCAATAGATTTCAAACTGAAGTCTATTGGAATTCTGTCCTGGTAAAAAATGTTCTAAAAACGCATCAGATAGATCATCAGATGCATTTCTTATCTATCTGCTGCCAATCTGACGAGTGTAGGGGCACCTTTACTATGTAGAAAGCTCAAGAGACCTCACATGTCTGCCTGCTGCAGTAATCTATTCATCCAATAAAAGGGATTATTGAAAGTCCAAATAAATGATAAAAGAAAAAATGAGACAATTGGTTTGTTGCTGTCTTGTGCAGCACTGCACTTCATGTTTTATCAGCCATAGCTACTATTTTTACTAGTATAGAATATCTGCAGTCTGCTCCCCTCCTAGATATCTGCCTTTTATCTCAGACTTCTGCTGCTTCCAATTGGTCAAACATTTCCATAGATTACCACTAGTTGGCACAAACATGCACATGTTCTGATTAATATCAAAGGATAGGAGCTCTGTCTGGATGGACATAGAAGAGCCAAGGTCAGAGCTCTGATATATAAGATAGGCACCTGAGCAGGAAAGCAGGAAGCTGAAAACAGTACATTCACAATGTAAATGTAATTCTGGGGGGTCATACTTTCTGACCACCCAGCACAACAAGGCTAAAGGTAGCCATACACTGGTCGATTTGCCATCAGATTCGACCAACAGATAGATCCCTCTCTGATCGAATCTGATCAGAGAGGGATCGCATGGCTGCCTTTACTGCAAGCAGATTGTGAATCAATTTCAGCCTGAAACCGATTCACCATCTGCTGAGCTGCCGCCGTCGCCTGTCTCCCCTAGGGTTGCCACCTTTATGGTGAAAAAATCCCGGCTTGTGGGTGTGGCCTGAGGGGTGTGGTCTAAAAGTGGGAGTGGTGTGTCACGGACTTTTTAAAGGACAACTGACCTGAGAGGGATATGGAGGCTGCCATTATTTATTTACTTTGAAGCAACACAAATTTCCTGGCTGTCCTGCTGATCCTCTACCTCTAATAGTTTTAGCCACAGCCCCTGAACAAGCATGCAGATCAGAGTTTTCTGACTAATGCTGGGTACACGCGATACATTTTTCCGCTCGATTTTTCAACCCGTTCGTTTTATCCGCTCAATTCTCCACTCGATTCTCTTATCTTCCGCTTGTTTTTCTTATCTTTTTCCATTCACTTCTATGACAAATAGAATCGATCAGAAGGAATATCGGACATGACAGGAATTATCTATCAGATCCATCTATCGAGCGGAAAAATGTATTGTGCATACCCAGCATAGAAGTGTGACAAGATTAGCTGCAAGCTTGTGTCGGGTGTTTGATGCAGACACTACTAATGCCAGAAAGCTCAGCTGGACAGCCAGGCAACTGGCTTTGTTTTAAAGGAAATCAATATGCCATCCTCCTTATCCCTCTCTCAGGTCACTTGACCTTTAATGCTTGGTACACACTATACAATTTTCTGACAGATTTACTGTCAGATCGACTATTTCCAACAGGTCCGATCTGATTTCCGATAGATTTTCTGTTCACTGCTATGGAAAATCTACTGGAAATCAGAACAGAAATAGTAAATCTGACAGTAAATCAGTCAGAAAATTGTTTAGTATGTACCTAGCATTAGGCTCAATCTGGGTCTCATAGAGGCAGCATTAACCTCCTTAGCGGTAACCCCGTGTGTGACACGGGGTAAGCCGCCGGAGGGTGCCGCTCAGGCCCTGCTGGGCCGATTTGCTTAATTTTTTTTTTGCTGGACGCAGCTAGCACTTTGCTAGCTGCGCCAGCACCCCGATCGCCGCCGCCGCGCGCCCGATCGCCGCTATCCGGTGCGGCGCGCGGCCCCCCCCCCCCCCCAGACCCCGAGCGCTGCCTGGCCAATCAGTGCCAGGCAGCGCCGAGGGGTGGATCGGGTCTCCCAATGACGTCCCGACGTCGCTGACGTCGGTGACGTCATCCCGCCCCGTCGCCATGGCGACGGGGGAAGCCCTCCAGGAAATCCCGTTCTTTGAACGGGATTTCCTGATCGCCTATCGCCGGAGGCGATCGGCGGGGCTGGGGGGATGCCGCTGAGCAGCGGCTATCATGTAGCGAGCCCTCGGCTCGCTACATGATAAAAAAAAAAAAAAAATTAAAAAAAACTGTTGCGCTTCCCCCTGGCGGTATTTTTCATACCGCCAAGGGGGTTAATGGGTGTATTTATACTTACCTGGGGAGCTTCCTCCAGCCCTATGAGGTGTGGGGGCTCCCTAGCCAGCTGTTTCATTCACTTAATATGCTCCCCCTGGTAATATCTGGCTGGCCGCGCTCTTGTGTGCCATGCATCTACCTATGTAGTGCTCCTGCAGCGGGGAGCATTACACACATGTGCGGTAGTGGCTGGGTTGCGTATATGCAGATGCGCATGACTGGTTGTGACTGACCAGATTACCGGGGGATATCAAGTGAACGGAGAGGCTGCAAGTGAGCCCACACACTTCATGGGGCTGGAAAAAGCCCCAGGTAAGTATAAATACACCTATTATATCAGGTACACTTTAACTTCCTTGCGACCGACTAACGCTGATGGGCAGTTGCAAGGTGGCTCCCCCAGGACCGTCTAATGCCGGCTGGCAACAAGTCCTGGGGGAGGAGCGGAGTTACGAGATCAGTTGCCTGCAGGCGGCAGCCTGTTTCACATTAAAAAAAAAAATAGTTTATTTACATGTACAGCCCTGCGATCTACCGCAGCGCTGTACGGGGGACAGCTCTGTAACTGAGCTGTCCCCTCGAGTGTGCCACAAGAAGATCCCTCTCATAGGCTGATGCCTATGAGAGGTGATCAGCTCTGATTGGCTCTCCGGTGGGAAGGGAGGGTGGGTGAATCATTTAAAATACGTGATTTTATTTAAAAAAAAAAAAAAAATCTCAGCAGCAATCAGATGCCACCAACAGAAAGCTCTGTTGGTAGCAACAAAAGGGGGCAAGATTTAATTGCGTGCTAAGTTGTATGGCCCTGCAGCAAGCTGCAGTGGCCTGAATTTTAAAAAATAGCCTGGTCACTAGGGGGATGTAAGCTTGTTATTTACTGTAGATCGCAAAGGGGAAAAATGAGTTGAACTTACCTGGGGCTTTTAATGGTCCCCCGCAGACATCCTGTGCCCGCGCAGCCACTCACCGATGCTCCGGCCCCGCCTCCAGTTCACTTCCGTAATTTGCAGCTTTTAAGTCGCAAAACTACTGTGCCTGCGCAGGCTTCTCTTTACCCCCACTGACATCCCCGGGAGCATACTGCGCAGGCCGTACAGGCGACAGTGGCAATTTCCAGAAGTAACCGGCGGCAGGGACTGGAGCATTGGTGAGTGGCTGCGTGAGCACAGGATGTCTGTGGGGGTTCATTAGAAGCCCCAGGTAAGTTCAACTCTTTTTCCCCTTTGCCCCACAGTACTACTTTAAGCAGTTAAGAGAAGGGTGGGTCAGGTCTATCAGGGACAGGTGGGGGAGGAGAGGGAGGGGGGGGGGCAGGGTTATGGCAGGACAACTAGTGCAGAAGAAGCGTGGAGGTGTATCGCCCATGCTTGCTATGGGGTTAAGGGAGGGGGTGTTACACTGAAGGGGGGATGCAGTTTTTCGTACATACACCCACATGCTCTATGTACATACATACATGCTCTGTATACATACATACATACATATATGCATACATACATACATACTCTATATAGACGTACATACATACACACATGCTCTCTCTCTCTATACACATGCAGATCACATCACACACACACACACACACACTATATACTAACACACATGCTCTGTATACAGTACATACACACATACTCTATATACATACATACATGCTCTATATATACACGCAGATCACATCACACACTATATACATACACACACATGCTCTGTATACAGTACACATACTCAATATACATACATACATACATACATGCTTTATATATACACGCAGATCACAACACACACACACTATATACTTTACATACACACACCTGCTTTGTATACACACAGATCCCAGAGACACACACACACTATATGCATACACATCACGTCACACACGTCATACATGTACACACACTGCATCCATACACACACAGCAGTGACAGCACCTCTCCTATAGCAGCAGCATCTCCTGGCACTCACAGCTTCAGCTCCACGTGTCTGACTGTATCTCTTATCCTCTCTGGCCGTCCTCAGTCTGCGGGAGGAGGAGGGGGAGGAGCTGCACATTCCTCTCCTCCACACTGAAGTCAATCAGTGTAATCAGCTCCGCAGTCCGCAGTGACAGGGAGCTGTGCAATCACAAAGGAGGAAGGGGGAGAGCAGGCTGTAGCTAGTGTTGGGCGAACAGTGTTCGCCACTGTTCGGGTTCTGCAGAACATCACCCTGTTCGGGTGATGTTCGAGTTCGGCCGAACACCTGACGGTGCTCGGCCAAACCGTTCGGCCATATGGCCGAACTAAGAGCGCATGGCCGAACGTTCCCCGAACGTTCGGCTAGCGCTGTGATTGGCCGAACGGGTCACGTGGTTCGGACCCGAACGCGCTCTGATTGGCCGAACTGTCACGTGGTTCGGGTAAATAAATACCCGAACCACGTCATATCTCCGCCATTTGTCTGTGGGTTTAGCTTTGGGTAGGCAGGCAGGGTAGTTCGCGCTCCAGCCACGCTAGCCAGGGTCCCCCCCAGTCATTGTGTGTCGCTGCTGGGAATAGTAGTACACCGCTCGCTCAGCATTCTGTTTACTGCCACTCTGTGTACCTCGCTCAGCCACACTATATAGCATTCTGTTTACTGCCACTCTGTGTCTGCTGGGAATAGTAGTACACCGCTTGCACAGCCACACTATATAGCATTCTGTTTACTGCCACTCTGTGTACCTCGCTCAGCCACACTATATAGCATTCTGTTTACTGCCACTCTGTGTCTGCTGGGAATAGTGGTACACCGCTCGCTCAGCCACACTATATAGCATTCTGTTCACTGTTCTGTGTCTGCTTGGAATAGTGGTACACCGCTCGTTCAGCCACACTATATAGCATTCTGTGTACTGTTCTGTGTCTGCTGGGAACAGTAGTACACCGCTCGTTCAGCCACACTATATAGCATTCTGTGTACTGTTCTGTGTCTGCTGGGAACAGTAGTACACCGCTCGCTCAGCCACACTATATAGCATTCTGTTCACTGTTCTGTGTCTGCTGGGAATAGTGGTACACCGCTCGCTCAGCCACACTATATAGCATTCTGTTCACTGTTCTGTGTCTGCTGGGAATAGTGGTACACCGCTCGCTCAGCCACACTATATAGCATTCTGTTTACTGTTCTGTGTCTGCTGGGAATAGTGGTACACCGCTCGCTCATCCACACTATATAGCATTCTGTTCACTGTTCTGTGTCTGCTGGGAATAGTGGTACACCGCTCGCTCAGCCACACTATATAGCATTCTGTTCACTGTTCTGTGTCTGCTGGGAATAGTGGTACACCGCTCGCTCAGCCACACTATATAGCATTCTGTTTACTGCCACTCTGTGTACCTCGCTCAGCCACACTATATAGCATTCTGTTTACTGCCACTCTGTGTCTGCTGGGAATAGTGGTACACCGCTCGCTCAGCCACACTATATAGCATTCTGTTCACTGTTCTGTGTCTGCTTGGAATAGTGGTACACCGCTCGCTCAGCCACACTATATAGCATTCTGTTTACTGTTCTGTGTCTGCTGGGAATAGTGGTACACCGCTCGCTCAGCCACACTATATAGCATTCTGTTCACTGTTCTGTGTCTGCTGGGAATAGTGGTACACCGCTCGCTCAGCCACACTATATAGCATTCTGTTTACTGTTCTGTGTCTGCTGGGAACAGTAGTACACCGCTCGCTCAGCCAGAGTATATAGCATTGTGTTTACTGCCACTCTGTGTACACCGCTCAGCCAGACTATATACCATTGTTTACTGACACTCTGTGTACACCACTCAGCCACACTATATACCATTGTTTACTGACACTCTGTGTACACCGCTCAGCCAGACTATATACCATTGTTTACTGCCACTCTGATTCTGCTGGGAACAGTAGTACACCGCTCGCTCAGCCAGACTATATACCATTGTTTACTGACACTCTGTGTACACCGCTCAGCCAGACTATATACCATTGTTTACTGACACTCTGTGTACACCACTCAGCCACACTATATACCATTGTTTACTGACACTCTGTGTACACCGCTCAGCCAGACTATATACCATTGTTTACTGCCACTCTGATTCTGCTGGGAACAGTAGTACACCGCTCGCTCAGCCAGACTATATACCATTGTTTACTGACACTATATAGCAGACTATATAGCATTGTGTGTACACCGCTCAGCCAGACTATATACCATTGTTTACTGACACTCTGTGTACACCGCTCAGCCAGACTATATACCATTGTTTACTGCCACTCTGATTCTGCTGGGAACAGTAGTACACCGCTCGCTCAGCCAGACTATATACCATTGTTTACTGACACTCTGTGTACACCGCTCAGCCAGACTATATACCATTGTTTACTGACACTATATAGCAGACTATATAGCATTGTGTGTACACCGCTCAGCCAGACTATATACCATTGTTTACTGACACTCTGTGTACACCGCTCAGCCAGACTATATACCATTGTTTACTGCCACTCTGATTCTGCTGGGAACAGTAGTACACCGCTCGCTCAGCCAGACTATATACCATTGTTTACTGACACTCTATGTACACCGCTCAGCCAGACTATATACCATTGTTTACTGCCACTCTGATTCTGCTGGGAACAGTAGTACACCGCTCGCTCAGCCAGACTATATACCATTGTTTACTGACACTCTATGTACACCGCTCAGCCAGACTATATACCATTGTTTACTGCCACTCTGATTCTGCTGGGAACAGTAGTACACCGCTCGCTCAGCCAGACTATATAGCATTGTGTTTACTGCCACTCTGTGTACACCGCTCAGCCACACTATATAGCATTGCGTACTCTGCCAGTCAGTGTGTATATTGCTGGGATCAGTAATACTCCACTCACCGTCAACCACTATATGAGCTCAACATGAGTTCCCCAGAGACCTCCGCTGTGAGCAGCACTCCCAACAACAGCAACAGCCAACGCCCCACGCAAGCTATAACATCCACCCCAGCAGCCAGTGGTCAGCAGCAGCCCTCCCCGGAGGAGAACGTTGTGTCCATCAGTCCGTCGCCAGAGCGATTAATGAGGGCTGCCATTGAGGAGATGATGGGGCCTGATGTGGAGGAGGAGGTCTGGCTCAGGCCAGCATCCCAAGTTAATGTTGAGGACGATGAGGGGTCTGTGTCTGGGGATGTTGGGGTGGCAGAGGTGGTGGGTGGGTCAGACTCAGGAGAAGAGTTGTATGATGAGGATGATGATCGGGACCATCTGTATGTGCCTCAGAGTCCGACCCCGGAAAACATGTTGTATCGTGTGTTTAGGTACTAAAATCTGCGTTCCCTCCCAGTAGTGTTGGGCGAACAGTGTTTGCCACTGTTCGGGTTCTGCAGAACATCACCCTGTTCGGGGTGACTATATAGCAGACTATATAGCATTGTGTTTAATGCCACTCTGTGTACACGGCTCAGCCACACTATATAGCATTGTGTTTACTTCCACTCTGTGTCTGCTGGGAACAGTAGTACACCGCTCACCCGCCACTGTATAGCATTGTGCTCTGTGTCACTGCTGACAATAGTGGTACACCGCTCACCCACCACTGTATAGCATTTCTGTACTGCCACTGTACTGCTGCCAGTCAGCGTGTACTTTAAGGATAAGTGAAATGAGGAAGAAATCCGGTGAAAGAGGGAGGGGCAAGGGAAGAGGTGTTTCCCCTGACGGTTCACGTACAGGCCACAGGGGAGCACCCAAGAAAACCCACTCAATACTGCCCATGTTGTCCAGGACAACAACCCTCACAGATCCAAAAGAACAGGACCAGATAATTACTTGGATGACCTCTCAAGCGTCCAGCAGTGGGTTAAGCAGCACCAGCACATCACGCACGAGGTCCGAGTCCTCAGCCAGTTAAAGTCTGGGCTTTCTTTGAAGACTGCACTGAGGATGTTACCATGGCGATTTGCAAGGTGTGCAAGACCCGCCTGAGCAGGGGGAAAAGTATTAACAACCTCTCCACCACCAGCATGAGCCGCCACATTCTATCCAAACATCCCACTCTGTGGGCAAACGCGGCAGGACAGGGTACCACCAGCAACACTGCCTCCCTTGGGTTCACCAGACTCACCACCAGACCCGCCTCAGCAGCAGCAGTAGCCCAGCCATTGCGTGGTTCACAACATTCACAAACATCAGACGATGCTGACACTGTCACTTTCCGGACTAGTGCTCTTGAGGTCTCCCAGTGTTCATCAAACACAACAACCAACAGCCCTTCGGTGTGCAGCGCTACGGTTGAGTTGTCTGTTTCTGAGATGTTTGAGCACAAGAGGAAATTGCCAGCAAATGACCCCCGGGCCGTGGCAGTAACAGCCAGCCAGCATAGCCAAGCTTCTGGCCTGCGAAATGCTGCCATATCGAGTGGTGGAGACAAACAGCTTCAAGGGCATGATGTCAGTGGCCATCCCACGTTACGTGGTTCCCAGCCGCTACCACTTTGCGCGCTCTGCAGTGCCTGAGTTGCATGAGCACGTGGTCAGCTAAATAACCCGAAGCTTGAAGAATGCCGTTGCCTGCAAGGTTCACCTCACCACTGACACCTGGACGAGTGCGTTCGGCCAGGGTCGATACATCTCCCTTACCGCGCACTGGGTGAACCTTGTGGAGCCTGGCAGCGATTCCTCACCTGCTACGGCGCGGGTGTTGCCCACGCCGCAAACAGCTGGATAACAACAGCAGCACCTACCTCTCTGACTCCTTCTCCTCCAACGCATCTCAAAGCTGTACCTCATCCGGAAATGCTAACCCAGCACCAGCAGCAGTAGGATCGTGGAAGCAGTGCAGCACAGCTGTTGGCATGCGTCAGCAAGCGTTGCTGAAGCTGATCTGCCTTGGGGATAAGCAGCACACAGGGGAGGAAATTTGGAGGGGAATAAAGGAACAGACGGATTTGTGGCTGGCACCGCTGGACCTGAAACCGGGCATGAAGCTAGACACCTGGCACGAACTGGCAATGTACGCAATAGAGGTGCTGGCTTGCCCGGCAGCCAGCGTTATGTCGGAACGCTGTTTCAGTGCTGCCGGAGGCATCATCACAGATCGGCGTATCCGCCTCTCCACAGAAAATGCAGACCGTCTGACTCAAATTAAAATGAATCAATCCTGGATTGGAAACGACTACGCAACACTCCTGGACCCCAACCAAGTAACATGACCGATGAACATCTGGGATGGTTTAGCGTTTCCGGTCCCTGTTTATTGAACCTCTCATCTGTATTACATTTATGACTGCATGGCGGCAAAAAGCATTGCTGCTATATCCGCACGCTTTTTGTCCTCATGCAAGGCCTGGGTTGTTGTGTCTCACAAAGCGTGGCCTTCTCCTCCTGCGCCTCCTCCTGTTCCATCACGTGTGCTGCTGCTGCTGCTGGGTTACCGTTGCCGCGTGGTCCCTGTTTATTGAACCTCTTATCTTTATTACATTTATGACTACATGGCGGTACAAAGCATGCTATCCGCACGCTTTTTGTCCTCATGCAAGGCCTGGGTTGTTGTGTCTCACAAAGCGTGGCCTTCTCCTCCTGCGCCTCCTCCTGTTCCATCACGTGTGCTGCTGCTGCTGCTGCTGCTGCTGGGTTACCGTTGCCGCGTGGTCCCTGTTTATTGAACCTCTTATCTTTATTACATTTATGACTACATGGCGGTACAAAGCATGCTATCCGCACGCTTTTTGTCCTCATGCAAGGCCTGGGTTGTTGTGTCTCACAAAGCGTGGCCTTCTCCTCCTGCGCCTCCTCCTGTTCCATCACGTGTGCTGCTGCTGCTGCTGGGTTACCGTTGCCGCGTGGTCACTGTTTATTGAACCTCTTATCTTTATTACATTTATGACTACATGGCGGTACAAAGCATGCTATCCGCACGCTTTTTGTCCTCATGCAAGGCCTGGGTTGTTGTGTCTCACAAAGCGTGGCCTTCTCCTCCTGCGCCTCCTCCTGTTCCATCACGTGTGCTGCTGCTGCTGCTGCTGCTGGGTTAGCGTTGCCGCGTGGTCCCTGTTTATTGAACCTCTTATCTTTATTACATTTATGACTACATGGCGGTACAAAGCATGCTATCCGCACGCTTTTTGTCCTCATGCAAGGCCTGGGTTGTTGTGTCTCACAAAGCGTGGCCTTCTCCTCCTGCGCCTCCTCCTGTTCCATCACGTGTGCTGCTGCTGGGTTAGCGTTGCCGCGTGGTCCCTGTTTATTGAACCACTTATCTTTATTACATTTATGACTGCATGGTGGTACAAAGCATGCTATCCGCACGCTTCTTGTCCTCATGCAAGGCCTGGGTTGTTGTGTCTCAAAGCGTGGCCTTCTCCTCCTGCGCCACCCTCCTCCTGTTCCATCACGTGTGCTGCTGCTGGGTTAGCATTACCGGTCCCTTTTCCTGGAACCTCTTATATGTATTACATTTATGACTGCATGCCGACAAAAAGCATGTTACCTGTGCAAAGAAAACAGACATTTCCCGCATTTAAAAGACAGTTTTCCCTTTGAAACTTTAAAATCGATTTTCTCAAAAACTATAAGCTCTTTTTGCTAAATTTTTTTTTCCTCTTGTACCCACTCCCAAGGTGCACATACCCTGTAAATTTGGGGTATGTAGCATATAAGGAGGCTTTACAAAGCACAAAAGTTCGGGTCCCCATTGACTTCCATTATGTTCGGAGTTCGGGTCGAACACCCGAACATCGCGGCCATGTTCGGCCTGTTCGGCCCGAACCCGAACATCTAGATGTTCGCCCAACACTAGCTGTAGCCTCATCTAAGTTAGAAAAGAATTATTATAACAGACCTGGCGTCTCCCCCTCTGTGGAATAGTCCAAATTACCGGGCAGATACATTGCTGGTAAAAACATTTTTCCGGCAGCGGCTTTTTAATTGATTTAACGGCTGGGCTGGGGAGATACCGGCCAGGTGGCAACCCTAGACTCCCCCCCCCCCCCGCATACATTACCGGAAGCCTGGTCCCGGGCATCTTCTCCACATTACGGCATCCGCATATAACTTTCTGTCACTCCAGTGACAGCGGAAGTTCAAATAGAGCGCCCTCTATTTGTACTCCCGCTGTCACTGCAGGGACACAGGACCAGTGGTGCTCAGCAGAGCTCGAATATTCGAGTAGCTCGAATATTCGAGCTCTTTTCCAGCTATTCGAGCTCGGTATTCGAGCTCCGAATAGCTGTAGCTATTCGAATGGGCTATTCGCGTACACTCGAATAGCCCATTCACTATTCGAGCTATTCGAGCAAACGGCGCTATTCGAGCTCGGTACCGAGCTCGAATAGCGTCATAGCCCAGATTGATGTCCTTAGAGCCAATCAGAGGGCTCCCAGGCCCTCTGACGGCAGCCAATCACAGAGGGGGACCCTGGCCAGCCCCTACCCTATAAATAGCGGCCGCCATGTTACGTTTCTCCGTCCTTGCCTGAGACTTGCATAGAGAGAGAGTTGCTCCTTTGTGCTTTGGCTTAGCAAGAGCTTTATTGTGGTCATTTACCTAGCGTTTTTGCTCACATACACCTCCTATACACACCTATATTGTTGTTAGTTAGTTAGACATTGTATTTTAGTTAGTAGCTTTTGTGTTACATAGAGACAGGCCAGCTGCTGCAGGCTTACAGCTTTAGGCCTCAGGGCCTGCCTGTGTGGGCAGCTGTCCTCCTGTCCTCTGTTTATTTCTCTCTATTCTATACCAGTATTTCTGCTGTCCTTTACTACTGATTGTATTAGTATTGTAGTTATATACTGTAACTGTACTAGGACACTCACTGTCACTGTTCATAGGCTACTAGCTGCTCCTGCGTGTGTGCACTCACTGTCTGTGTACACACTACACACACTCTATTTCCAAGTTCTGATAACTGATCAGGGTTGCCAACCCAAATTCTAATTTTTCCTGGACAAGATGGTCAAAAAATCTGGACACCCCAAATTTTAGACGGACAGGGGGCGGAGTCAGGGGCGGAGTCAGGGGCGGAGCCAGTAACAGGATTTTGGGGGAACTACATTTTGGGTTCTCTGTGGTTTTTTTTTTTTTTTATTGCTGACTTTGATTCATACAATCCTATATAATAAAATCCCTGTGCTGCTGAGTCCTCCTGTGTCCGTGCTTCCAGACCTGACAGTTTGTTGTCTGTGAATCTTGTTGCATTGTGGTGGGAAATAACAGCTTTTTCCAACTGCCATTTTCTACATAAAAGGACCACCATCATGAAAAATGTAGGCAGTTAAAATCTGACAGAGCGGACAGGTTTTGGGCCAGTGCATCTCCTCATGGGGGATTCTCAGGGTTTTCTTTGTTTTCAACAGCATTTCTTGAACAGCAGTCTAACTGCCAAAATAGTAAGATACCAGCCAGCCTCCCTAATCACTTACACACTATTTTGTTAGACTTTGCAACTGCTGTTCATGAAATGCTGTTGAAAACAAAGAAAACCCTGAAAATCCCCCATAAGGAGATGGACTGGCCCAAAACCTGTCCTGTCAGATTTTAATTGCCTACTTTTTTCAAGATAGTGGTCCTTTAAAATAACAGTATTTCCCTTTATTTAGCCACAACCGGCATAATCGGTTTGCAACAAATATGGAGAAACTATGCAGTCATCATCCTGGTCCTCATCTTTCACTTTCTCCAGCAACAACCCATCTCTGCAGTGTGTGATGCCCCTATCTATCTGTTGTCTCTCCTTTGCTCCCCCATCTTTGCACAAATCATCCCCTTATAACTCCCTCAGCCCCACATCATGTTCATCCCTTTCCTGCTCCCCATCCTAGCACACATCCACATGTCATCCCAGTCCTCCACTGCCTCCATAAACACCCATTTCTAAACTGCATAAAACCCCTCCCACCCTCAATCACTCTTCCCAATTTACCTGCCAGCTGCCACAGACTGTCACTCTGATGATCAATCATCATCATCCAAACCCCATAATTTCACTCAGCAGCACTAAAATGACTGTGCACTCACAGAGTGTGATCCCATCTACCCACCACCACAATGATACCCCACCCTAATAATTAGATCTTTTCAAGCCAGCAGCAGCCAGGCCCAGGCTGTCTCTCTCTCTCTCTCTCTGCCTGTGACTCCCACTGCCCCATACAGGCAGGCACTCACACAGGGTGGGTGATCCTCCTACCAGCATCCAACTGCGGCTCCTGAGTCCTGGTCATCCTCCTGATTCTGACCCATCCTGGTCCTGGAGTGAGGCGGGCAGACAGCCAGCGTGGGTGGCAGTGGTTGGAGCAGGAGCACACAGCCACTGCACTGGACAAAGTGTCACTGATGGTCGGTGGCAGGCAGTGGTGCCTCAGTCTCAGTCAGGCAGCCCCAGTGTATGCTCTGTATGGCCATGGCTGCTCCTTCTTTCCTTCCTCGTTTCCTCGTGGTGCCTGGCTGGAGGATGTGACATACCGTGGGCGGGCCCAGCTGCCTCTCTTCTAATTGGCTGGAGAGAAGCACAGCTGTTGTTTTCATTGGAAGGAGCCAGGGAGGAAAGAAGGGAGGGGGTCAGGGGACAGAGAGGAGGACCTGGTTTAGCCGCACAAGCCAGCAAGCCTGTGTACAGCGAAGCGTTCATGCGCAGAAGCAATCGCTGTGAAAATGACACTCATTGGACGGACGCCTGATCTCAAATACGGACAAGTACGGACAGTGCCTTTTTGGGGTCATAAATACGGACTGTCCGTATATATACGGACGCTTGGCAACCCTGTAACTGATTGATTATTGTAATTGAATATTGTAATTAGTTAGTTGTACTCACTGTTACTACTTACTGTACTAGGAGTCTAGGACACTCAGTCACTGTTCATAGGCTACTAGCTCCTGCGTGTGTGCACTCACTGTCTGTGTACACACTACACACACTCTATTTCCTTCTGATAACTGATTGATTATTGTAATTAGTTAGTTGTACTTACTGTTACTACTTACTGTACTAGGAGTCTAGGACACTCAGTCACTGTTCATAGGCTACTAGCTCCTGCGTGTGTGCACTCACTGTCTGTGTACACACTACACACACTCTATTTCCTTCTGATAACTGATTGATTATTGTAATTAGTTAGTTGTACTTACTGTTACTACTTACTGTACTAGGAGTCTAGGACACTCAGTCACTGTTCATAGGCTACTAGCTCCTGCGTGTGTGCACTCACTGTCTGTGTACACACTACACACACTCTATTTCCTTCTGATAACTGATTGATTATTGTAATTAGTTAGTTGTACTTACTGTTACTACTTACTGTACTAGGAGTCTAGGACACTCAGTCACTGTTCATAGGCTACTAGCTCCTGCGTGTGTGCACTCACTGTCTGTGTACACACACTACACACACTCTATTTCCTTCTGATAACTGATTGATTATTGTAATTAGTTAGTTGTACTTACTGTTACTACTTACTCTTACTGTACTAGGAGTCTAGGACACTCAGTCACTGTTCATAGGCTACTAGCTCCTGCGTGTGTGCACTCACTGTCTGTGTACACACACTACACACACTCTATTTCCTTCTGATAACTGATTGATTATTGTAATTAGTTAGTTGTACTTACTGTTACTACTTACTCTTACTGTACTAGGAGTCTAGGACACTCAGTCACTGTTCATAGGCTACTAGCTCCTGCGTGTGTGCACTCACTGTCTGTGTACACACACTGCACACACTCTATTTCCTTCTGATAACTGATTGATTATTGTAATTAGTTAGTTGTACTTACTGTTACTACTTACTGTACTAGGAGTCTAGGACACTCAGTCACTGTTCATAGGCTACTAGCTCCTGCGTGTGTGCACTCACTGTCTGTGTACACACTACACACACTCTATTTCCTTCTGATAACTGATTGATTATTGTAATTAGTTAGTTGTACTTACTGTTACTACTTACTGTACTAGGAGTCTAGGACACTCAGTCACTGTTCATAGGCTACTAGCTCCTGCGTGTGTGCACTCACTGTCTGTGTACACACTACACACACTCTATTTCCTTCTGATAACTGATTGATTATTGTAATTAGTTAGTTGTACTTACTGACTGTTACTACTTACTTACTTACTGTACTAGGGACACTCACTCAGTCACTGTTCATAGGCTAGCTCCTGCGCGTGTTTGCGCGTGCGTGCACTCACTGTCTGTAGTGTACACACACTAAATTTACTTGTGATTACTACTGATTATTGTAACTGCTAGTTGTACTTCCTGACTGTTACTACTTACTTACTGTACTAGGGACACTCACTCAGTCACCTCACCCACCAACCCACTCCATTAAAGTACCCCACTTTTCACCCGCCCTTTTAAAAAACTTTAGTCTATACGCCCAAAACATCGAAGATGTCTGGAAGTGGCAGCCAGCGCGGTTTGGGCAAGGGGAAGGGCAGCAAGGGAATCAGGAGGAGAGGGAGCAGCATTGTGGCAAGCCGCGGGCGCGGGCGCGCCACCATGCACAGTTCCGCAGCAGCAGCAGCAGCGTCAGTGGCTAACATTCCTCCCATAGCCACTGGCCGTGGACGCCTTGGGCGCCGCCCAGCAGGAGCATCTGCAACTCACGCTGCAGAGACACAGCAGCAGCAGCGTGTAGCACCTGCTCCGATTTTCCTCCAGCCGGGTCGGAAACGTCCCATTGAGGAAAAGCATGCAGACACTGTGGTGCAACTCATGACGGAGGATGAGCAGCCCGCCATCAGCTCTGCATCTGAGGCCTCCACCCTCACCACCACCACCACCACCCCTGTTCGCAGCAGCCGCCCAGCAGGGTCTGGGGAGGAGGCCAGTTCACCGTCACTCGCCGACCTGTCATTCAGCAGTCTTTTGACCCCAGGCATCATGAGTAAATTGTCTGCTGTTGTTGGCGATCTTGAGGAGGAGATGCTGATGGGCACTTTGGGGGATGAGGGATTGGACAGCAAGACTGTGGCGACAGTCAAGCAGCCCATCCATGCATCAGGAGAGGAGTTTGGGGGGTCCTCATCCCAGCAGGACATGTTTCAGGAGGGGGAGGATGTTGATGACCCGGTGACAGACAGAGACTGGGTGCCACCACCTCCAGGGGATGTCGTCCTCAGCAGCTCTGAGGAGGAGGATGCTCTTGTGGGCCTTGCAAGGAGGCGCATCATTGCAAGCATTGGCAGCAGCAGTAGGCAGGTCCCACAGCCTGCTGGTGTCTCAGGCTCAGCAGCAGCAGCAGCATCTGCCAGTACCACCACCAGCCGCACCCAAGCCCCCCAAGCCCCCCCCCCAACCACCACAGGGAGACAGGCAGCAGCGCTTCCATGCCGTAGGGGGATGTTTCTGTCACCAATCTGGCGCTTTTTCACCATGCCCACAGTGTACAGCAAGTACGCCACTTGCAACCACTGTCAGCGGAAGTTGAGCAGAGGTGCAGACCCCTTAAAGTTCTGCACCAGCTCGCTCATCAACCACCTTGCTGCGAAACATTTCCACCAGCATCAGGAGTTCCAGAGGCTGAAGGCATCTGGTGCTGGCAGTGGCACCACACCCATCACTGCACAGCCTTCAGCAGCAGCAGCAACAGCAGCCACCCGCCCTCCTGCTCCTCCAGCAGCACCAGCAGGAGTGCGGAAACGCACTGCTCCTCCCCCCTCTGCAACTCCTGCCGCCGACACTGAGGCCTGTTCTGGCAGCCAGTCCTCAGTGGCCTCCTCCGCTGTGTCTGCTGATTCCCGTGCCAGCAAAAGGCCACGCCAGAGCCTTTTGAGCGAGTCCTTCCAGGGGGTGGTTAGGGCTCTGCCTCCCAGCAGCCGTCGCGTGCGGCAGCTGAACGGCTTGCTGGCACGGGCCATGTGCTCCCAACTCCTGCCGTACACGCTCGTGCAGGAGGGGAGCGACATTCGTGCGCTGCTTGCTTGCGCAGCCCCAGACTGGCAGCTCCCCAGCAGACACTTTTTCTCCCGCAAGGCCATTCCTGCACTGCACCGCTTTGTGATGGCCAATGTGGAGCGAGGGCTGGAGCACGCGGTTGGTGAAAGGGTCCACGTCACCATGGACTCCTGGAGCAGCCGCTTCGGGACAGGCCGCTACCTGTCCTTCACTGTCCACTGGGTCAGCTTGGTGGAAGGGGGTGAGGATGGGAGAGCAGCAGCGGGCACAGCAGCAGCAGCAACACAGTGGGTGGTGCCACCCCGCAGGGTCAGGGGAACTGCAGCAGGTTCCTCCGATCCTCTGCCATCCTCCGGCACACCTGGCCAAACCCCCCGCCTCAGCAGCAGCGTGAAGGCCCGCCACTGCCAAGCGCTGCTGCACTTGGTCAGCCTTGGGAAGACCAAGCTGACGGCAACCCATGTGTTGGCCAAACTCCAGGAGCAGGAGAGGATTTGGCTGACCCCCAGAGGCCTCAGAGTCGGAGAGGTGGTGGCCGACAATGGGGCCAATCTGGTTGCCGCAATAGACAGGGGAAACCTGACCCACATCCCCTGTCTTGCCCACGTGCTGAACCTGGTAGTGCAGAAGTTCTTGCGCACCTACCAGGGGTTGGGCGAACTGCTGGAAACGGCAAGGAACGTTGTGCGTCACTTCCGGCGCTCGGCTGCAGCCTGTGCGAGCCTGGAAGACGTGCAAAAGGAGCTGGATCTGCCACGCCATCGGCTGATCCTTGACGTTCCGACTCGCTGGAACTCCACCCTGGCGATGTTGGAGCGTCTGGTTGAACAGAAGCACGCTGTCAACCAGTACCTTGCCCTGGCCACTGTTTCCGCCGCTCAGAGAAGGGACAAGACCAGCAACATCCCGTCCATCGTCCCCGATGATGACTGGAGGCACATGCAGCAGGTGTGCTTAGTGCTGGCTCCCTTTCTGCAGGCCACTAACATGGTGAGCAGGGACCATGCTATGGTCTGCGAGTGGGTGCCCCTGGTTTGTCTGCTGAACAGGGCCCTCGATGCTTTGCTGGAACAGGGAGCGGCAGCCTTGGACCAGCAGGAGCGGCAAGCAGCTGCACAGTCCACCTCTGAGGGGGAGGAGGAGGAGGACTTGGTGGAGGTCCCTGACCTTGCTGCTGATGAGGGGGAGCAGCACAGTGCAGCTGAGTTGGTGCGGGGGTGGAGAGAGGATGAGGCTGACGAGGCAGAGGAGGAGGATGAGGACAGCAGCACTGCCGTCGATGTGCCAGCAGACGTGGCCCGCCTCTTCCCAATGGCAGCGCACATGCTGACGTGCCTGCGCAGAGACCCCAGGGTGATCCAGATGAAGCAGAGGGAGGACATCTGGATCAGCATGATGTTGGACCCACGCCTCAAGGGGAAGTTGAGCCAGTTCCTGCCGCCTGCAGGAGGAGACCCAGCGCAACAAATAAGGAGCTTGCAGCAGGCCCTTGTTGAGCGCTTGGAGGAAGCCTTCCCCCAGCCTTCCACCCCCACTGTCCAGCAGCCAGCACAGAGGCAGCAGCAGGTGCCTGCATCCAGCAGCAAGCGCCCCACAGACCTGCTGTCTCTCAGCCACGAGCTCTACAGGACTGTAGAGGCTCCGGCAGCAGTGACTAGAGAGGAGGTGCATGCAGCAGCATCCTCCACCGGTCACAGCCAGCGCCTGACCCGCATGGTGGCTGACTACATGGGGTCCTACAGCGGGCTTGACAGCGATGCCCCTGTTGATCCCATGGAGTATTGGGTCAAGCGCCTGGAGATCTGGAGCGAGCTGGCGCAGTACGCCCTGGAAGTGCTGTCCTGCCCCCCTTCCAGCGTGCTGTCCGAGCGCTGCTTCAGTGCAGCTGGTGGTGTGGTCACCGAGAAACGCTCACGTCTGTCTCACAAGTCTGTGGACAGACTGACGTTTCTCAAGATGAACCAGGCGTGGGTGGAAGGCGAGTTCCTGGCCCCTGTTGTCGGCGAGAGGGGGACATGAACTGGCTAAGAACCATCGTTAATGTGCCTTACCACCCTTTACCACCTCCTGGCTCCTGCTCACTAAGCCAGCCTGGTTCACTTTGACTATTATGTCGCCTGCAGCCACACATTTTACACCTACAGTGGGCTGCTGTGTACTGCCCTTCTGCTGTCTGTCTGTGTTTCCCACTGCCAGGGTACACAGATTTACCTTCTGCTGCCACTCTGCCACCAGCTATTACGTCAAACAATAGCTATATATCTGTGTAATTTGTTTTACAAACAAAACCAAAAAACCATAAAAAAAAAAAAGGTTTAATTTTTCTGAGGTGCCCGGGTTGAAAACTGTGTTGTCCCAGTTGTGTATTGGACACGATGTGGGCTGCACGACCGCTGTCTGGGACCTCCTGTTGTGTTCATTTACGGCCTGGTATCACCGCTAGGTACCAGGGCTATTATGTCACGCTGCCTGCCTGCCTGCTGCCACACTCACACTACTCCTCCATTCCTCCTGCTGATGCTGCTGTCTGTCTGTGTTTCCCAACGCCAGGGTACACAGATTTACCTTCTGCTGCCACTATGCCACCAGCTATTACGTCAAAAAATAGCTATATCTGTGTAATTGGTTGTAAAACCAAAACTACAAAACCATAAAAAAAAAAAAAAGGTTTAATTTTTCTGAGGTGCCCGGGTTGAAAACTGTGTTGTCCCAGTTGTGTATTGGACACAATGTGGGCTACACGACCGCTGTCTGGGACCTCCTGCCTGCTGTGTTTATTTACAGCCCTGGTATCACCGCTAGGTACCAGGGCTATTATGTCACGCTGCCTGCCTGCTGCCACACTCACACTACTCCTCCATTCCTCCTGCTTATGCTGCTGTCTGTCTGTGTTTCCCAACGCCAGGGTACACAGATTTACCTTCTGCTGCCACTCTGCCACCAGCTATTACGTCAAAAAATAGCTATATCTGTGTAATTGGTTGTAAAACCAAAACTACAAAACCATAAAAAAAAAAAAAAGGTTTAATTTTTCTGAGGTGCCCGGGTTGAAAACTGTGTTGTCCCAGTTGTGTATTGGACACAATGTGGGCTACACGACCGCTGTCTGGGACCTCCTGCCTGCTGTGTTTATTTACAGCCCTGGTATCACCGCTAGGTACCAGGGCTATTATGTCACGCTGCCTGCCTGCTGCCACACTCACACTACTCCTCCATTCCTCCTGCTGATGCTGCTGTCTGTCTGTGTTTCCCAACGCCAGGGTACACAGATTTACCTTCTGCTGCCACTCTGCCACCAGCTATTACGTCAAACAATAGCTGCTCACATTACTCCTCCATTCCTCCTGCTGCTGCTGCTGCTGTCTGTCTGTCTGTGTTTCCCAACGCCAGGGTACACAGATTTACCTTCTGCTGCCACTCTGCCACCAGCTATTACGTCAAAAAATAGCTATATCTGTCTGTGTAATTTGTTGTAAAAACAAAACTACAAAACCATTAAAAAAAAAAAAGGTTTAATTTTTCTGAGGTGCCCGGGTTGAAAACTGTGTTGTCCCAGTTGTGTATTGGACACAATGTGGGCTACACGACCGCTGTCTGGGACCTCCTGCCTGCTGTGTTTATTTACAGCCCTGGTATCACCGCTAGGTACCAGGGCTATTATGTCACGCTGCCTGCCTGCTGCCACACTCACACTACTCCTCCATTCCTCCTGCTGATGCTGCTGTCTGTCTGTGTTTCCCAACGCCAGGGTACACAGATTTACCTTCTGCTGCCACTCTGCCACCAGCTATTACGTCAAACAATAGCTGCTCACATTACTCCTCCATTCCTCCTGCTGCTGCTGCTGCTGTCTGTCTGTCTGTGTTTCCCAACGCCAGGGTACACAGATTTACCTTCTGCTGCCACTCTGCCACCAGCTATTACGTCAAAAAATAGCTATATCTGTCTGTGTAATTTGTTGTAAAAACAAAACTACAAAACCATAAAAAAAAAAAAAGGTTTAATTTTTCTGAGGTGCCCGGGTTGAAAACTGTGTTGTCCCAGTTGTGTATTGGACACAATGTGGGCTACACGACCGCTGTCTGGGACCTCCTGCCTGCTGTGTTTATTTACAGCCCTGGTATCACCGCTAGGTACCAGGGCTATTATGTCACGCTGCCTGCCTGCTGCCACACTCACACTACTCCTCCATTCCTCCTGCTGATGCTGCTGTCTGTCTGTGTTTCCCAATGCCAGGGTACACAGATTTACCTTCTGCTGCCACTCTGCCACCAGCTATTACGTCAAACAATAGCTGCTCACATTACTCCTCCATTCCTCCTGCTGCTGCTGCTGCTGTCTGTCTGTCTGTGTTTCCCAACGCCAGGGTACACAGATTTACCTTCTGCTGCCACTCTGCCACCAGCTATTACGTAAAAAAATAGCTATATCTGTCTGTGTAATTTGTTGTAAAAACAAAACTACAAAACCATTAAAAAAAAAAAAAGGTTTAATTTTTCTGAGGTGCCCGGGTTGAAAACTGTGTTGTCCCAGTTGTGTATTGGACACAATGTGGGCTACACGACCGCTGTCTGGGACCTCCTGCCTGCTGTGTTTATTTACAGCCCTGGTATCACCGCTAGGTACCAGGGCTATTATGTCACGCTGCCTGCCTGCTGCCACACTCACACTACTCCTCCATTCCTCCTGCTGATGCTGCTGTCTGTCTGTGTTTCCCAACGCCAGGGTACACAGATTTACCTTCTGCTGCCACTCTGCCACCAGCTATTACGTCAAACAATAGCTGCTCACATTACTTCTCCATTCCTTCTGCTGCTGCTGCTGCTGTCTGTCTGTCTGTGTTTCCCAACGCCAGGGTACACAGATTTACCTTCTGCTGCCACTCTGCCACCAGCTATTACGTCAAAAAATAGCTATATCTGTCTGTGTAATTTGTTGTAAAAACAAAACTACAAAACCATAAAAAAAAAAAAAAGGTTTAATTTTTCTGAGGTGCCCGGGTTGAAAACTGTGTTGTCCCAGTTGTGTATTGGACACAATGTGGGCTACACGACCGCTGTCTGGGACCTCCTGCCTGCTGTGTTTATTTACAGCCCTGGTATCACCGCTAGGTACCAGGGCTATTATGTCACGCTGCCTGCCTGCTGCCACACTCACACTACTCCTCCATTCCTCCTGCTGATGCTGCTGTCTGTCTGTCTTTCCCAACGCCAGGGTACACAGATTTACCTTCTGCTGCCACTCTGCCACCAGCTATTACGTCAAACAATAGCTGCTCACATTACTCCTCCATTCCTCCTGCTGCTGCTGCTGCTGTCTGTCTGTCTGTGTTTCCCAACGCCAGGGTACACAGATTTACCTTCTGCTGCCACTCTGCCACCAGCTATTACGTCAAAAAATAGCTATATCTGTCTGTGTAATTTGTTGTAAAAACAAAACTACAAAACCATAAAAAAAAAAAAAGGTTTAATTTTTCTGAGGTGCCCGGGTTGAAAACTGTGTTGTCCCAGTTGTGTATTGGACACAATGTGGGCTACACGACCGCTGTCTGGGACCTCCTGCCTGCTGTGTTTATTTACAGCCCTGGTATCACCGCTAGGTACCAGGGCTATTATGTCACGCTGCCTGCCTGCTGCCACACTCACACTACTCCTCCATTCCTCCTGCTGATGCTGCTGTCTGTCTGTGTTTCCCAATGCCAGGGTACACAGATTTACCTTCTGCTGCCACTCTGCCACCAGCTATTACGTCAAACAATAGCTGCTCACATTACTCCTCCATTCCTCCTGCTGCTGCTGCTGCTGTCTGTCTGTCTGTGTTTCCCAACGCCAGGGTACACAGATTTACCTTCTGCTGCCACTCTGCCACCAGCTATTACGTAAAAAAATAGCTATATCTGTCTGTGTAATTTGTTGTAAAAACAAAACTACAAAACCATTAAAAAAAAAAAAAGGTTTAATTTTTCTGAGGTGCCCGGGTTGAAAACTGTGTTGTCCCAGTTGTGTATTGGACACAATGTGGGCTACACGACCGCTGTCTGGGACCTCCTGCCTGCTGTGTTTATTTACAGCCCTGGTATCACCGCTAGGTACCAGGGCTATTATGTCACGCTGCCTGCCTGCTGCCACACTCACACTACTCCTCCATTCCTCCTGCTGATGCTGCTGTCTGTCTGTGTTTCCCAACGCCAGGGTACACAGATTTACCTTCTGCTGCCACTCTGCCACCAGCTATTACGTCAAACAATAGCTGCTCACATTACTTCTCCATTCCTTCTGCTGCTGCTGCTGCTGTCTGTCTGTCTGTGTTTCCCAACGCCAGGGTACACAGATTTACCTTCTGCTGCCACTCTGCCACCAGCTATTACGTCAAAAAATAGCTATATCTGT
The DNA here is from genome assembly GCF_040937935.1 of Hyperolius riggenbachi. Lineage (NCBI taxonomy): Eukaryota > Metazoa > Chordata > Amphibia > Anura > Hyperoliidae > Hyperolius > Hyperolius riggenbachi. The sequence continues at coordinate 134,093,348 of NC_090649.1, forward strand.
CTGTGTAATTTGTTGTAAAAACAAAACTACAAAACCATAAAAAAAAAAAAAAGGTTTAATTTTTCTGAGGTGCCCGGGTTGAAAACTGTGTTGTCCCAGTTGTGTATTGGACACAATGTGGGCTACACGACCGCTGTCTGGGACCTCCTGCCTGCTGTGTTTATTTACAGCCCTGGTATCACCGCTAGGTACCAGGGCTATTATGTCACGCTGCCTGCCTGCTGCCACACTCACACTACTCCTCCATTCCTCCTGCTGATGCTGCTGTCTGTCTGTCTTTCCCAACGCCAGGGTACACAGATTTACCTTCTGCTGCCACTCTGCCACCAGCTATTACGTCAAACAATAGCTGCTCACATTACTCCTCCATTCCTTCTGCTGCTGCTGCTGCTGTCTGTCTGTCTGTGTTTCCCAACGCCAGGGTACACAGATTTACCTTCTGCTGCCACTCTGCCACCAGCTATTACGTCAAAAAATAGCTATATCTGTCTGTGTAATTTGTTGTAAAAACAAAACTACAAAACCATAAAAAAAAAAAAGGTTTAATTTTTCTGAGGTGCCCGGGTTGAAAACTGTGTTGTCCCAGTTGTGTATTGGACACAATGTGGGCTGCACGACCGCTGTCTGGGACCTCCTGCCTGCTGTGTTTATTTACAGCCCTGGTATCACCGCTAGGTACCAGGGCTATTATGTCACGCTGCCTGCCTCATTGACTGCCTGCTGCCACACACTCATCCTCCTCCTCCTGCTGCTGAATTTACCTCCTGCTGTCTGTGTGTTTCCACTGCCAGGGAGCACATACAATGGCGCTTCCAACATGCGTGCGCCACCAGCTATTTGTTACGCTCAAAAATAGCTGCATTTCTTTAAAAAAAAAATTTGAAAAGAGAAATAAGTGAAGAAGAAGACGATATAGAAGAAGATGAAGAAGATGAAGAAGAAGAAGATGAAGAAGAAGAAGAAGAAGATGAAGAAGAAGAAGAAGAAGAAGAAGAAGAAGAAGAAGAAGAAGAAGGAGAAGAAGATGAAGAAGAAGAAGATGAAGATGATGAAGAAGAAGAAGATGAAGAAGAAGATGAAGATGAAGAAGATGAAGAAGATGAAGAAGATGAAGAAGATGAAGAAGATGAAGATGAAGAAGATGAAGAAGAAGAAGATGATGAAGAAGAAGAAGAAGATGAAGAAGAAGATGAAGAAGATGAAGAAGAAGAAGATGAAGAAGATGAAGATGAAGAAGATGAAGAAGATGAAGAAGATGAAGAAGAAGAAGATGAAGATGATGAAGAAGAAGAAGATGAAGAAGAAGATGAAGATGATGAAGAAGAAGAAGATGAAGAAGATGAAGAAGATGAAGATGAAGAAGATGAAGAAGATGAAGAAGAAGAAGATGATGAAGAAGAAGAAGAAGATGAAGAAGAAGATGAAGAAGATGAAGAAGATGAAGAAGAAGAAGAAGATGAAGAAGTTGAAGATGAAGAAGATGAAGAAGAAGAAGAAGAAGATGAAGAAGATGAAGAAGATGAAGAAGAAGAAGAAGATGAAGAAGTTGAAGATGAAGAAGATGAAGAAGAAGAAGAAGAAGAAGAAGAAGATGAAGAAGATGAAGAAGAAGATGAAGAAGAAGATGAAGAAGAAGATGAAGAAGATGAAGAAAAAGAAGATGAAGAAGAAGAAGATGATGATGAAGAAGATGATGATGAAGAAGAAGAAGACAATATAAAAGAAGAAGAAGATATAGAAGAAGATATAGAAGAAGAAGATATAGAAGAAGAAGATATAGAAGAAGAAGAAGAAGAAGAAGAAGATATAGAAGATAAAGAAGAAGAAGAAGAAGTATATACAGTACTGAACAAATTTCTGGACACAACTTCTCTTTTCAACTTTTTTTTTTAAAGGAACATCCCCACATAATCACTTGCTGTTGTTACTTGGAAAAAAAGAGGTTTCTTGCATCATTCACCCTCAAAACAAGTGTTGGAAGCTATTTAAGGCCATTTCGAATAGTCAGCTCGAATAATGAGCTCGAATACCGACTCGAATAGTGAGCTCGAATTCCGAGGTCGAATCGAATAGTAAAAATTATTCGACTCGAATATTCGACTGATCTCGAATAATTTACTATTCGAATTCGACCTAACTCGAATTTTGAAAAGGGGTATTTGAGCAACACTACACAGGACGTTATACATGGATGCCGGATACCGTGTCGCGGAGAAGATGCCAGCCGGGAGCCAGGAGGTGATGCGGAGAAGATGCCGAGAGCCAGCTTCAGGTAATGTATACCTGTGTCGATCGTACGCCGCTAGCGATGCGCTCCCTACCCACGGGCAATCAACAGTAATTTCTCGCACGAAGCGATCGACGGGACCGATCTATTTTGAGATGAAATCGATCGAAATTTAGCGTTTAGCGTGAATGATTTGACAGCAGATTCGATCCCAGTGATTGAATCTGCTGTCGATCGGCGGGTAATCGGCCTAGTGTATGGCCAGCTTTAGAGCTGGATAATGGAAGAGGCTCCACAGATGGACACAGGAGTAATGAACAAGAGAGCAAGATTGCCCAGAGCAAATGCAGCTCTTGGCTGCCTATCAGGCTAGATGCTATGTGATACAATACATAACAGGTGTAGTCGGTAACAGGCTTGGGTCATACACGTTAGTTCAGATGTCAGTCGTATTGGAAGGATTAGGCACATTCATAGTCGAGAGGCAGGAAAAGGTTGGTACACAATACAATATTACAATAATACAATACTGACTGACTAGAGTACATATATATCATGCTGATGCGCAATATATGAAATGTAGCTCTCAAATAACTCACTAGCTAAAGCACAAGTAAAGATAATTAACAAGACAGACAGACGGATTGCTCAGCCAATCTAGTCGTCCTTTCAGAGACGGCAACATTCACACTGAGATAGACAAGACTAACAAGTAGGAGTGAACTAATCACAACCACTGCTATAGTTCATCCTCAAGAACAAGGCTAGAAGGAATACTACCAGTCACCAACGTGGTGCTGGCAGAATCTAACTATCAGGATCAGAAGGACTTCACTGACCACTGAAGGTCAGCAAATGTCCAGCAGACATGACAATACAGAGCAAGGCATTATACATTTACAATAATAACTTTCACAGCATGGACCCACCGACAACTCAGAGAGCTAAACGCTATGTCGGGTGGGGTCTGAAATGGGAGGCAGACTTTTATGCTGGCATCAGGCAATGGATGCAGGTATGCAAATCTCCACAGAGCTGAATGGTAATCACTCAATCCTGAGCTGGCTTGATTAACATTTGCTAGCTGGTTGTGGATAGAGTTGGGCCGAACCTCCGATTTTAGGTTCGCGAACCTGGTTCGCGAACTTCCGCGGAAGGTTCGGTTCGCGTTAAAGTTCGCGAACCGCAATAGACTTCAATGGGGATGCGAACTTTGAAAAAAAAAATAATTATGCTGGCCACAAAAGTGACGGAAAAGATGTTTCAAGGGGTCTAACACCTGGAGGGGGCATGGCGGAGTGGGATACATGCCAAAAGTCCCCGGGAAAAATCTGGATTTGACGCAAAGCAGCGTTTTAAGGGCAGAAATCACATTGAATGCTAAATGAGAGGCCTAAAGTGCTTTCAAACATCTTGCATGTGTATACATCAATCAGGTAGTGTAATTAAGGTACTGCTTCACACTGACACACCAAAACTCACCGTGTAACACACCGCAAACAGCTGTTTGTGTAGTGACGGCCGTGCTGGACTGGTGCGCACCATGGCGAGAGTGCAGGTTTTGGTGGCTTTACAGCCCATATGGTCGCCTGGCTGATGTAGCTGAATGACAGAACAGTGACTGTCCAGCTGATCAAATTTGGTCTGACCACAATGAGGCAACGACCTTATTATCGTGGGTGTGCCCCCCGAGACACTCATCTAGGCGCCGGTCATTGCTTCATTGTGATACGCAAGCCCCTTCACCACGGCAAGGTAATGATCACGAAGGGGAATGGGCGCATGTACATGCCTTTTCTTTTGTTGTTGCAGCTGCCCGCAGTGCAGCCAGAAAAATTAGGCAGTCATGTACACGCACCAGAAAAATTATTACAGCGGCCGCTGCTAGCAGCGGCCTAAAAAATTCAGCAATCCGCCTGGAGTCCCGGACCCTGTTGGTGGTGGCGGAGAAGGTAGTCAAGCGGCCTGCAGGCAGACATGCTGTGTGGAGGGACTGGGAGCGACTTAGTCTTCTTGGGGCAGGCCAGGCAGCCAGTCACACGGTGTGCAGGCAGAGATGCTGTGTGTGCGGGGACTGACTTAGTCTTGGGTGTGTGCGGGGACTGACTTAGTCTTGGGGCGGGCAGCAGCCCTCCGGGATCCATGCCTCATTCATTTTGATAAAGGTGAGGTACTTAACACTTTTGTGACTTAGGCGACTTCTCTTCTCTGTGACAATGCCTCCAGCTGCGCTGAAGGTCCTTTCTGACAGGACGCTTGCGGCAGGGCAGGAGAGAAGTTGGATGGCAAATTGGGACAGCTCTGGCCACAGGTCAAGCCTGCGCACCCAGTAGTTCAAGGGTTCCTCATCTCTGTTCACAGCAGTGTCTACATCCACACTTAAGGCCAGGTAGTCGGCTACCTGCCGTTCCAGGCGTTGGTGGAGGGTGGATCCGGAAGGGCTACGGCGAGGCGTTGGACTAAAGAACGTCCGCATGTCCGACATCACCATGAGATCGCTGGAGCGTCCTGTCTTTGACTGCGTGGACACGGGAGGAGGATTAGTGGCAGTGGTACCTTGCTGGCGTTGTGCCGTCACATCACCCTTAAAGGCATTGTAAAGCATAGTTGACAGCTGGTTCTGCATGTGCTGCATCCTTTCCACCTTCCGGTGAGTTGGTAACAGGTCCGCCACTTTGTGCCTGTACCGAGGGTCTAGTAGTGTGGCCACCCAGTACAGGTCATTCTCCTTGAGGTTTTTTATACGGGGGTCCCTCAACAGGCAGGACAGCATAAAAGACGACATCTGCACAAAGTCGGATCCAGTACCCTCCATCTCCTCTTGCTCTTCCTCAGTGACGTCAGGTAAGTCAACCTCCTCCCCCCAGCCGCGAACAATACCACGGGAAGGTTGAGCAGCACAAGCCCCTTGCGATGCCTGCTGAGGTTGTTCTCCTGCCGCTGTCCCTTCCTCCTCCTCCTCCCCCAAAGAAACACCTTGCTCATCATCCTCTAAATCTGACTCGTCTTCTGCACACGACTTCTCTTCTTCCTCCTCCTCCCCCCTCTGTGCTGCCGCAGGTGTTGAGGAAACAGCTGGGTCTGATGAAAATTGGTCCCATGCCTGTTCCTGCCATAACGGTTCCTGGTCACGCTCATTCACAGCTTCATCCGCCACTCTACGCACAGCACGCTCCAAGAAGTAAGCGTAGGGAATTAAGTCGCTGATGGTGCCCTCACTGCGGCTCACCAGGTTGGTCACCTCCTCAAACGGCTGCATGAGCCTGCATGCATTTTTCATCAGTGTCCAGTTGTCGGGCCAGAACATCCCCATCTTCCCAGACTGTTTCATTCTACTGTAGTTGTAGAGGTAGTGGGTCACGGCTTTCTTCTGTTCTAGCAGGCGGGAGAACATGAGCAGGGTCGAGTTCCAGCGAGTCGGGCTATCGCAAATGAGGCGTCTCACCGGCATGTTGTTTTTGCGCTGAATTTCCGCAAAGCGTGCCATGGCTGTGTAAGACCGCCTCAAATGCCCACAGAACTTCCTGGCCTGCTTCAGGACATTCGCTAAGCCAGGGTACTTTGCCACAAATCTTTGAACCACTAGATTCATGACATGTGCCATGCAGGGTATGTGTGTCAGCTTCCCCATATGCAAAGCGGCAAGCAGATTGCTGCCGTTGTCGCACACCACGTTGCCTATCTCCAGGTGGTGCGGGGTCAGCCACTCATCCACCTGTTTCTTAAGAGCAGCCAGGAGAGCTGCTCCAGTGTGACTCTCCGCTTTGAGACAAGACATGTCTAAGATGGCGTGACACCGTCTTACCTGGCATGCAGCATAGGCCCTGCGGAGCTGGGGCTGTGTAGCTGGAGAGGAGAACTGCCACTCAGCCAAGGAGGAGGAGGACAGCGAAGAGCATGTAGCAGGAGGAGAGGAGGTGGCAGGAGGCCTGCCTGCAAGCCGTGGAGGTGTCACAATTTGGTCCGCTGCGCCCTGCTTGCCATCGTTCACCACCAGGTTGACCCAATAGGCTGTGTACGTAATGTAGCGGCCCTGCCCGTGCTTGGCAGACCAGGCATCCGTGGTCAGGTGTACCCTTGACCCAACGCTGTTCGCAAGAGATGACACCACTTGCCTCTCAACTTCACGGTGCAGTTGGGGTATGGCCTTTCTCGAAAAATAAGTGCGGCCTGGCATCTTCCACTGCGGTGTTCCGATGGCCACAAATTTACGGAAGGCCTCAGAGTCCACCAGCCGGTATGGTAACAGCTGCCGAGCTAACAGTTCCACCACGCCAGCTGTCAGACGCCGGGCAAGGGGGTGACTGGCCGAAATTGGCTTCTTCCGCTCAAACATTTCCTTCACGGACACCTGACTGCTGCTGTGGGCAGAGGAGCAGGAACCGCTCAAGGGCAGAGGCGGAGTGGAGGAGGGTGCCTGTGAAGGTGGAAGGGAGAAAGCGGCAGAAGCAGATAATGATCCTGATGGAGGAGGAAGAGGAGAAGGAGGGTGGCTTTGCTTTTGTGTGCTGCTGCTGCTTTTCCTCAGGTGGCCATCCCATTGCTGTTTGTGCCTTTTCTCCAGGTGCCTTCGTAAGGCACTTGTCCCTACGTGAGTGTTGGCCTTTCCACGGCTCAATTTTTGTTGGCAGAGCGAACAGATGGCTTTGGTCCGATCTGAGGCACACACATTAAAAAATTTCCACACCGCTGAGCCACCCTGGGATGTGGGCACTATGGGGACCTCAGCAGCTGATGCTGAAGGGCAAGTTGGCTGGCTGTACATAGGTGGCGATACATGGTGCCGGACTCTGCCACCAGCTGTTTCTGACGAAGAGCTGCCCCAGCTTCTTTCAGCAACTTCTCTCCTCCTACTACTCTCTGACTCCCCCTCTGAACTGTCCCCCTCTTCATCTCCTCTATTGGGAACATACAGAGGATCCCTATTACCGTCATCATCGTAGTCATCCTGCCCAGCTTCGCTTGCCTCAGACAAATCCAAACTTGCACCATCAGTAGGTCCTTCATCCTCCTGACACGTTACATCCATAGTGTTGCCGCGTAACTCAGACATATGAGCTGGTGAAAATTCATCTGGCTGTAACAACAATGGCTGTGCATCAGTGATTTCACCACTAAATAATTCTTGCGAAGTGTCAAATGCAGCGGAAGTGGTGCTAGTAGTAGCGCTGGTGGCTGAGCAAGATGAGGTGTTCTGTGTCGCTAAATACTCAACCACGTCCTGACAATCTTGGGAGGTGATGGGACGTGCCTTCTTCCGAGCACTGTACTGTGGGCCAGGTCCACACGAAATTACATTTACACGACCTCGCGCAGACCTGCCGGGTGGCCTTCCTCTGGTTCTGGCACTATCTCTTCCTCTACCTGTTTTGTCCATATCGGGTATGCACGGAGTGGTATATCACACTGCGTGCACTCACGTAGGTAGGTGGGTTCACTTAACTGCACAGGTATGCGCACTGATGCGGTGGGTTCACTGAACAGAACAGGTATACAGTGGCGGGTTCACAGAACAGGTATGCAGTGGCAGGTTCACTGAACACAACAGGTATGCAGTGGCGGGTTCACTGAACAGGTATACAGTGGCGGGTCCACTGAACAGAACAGGTATGCAGTGGCGGGTTCACTGAACAGGTATACAGTGGCGGGTCCACTGAACAGAACAGGTATGCAGTGGCGGGTTCACTAAACAGAACAGGTATACAGTGGCGGGTTCACAGAACAGGTATGAAGTGGCAGGTTCACTGAACACAACAGGTATGCAGTGGCGGGTTCACTAAACAGGTATACAGTGGCGGGTCCACTGAACAGAACAGGTATGCAGTGGCGGGTTCACTGAACAGGTATGCAGTGGTGGGTTCACAGAACAGGTATGCAGTGGTGGGTTCACAGCACAGGTATGCAGTGGTGGGTTCAATGAACAGGTATACAGTGGCGGGTCCACTGAACAGAACAGGTATGCAGTGGCAGGTTCACTGAACAGGTATGCAGTGGTGGGTTCACAGCACAGGTATGCAGTGGTGGGTTCACAGAACAGGTATGCAGTGGTGGGTTCACAGCACAGGTATGCAGTGGTGGGTTCAATGAACAGGTATACAGTGGCGGGTCCACTGAACAGAACAGGTATGCAGTGGCAGGTTCACTGAACAGGTATGCAGTGGTGGGTTCACAGCACAGGTATGCAGTGGTGGGTTCACTGAACAGGTATGCAGTGGTGGGTTCACAGCACAGGTATGCAGTGGTGGGTTCACAGCACAGGGATGCAGTGGTGGGTTCACAGCACAGGTATGCAGTGGTGGGTTCACAGCACAGGTATGCAGTGGTGGGTTCACAGCACAGGTATGCAGTGGTGGGTTCACAGAACAGGTATGCAGCCAGACAGGAACAAGTTAAGCCCAACTAATCTTTCCCTGAGAGACAGTCTGCAGCAGCTCGCCCTACTCTGACTAATGCAGGCACACGAGTGGCCGTAATGGCCGCCGCTGCCTGCCTTATATAAGGGGGGGTGGGGCTCCAGGGGCTAGTGTAGCCTAATTGGCTACACTGGGCCTGCTGACTGTGATGTAGAGGGTCAAAGTTGACCCTCCATGTGCATTATGGGGCGAACCGAACTTCCGCAAAGGTTCGCCTGCGGGACGCGAACGCAAACCACTGAAGTTCGCATGGAACCGTTCGCAGGCGAACCGTTCGGCCCAACTCTAGTTGTGGATGCAAAGGACTCCCATAGGAAATACATGCAGTATTATGTAACAACATGCATGCAGGAAATCCAGGGCTATCTGGCTGCAGCTCAGCTGCAACAAGCAATTGGTGGAAAGATGACAGCATCCTGAGCTGCCCAGAACTGCAGAGCGATTGCAAATGACAATGAGACTCATTGCAAATGCACAACCGAATGCAAGCAGATAAGCCAGAACTGTACGTTTGCAGCTCCACTGCAACAGACAGAATACGCTACAGGAGGGATCCTTAAAGTAAAATAGTAGTTCTGGTCAAGGAGAGATGCAGGGCAATGCTGAACTACTCAGCACTAGAAGTACTGTTTGTTTTTTGTTTTTACCCTTACTTGAGAATTAACTCTATAAACTGTATTTTCCATCTTCTACCATTGACTATCAAAGTGCATTATTCTAATACGATGATTAATAAAATGAGAAGCACATCTGTAATAGGTAGTGACTAGTGAGGACACCCTTTGTTGATCACTGCATAGCTGGAACACATAGCGCTCTGTTAAATAATCCTGTGCCCAGCCTGATACAGAGCCAGACAGAAGCAGGAGGTGAACTATATAGTCCTTAAAGTGATGGTCCAAGCAAATAAATAGTGGTCTGTTAAACTACTGTGCCTGCGCAGTACCGTCCTATTGATGTCAGCGAGACCACGTGACCCGCGCCGTGGAACGCAGCAGCAGCGGACCCGGAACCCAACCTGGCGAGGTCAGCTTTGCCAGCGCAGGAGACCAGGAGCCACCGGTGCTGCGGCGAGGGCACAGGACTGCTGCAAGGGGCTGGAGGAAGCCCCAGGTAAGTGGATCTTTATTTTTTCATTTGCTTGAATGTTTCCTTTAAAGAACAACTATCATGACACATTGTACAATTTAAAATACATACATACCCAGTTTAGATTTCTTCCAGATAAAATACACTGTATTTTTTTCTATGTTGCTGTCACTTAGTTTAGGTAGTACAAATCTGTCAGATCTGGCAGGGGTTGGACTAGTTCCTCTCTTAATGGGGGATTCTCAGATATTTCTTTATTTACAAATGCACTTAATGAACAAGAAATGCTTAGTCCAACCGCCAGAATAGTGTTCAACAATTAAGGAGGCTGGTTTGGTACCTTTGTATATTGTATATTCTTTCCAGGGAATGCTTTTGAAAAGAATAAAGGCGATATAGAGAATCCCCTATGAGGAGATTAAACTAGTCCAAATCCTGTCAGATCTGACATTTTTTTTTCTGTCTACTGTGACTGCAACTTAGAAAGAAAAAAAAAAAAATATATAGTGCATTCTGCTGTGGGAGACATGTACATTTTATATGTGTGCATTTTAAATTTTACAATTTTCTGCAATAACTGTCCTTTAATCCAGATGGCACCAATACAAAATGTATTCAGCTGCTTTTTCATATGAGAAAATCCGTATACAAGAAGCCAGCTCCTTCTAGCACAGGCTAATGGGCTCTACTGACAAAGAACTGGAGGTATTTGAAATGATATCTAAACTTTTATCAAAGTTGCTTTGAATTCAAATATAGCAGTTTTAAGGCTCCCTGCACACTGCAAATCCGTTTTCCGATTCCGATTCCGATTCCGATTCCGTTTCCGATTTTCCTTGAATACATTCAACAGAAAAACGGATCAAAAAACGCAGCATGCAGTTAAGATTAAAAATCTGAATCGGAATCGGATGTAAAAACAGATTAAAAATCTGAATCTGAATCTGATTTGCTTGCAGTGTGCAAGAGGCCTTAATCATGGAAGCAACACTATCTCCAGCTGGGAAGTGGAGATAAATTAATTAGGGCCATAAAAGAAACCAGGGACTAGAAGGTATTTGAGATGTTCTATTTAAATTTTAAGCCATTCTGGGGAAAGAACTGCTATAATTTCACATACTCATTACCTCCCAATCTTCGTGAACTGTGCTCACTGCTCAGTAGTCAGTACTTCTTTCTGAATACAGCAGCACTCTTTTTTTTTTTAAAGGCATGAGTTTTTTCCAAGCTTTATTGTACTACACTTTTCTCAGCTTTTAAAAGAGCAGAATTCATTTTATCCTGTTACTGGTCTGATTGGGGATTGTACAGCAGAACATGTCAATGATAATTGTAGTTATGTTTGCCAGTACAGTTATCCTTTAAAATCCACCTTTAACTTAATAGGGGTATTGCAGTGAAAATAACATCATGAATAAAATTGCTTATTTTTTTTACAATATTTATTTATAGATTATTTGGTCACTGTTTGTCCATTGTAATATTTTTTAAAAAGTCCAAATTTTGGTTTGACCAAAATCCAATCGGACGATGATATTTATAATCATTCATAATCGATTGTGCACCTCAATGGAGATTATTTACAACCAATTGGACTGTTAGTGGCCACCTTTACATCAGTAGGGGAAGCTTCCTGGATGCTGCTTCCCTGATTCTTTGTGAGCCCATCTTCTGCCAGCTGGGACCTTCTTCATCTTCACAGCTGCACTCCCCTCCATGTACAAGTGTGGCCATACTACAGAGGTGCCAGTGGGTTCCCGCCTGCACAGTAGCACAAAGCATAAATGCACGGAGAAAAAAAGCCATGCGCAATCGGCTTTGAGCCACTGCACGGGGCGTACTGCCCAATGAGGCCACGCTTGTCCATAGAGGGGGGCAGCAGCCTCTAGAAATCTTTTACTTTAATGTCCAAGATCGTTTAGACGGTCCCAACGCAGCACAGACCAGAGAAACCTCTGGACCATCAAGAGGGTTCCCCTACTGAGGTAAGTATCTTACTTATTTTTAAGCCTTGGTCTGCACAAGCCATTTTTCATTCCACAAGCTAAATGTCAGGGATAAAACTGTGTATACATATTCAAAGACATTCCCTTTGAAAAAAAAAACCAGTTGTTTGCCCGCGATATCCATCTTGCTGGCAAAAAAGTGGGTGTTCACCAGCTCCTATCTCATTTCTGACTACTTCATGTGGGAAATGATGAGATATGGGCAGGGCCGGCCTTAGGTTTCACAGCGCCCTGAGCGTAACCAGATTTTGGTGCCCCCCCCCCCATTCATCCTCTTTGCGCGCGCACACACACACCCATGTGCAAGATTCACTTTAGTGTATCTAGGCAGATCCCCCCCCTTTAGTGTATATATTAGGCAGATCCCCCCTTAGTGTATATATAATATATACACTAAGGGCGGGATCTGCCTATATATACACTAAAGGGGGATCTGACTACTACATATACAAGACTAGTAACCTATATACACTAAGGGGGAAATCTGTATGTATGTATGTGTATATATATATATATATATATATATATATATATATATATATATATATTAAAGGGGGGATCTGCCTACAAGACTAGTAGCCTATCCCCCACCTTGGTGTTTATTGTAGGCTACTAGTCTTGTAGGCAGATCCCCCCTTTAGTGCCTTTAGTGTGTTTGTGTGTGTGTGTGTATATATATATATATATATATATATATATATAAATATATATATATATATATATATATATATATATATATATATATATATATATATATATATATATATATAAATAAATATATATATATATATATATATATATATATATATAAATATATATATATATATATATATATATATATGTATATATATACACAGATCCCTCCATAGTGTGTATATATAAGCTTAGGCTACTACTAGTTCCCCTCTTAGTTAGGCAGCAAATTCCCCCTTACCAAACCCCCCACCCCACCTTCTCCTTATACTAGTACAGTGTAGGTAGCCGGGTTAGGGATGGGATCAAGGAGAGCCTTACTTGGTGAGTGCACGAGAGAGTGCATGCTGAGAGGAGAAGATGGCCAGGTGGTCTCTCACAGAGGAGAGGACACAGTCACACGGCAGGGCAGGGCGGCTGGCATACATTCTGCTGCGCGCTTCAGCTCCCCTGGCTCCATCCATTCTATCACGGGGCCGGGAGCTGGGTGGAGTCTCACACTGACTCCAAGAGGCAGCGCCGCATGGTCTTCGCCCCCATCAACCCCAGCGCGGCACCAGGGGGCGGAGCCAGAGGGGAACATAATCGAAGAAGCCGGAGCCCGCAGCCGCCGCAGCACAAAACAAAAATATGCGGCAGGAGCGCGGCGCCCCCCTGGAAGCCAGCGGCCCGGCGCCCTGTGCGATCGCTCCGGTCGCACAGGCCAAAGGCCGGCCGTGGATATGGGAGGTGTTTGCCAAGCTACAGCAGGTAGACAGCCAAGTACTTTCAGTGAAGATTTTTCTAAAAGTACAGAAGTGCAATGCCCAAAACAGGCTAATTATTTCAAATGTACTGTCATGTGGATCAAAGAAAATTAAATGTTAAATAGGCCAATCTTTTTACACAGCAGAGATTTTCCTCGCTATTTTCTTATATGTGACTGAAGTGTGGCACTGAGCAATTGCGGCAGATAATTACTCAATCACACATATGAAAATCCCCAATGAAACAGCTCTTTTTTGTGTGTGTGTGTGTGTGTGTGTGTGACACCAGCAAAGTGATAAACCTCAGGAGCTTTTAACAGCTAAATTGTGCAATATATTAACCATGAAGCTGTATGGACACAAGGACACCATATATTTAATTTTTTCTTGCCAAAATGTTTTGTTCCCTTTTCAGCTAAAAGTATAATATCTCGGCAGCATGGTGGATGGCACCATTGCCATGCAGCATTGGGTATCAATTACCAGGCAGAACACTATCTACTCTGAGTTTGTATGTTCTCCCCATGTCTGCGTGGGTTTCCTCTGGTCACTCAGGTTTCATCCCACATACAGATAAGTTAATTGACTTCTCTTAAATTGGCCCTAGACGGTGATGGGCATATGATTATGGTAGAGATGAGATTGTGAACTCCTTTGAAGCACATTTAGCGACTATTGACTCTGTAAAGTGATGCAGAAGATGTTTGCACTATATAAATACTGTAAGTTTACCGTATATACTCGCATATAAGCTGACCTGTGTATAAGCCAAGGTACTCACTTTTCCATCAGAAACCAGAAAAAAGTGATTGACTCGCATATAAGCCCCCTCCCCAGTATAGCCCACTCCACAGTAGCCAGATGTGCCACAAGGATGATAGTTGTGTCTCAAGACACCACTAGATGGGGTCATATATATGAAACAGCGAATGCCACACTGGAAGGATCCCTCATCATTGCACCACTGACACGTTGCTGGCACACTCCGCTCCACAAGCCAGCGGACACAGGTAGTCTTAAGGCAGCACACTCTGCATGCCGTGTTGCAGGGGATGGGGGCACGGAAACAGCAGGGAACCAACTGGCAAGAGCAGGATTACTAGTGCACAATCCTTACACCCCTCTGCCAGTAAAAAAGCCTGCTTCACCGTCCATTCTGCTAATCTGACTCACATTTAAGCCAAGGGGGTCACTTTTCAGCAAATTTTTTGGGCTGAAAAATTAGGCTTATATTCGAGTATATACAGTATTTAACATGAATGAAAATAGATGCTTAGTGAATTTGCTGCTCTGCACACACTGTTCTTAAAGGACAACTGTAGCGAGAAGAATATGGAGGCTGTCATATTTATTTCCTTTGAAACAATACCAGATGCCTGGCTATCTTGCTAATCCTCTGCCTCTAATACTTTTAGCCATAGACCCGGAAAGAGCATGCAGCAGATCAGGTGTTTCTGACATTATTTTCAGATCTGACAAGATTAGCTACATGCATGTTTCTGGTGTGATTCAGACACTACTGCAGCCACATTGATCTGCAGGACAGCCAAGCAACTGGTATTGCTTAAATGGAAAAAATACGGCAGCCTCCATATACCTCTCACTACAGTTCTCCTTTAAAAATACTTTTTTTTAGAATACAACTACAATCCAGTCTGCTGTAGCTTGTATTTGTGGAGATTTTCAAACCACAAACACACAGTAGACTGCAAATAAATGAGCAGTAGCTAGCCGTGGCGTAGCTAAGAAGCTGTGGGCCCCAGTGCAAGTTTTGCATTGGGGCCCCCCAAGCTCTCTATACATAACAATTGATACGCCACACCAAAACCAATCAAGGACAACCACAGTGTCAGAGGTGCAAGAAAGGGATGGGGAACAGTGTGTTAATGATCACTGCTATTCTAATCATCTATAGAAGGGAATATTATCAGCATAGGACCAATAAAGAGCTAATACTGTGGTTGAGGGTGGGCTCCTCGGGGCCCCTCTAGCCCAAAGGGCACGATGCGGTGGCAACCTCTGCACCCCCTATTGCTATGCCCCTGGTAGCTAGCTAAACTCTCTCTACTCCTATCACATCCACTAACTCCTCCCAACAGAGGCTGGTGTGTCAGAGAGCTAGTCTTCTTAGGGGGCTGTCTGTTGTCTGATTGGTTGTAGTTATATGGTTCCTGGGTCAATTCTGCAGCTAAGAATCATGGTAGACCTAATATGGGAAGAGAAGACATTACTTCCTATCAATTTTCGAATTTTCATGCTAAGCACACGTCGAATATATCAGTTATTCTTGAAATTTAGTATTTGGGCGAAAATATGGCACTTACCCTTTAAATTTCGCTATTGGGCGAAAACGCGAAAATGTAAGCTAATTTTGGCGAAAATTTGCAAGCAACACTACTATGGAGCACCCTAGTTTCAGCGCTGAAGCACCTGCTTTGGGTTTTATGGTTAGGCTTCAGTAAGGGTGGTTTTAGGGTTAGGCTTCTGGGTGAAAGTAGCGTTTAAATTAACCTTTTGGGGACCGCCTCTATGATATCCTATGCCGCACTTGTGGCTGATTAGCCTTATGCGGCGTAGGATCTACGCCGCCTGCCGTTTCCATTCCCAATGTGATCATGCCACCCGAGAGAGGTGATTAAGCTGTCATATGATGGCTGACATCTCCCCTCAGTGATCAGAAGCCATCGTGTATGGCTTCTAATCACGTGATCACTATGATTGATGGCGGATCATAGTGACCACTGTGACAGCTGCGGCAGTAGAGGGGGAAGAAGAGGATCCACTCACCTCCCTGACGTTTCCACGACGATCGGCGCTCCCCTCCGCTTTGGCCGGGAATCCCCACTCGCTCTGACATCAGTGCCAGGTCCCGCCTTGATGACATCATCAAGCCACGTCCCGGAACTGAAAGTCAGTACGAGCAGGGATGCCGGACGGAGCGGATGGGTCTACTGCGGCTCATCACTGGAACCTGGGAGGTGAGTAAAGGCTGCCAGTTACAGGGGGGACACCTGGCCACACGGGGACACACAGCCCAGCAAATCCTAAGAGGGATCTGGCTGCCTGACCCCCTTAAACACGCCCCCCCCCCGCATTGCAAAAATGCCTGGTCCTTAAGGGGGTTAGGCAGCCGGTCCCCAAAGGGTTACGTTGTAGCATAATATTGTTAATACATATACCAATATTTTATTACAATAATTTACACTATTTAAACATTTAAAAACAAAGACTATTGGTGGATATTAAAGATAATTTTATTAACAAAATCGGGCACCAATTTTTCCTCGCACCCCTTTTTCATGCATGCATACAGTATGTCAGACTGACGTCTTCTATGCATTTTCCTTGTCTCCTGATTTATGGTGACTTTGTAATTCTCAGCAGCACCACTATAGAATGATGTCAGTATAACTGATGTACCTCATACCAAAATATCAGTGAATAGCTACAGGGGAAAGGTTGGTGAAATGGCCATTCATATCTAGGAGGAATACATGAAAACAGCATCATTCTGCCAGCATAATTGCAACTATCGTATAACAAGGCTATCTATCTTAGTGAAGGGAAATAATGTCTTTTAATCTAGTCTTGATTGCAATTGCTATAAAAAATAAATAAATAAACAAACAAAACAAACAAAAAAACCTGCTTTCTTGGTTATCAGGAAAACCGTCTCTCCTATTCCAATTAGAACAACAAATATAAGCTGAATAGAAACTTAATCATTTTAAAGTACAGAGTAGAGTTAACCAGTCTCTGACCCCTAAACTTCATTACAAATACAGGAAAAAAATACATAGAGTAGTAGATAAATACATAAATCAGGAAGACATAAGACGCAGTCATCTTCCAAATGACTTTCCCTTCCCGGACAGAGAAACTGGAGTTCTCACAAAGTAAATTCTGACATTCTCTGATAAATGTGGGACAGTTTGTAATAATGTAATAGGTAATTGAGAACAACCTTGCGGTTGGGCTTCAAAGATTGCGCTTACTGCCACAGCATCAAAAGATGGCGAGATAGTGCATACAGCCTCATCACTGCGCAGACAGGACAGACCTTTCTGTGCTCAAGACATCAATGCGTATCATCATTTTCTTCTACAAAAAAAGGATATTTGCTTCTTTTTACTGCTGTTAATCTACTGGTTTTCAATTACACAAGAATATTTGGGACAAAATATAATTAAAACCTTCCAAGGGAAAGTTGGTTTAAAGGATACCAGAGGTGACATGTGACATGATGAGATAGACGTGTGAATGTATAGTGCCTAGCACACAAATAACTACCGGTATGCTGTGTTCCTTTTTTTCTTTCTCTGCCTGAAAGAGTTAAAGTGACAGTTCCTGTCTGAGTCAGGACTGGGTCAGACTACAGTGTGACCCTCACTGATAAGAAATTACAACTATAAAACACTTTCCTAGCAGAAAATGGCTTCTGAGAGCAGGAAAGAGATAAAAAGAGTCAATAGTCCATACATTTTAGCTCTGGTATACTTCAATGAATGTGTCATTGAGCAAAAACAATAAAACAGTAGAAACGTCAATTTCAATTTAAAATAAAACTGTGGAATATCTTAAAAAGTCATTTTTAGGAGAAGAAGGGTAGATACAAATGTCAATTTCATTAGTTTATTTTCACCTCGGGTGTCTTTTAAGCTTGCCTAACAAGCAGATTTTCTGTGAAAAAGATAAAAATAAAAACATATTCCAGATGATCATCAGGCAGAGGTCAGCCAACCCAGACTGAGCAAAGAACTCAAGCAAAGTATTGAGAGAGGTATTGACATCTGACATCTACATTATAACTCTATGGGGTCCTTGCCAGCAGGGTTGGTTCAAGCAACACTGGGGTCCTGAGGCAAAATTAACCTGACCAACACCTCCCCCCCCCCCCGGTTCCTTACCCGGCTGCCGCACTCCCACCCTTTTTCGATAGCAGG
This sequence comes from Hyperolius riggenbachi, assembly GCF_040937935.1. NCBI lineage: Eukaryota > Metazoa > Chordata > Amphibia > Anura > Hyperoliidae > Hyperolius > Hyperolius riggenbachi. The sequence goes on from NC_090649.1 coordinate 134,111,465, forward strand.
CTTCATAAACACACCCAGCAGGGACTGAGCAGCCTGCACCCTGCAGCACAGATTGTGTGAGCCCGTACATAAGCAGGCAGCACACAGCAGCTGGCGGCTGCCACGGCTGGGTAAGTGGGACATCTTGGTGCTGGCAAAGGGTCCAGGGGATGTTGCCTCCATCGCCTTATTTGTAGTGCTGGCCCTGCTTGCCAGCTTCCGAGATACAGCTCCTGTGTTGTCTACACTAAGGCTCTGTTCACAATAACATTTACACTAATAAAAACAAATCTGAAAGAATGCAAATGGGTCCTATGCTAAGCAATAGGATGCTTTCACATCAGTCCATCGGTAATGCTTCTGTTTATTCCGTTCCGACAAGCGGAACACAAGGATCTGCGGTCCGCAATTTTTCCAGGTCCAGTCGGATGTCCACAGAATCAGCGGTAGCCTATGAGAGCAGCCAGGGTCTGTTCTCACTAGACTGGTTGGCGTGTGCATTTTGCTAATTTTTGTCCCTTGCTTCTGCACGGGAGAAGCGCCGATTTACAGATCTGAGTTCCATCAGAAGTATCAGGTACCCACTGGATTGCAACAGACCAATACGATTCCCCCCCTGATTTGAGGATGCATTCCTGTTGGTCTGTTAATAATCCACTGAGAAGCCTGGGAGCTTCTGCTGGGGCTCCAATCCGTATACTGGCGCTTCTCCTGTGCAGTGGACCGAGCTCTGGCGACATCAGTGATGGCAACACTACACCATACAGGTAGCAGCAACATGGAACGGGAATGTGGATGAAAAAAACCCCCAAAATTATACATACCTGGAACTTCCTCTAGCCCCCTTCTGGCTGATCGGTCCCTCGCCGTCTTCACATGGGAACGGTGGAAACTGTTCACGCGCACAATGCTTTACACATGCGTTTGTACGAGCAAAGCCTTTACACGTGATAACTGAGAACAGTTTCCACCATTCGCGTGTTAAGTTTTATCACGCGAACGGCGTTATGCTTCACGCGCTAAGTCCGGAATGCCATTGAAAACTATGGCGTATCGCACGATCAGAAGATAGAGTTTCGTAATGAAATCAGCAAATGGTGCTTACCTTAACATGTGAACTAATGTAATACGGCGCGCGCAAAGTTTAACCCATATTGCTTTATGTACTGCATACAGTAATAATTCATGATCTACATTCCGTTCGCGCGGTCTGCAGTGACTTCACGTGATAATGACACTTAGCATGTGATAATGATACTTAGCACATGATAATGATACTTAGCACGTGATAATGATACTAAGCACGTGATATCACATGCAAAGCTGTTTATCACTGTCGTGCTAAGTGTTAGCTCGCTTTAGTGAATCGAGCCCTACAAGAGCTTTTCTGAGCGCTTTGTGATTTTAAAAGCTCCTGCTAATGTTATCCTATGTGTCTGTTCTTACTTGAGCAATGTGATTTTGTAAAAATCCCCCATAGCATTACATTAACAAGAGCTTTTAAAATCTCTATCGTTTAAAAAGCTCTTGTGGTGTGCACCAGCCCTAATTGAGAATCATTACTGAAGTGCTTTTAAAAATCGCCAGTGCTTTTAAAAATTTGAAAAGTGCTCATAATGTCAACAAACCCTCAGTGGCATAGCAATAAGGGGTGCAGAGGTAGCGACCGCATCAGGGCCCTTGGGTCAGAGGGGCCCCGAGGAGCCTACCCTCAAGCACAATATATTAGCTCTCTATTGGCCCTGTGCTGGTAATAATCACCTCTATAGATGCTTTAAATAGTAGTAATCATTAACAAACTGTTTTCCATCCCCTACTTGCACCCATTACACTGCGGGACTTCTTTGCAGGTTTTGGTCCAACATATCAATTGTTATGTATAGAGTGCTTGTGGGGGGGGGGGGGCATATAAAACTTGCACTAGCAGGGCCCACAGCTCCTTAGCTACGCCACTGTAAGCCCTAATACTAATAACATTGTTACCACTAGCTTTTTTGATGCTCAATTTACTTACCCTAAATTAACCCTTCTGCTGTCTTTATTGGCTAAACGTCTATGCTTTCAGTTGTTTCATTAATGCTACCTATTAAGAGCATTTCTAGCCTAGGAATCCTAGGAGAAACATAGCTGAATGCGGTGGTCAGCCAGGGCAGTATGAACAAAGATCGGAAGCAAACTAGTGAGATAAGTATTGACATCTGAAGTAAGCATCAGGAAATCCCAAGAAAACAACCTCTGTTTCCTGGAACAGTCCTCTGTCAATACACATCCATCGCTGGAAAGCTAACTCCTTTTATTTCCAAATCGTGTGCTTCCTGCCTTAACTCTCACTACCTCTGCAGTAAATTCTCCTCACCTGGCTACATTACTCCCACTAGCTGTGTTTTTCTTTGTTCCTCCACTACTGCACCTTCTCTTCCCCCCTCTTATCTTTAGTGACATCTCTCTTAACCCCTGTCCACAGCCTCTGTACCACCCCATCTTTTATCAAGAACCCTACATGATCTATCCTTAAACTGAATACTCTCCTCGAGACAAAGGAAGATGAATCACAGCGATGTCCCGCAACCATGAGCGCTCCACTATCCATCTTCCTATCAGCGGGTATACATGACTGCACATGATGGGCACAAATGGAAAGTCAAGCAATCATGGTACTTTGCAGTCATCGAGGATCTTAACCACTTCGGGACCGGCCGCCTAACCCCCCTTAACGACCAGGGCATTTTGCGGTGAAGGGGGTGCGTGCATTTGAGGGGGTCAGGCGGCCAGAACCTGTCTGTGGCTGGCTGGGCAGTGTCCCCCCCCATGGTGGCAAGTGTCCCCCCTTACGCCAGCAGCAATAACTCACCTTCCAGGCTCCAGCGATGAACCGCAGTAGCCCCCTTCTTCTCCAGCCGGCATCTCCGCTCCAAATGACGCTCAGGTCGGGTCGCGGCTTGATGACGTCATCAAGCCGGGACCCGGCGCTGACATCAGACGGAGCAGAGATGCGGGCCAGAGCAGAGGGGGGCACCGATCGTTGCTGGAACAGCAGGGAAGTGAGTGGATCCTCTTCTTTTCCCCCCTGCCGCCACCGCTGTCAAAGTGATCACTACGATCCGACGGCGATCGTAGTGATCACGTGATCAGCAGCCATACGCGATGGCTGCTGATCACTGAGGGGAGATGCCAGCTGATATGACAGCTTAATCTCCCCTCTTGGGTGCGCACTCGCGTCGGGACGGTTCTTTAGCGCGGACGTTGAATCAACGTCCGGTCAGAACTGTACCACCACCTGCTGGACGTTGATTCAACCTACGTCGGTCCCCAAAAGGTTAAAGATCCAATCTCCCATGACAGTCGTGATTGCAGCGCGCTGCTAAACGTCATTCTTGTGAACACTCGACTGTACCAACGCCGCGAAATTGCAGAAATGACCGCTTGTCGCCTAAAGCGGTGCTATGTATATGACCTTGTCACCACACCATGGAGCAGGGTCATATGAAGGCTGGTTTCTGCAATGCGATGTGGTGCTCTGGTGTAAAAACGGCCTCAAACTCCCGTTTCATCTGTATTACCTTTTTACATCTTGGCCTCTCTCCCCCTTTCTCTATCGGTCCATTGGACAATGATAGAAAAATCGCTGAAAACTAAATTACACTCACTCCCACTCTTAAGTTTCATCTTTTTTTAACTGCCACCCAATATAACCGCACTCTGTTAAAGGCTCTGCATAATGTAGACAAGAAGGTGATATTCCGCTCTGAACCTCACTGGCCCACAAGACAGAGTGGTGACGAGGTAGTCTGCACAATATCGAGTAAGGATAAAAATGCTTTATTTAATCCGGCATTAGACAAGCTAAAATCCAAAGACACCACATGCTGACATGTTTTGGACAATCCTCGTCCTAATCATAGCATTGGTACATGTAACGAGTAATACACATAGGTAGCGCCACTCAGGGAACCAGCATGTCTCAATATTCCAAAAGTCCACAATTGTTAATAACACAGTCTTTCATAGAGCAGCCAGAACCATATTAAGATCCCTCTTAGCCTTCAAACCTTTTGGGGTACGGGTGTCTAATTAAAAAAAATCAAAAAGGCCTTGTGGGTGAGGAGGAGGCGTTTGTAAATATCTCCACCTCTGGTAGCCCTAAGGATACATTCAATACCCTCTTTTCCCTTCAAGGTATTGAACGTATCCTCAGGCCTACCAGAGGTGACAATATTTACAAACATCTCCTCACCCGTGAGGCCTTTTATTGCCAACAGTGCAAAATAAAGTCCAAACGCTGCACACAGAGTGAGCTTTTATATACAACACTGCTCGTATCAAGTGCATAGCACTGTATACAAGCTCACTTTATGCATTTGCACTTTATTTAGCATTGTTGACAATAAAACTTTAACTTTACTGTCAAAAATTCTTGCTTCTACCTGCATGACTGCCTCAGTCGGCTGGAAACTTTAATTGATTGTTTAGATTGATAAATCGCAATATTTTCTGTACTAACAAAAGTCTTCTTTCATCATGTGGGCAGAAATTGTTAACTTGGTTGTGGCTGGCATCCTCTCCATGTTGTTAGCGGTCTTCGCTATGTTGGTTGAAGAGCAGCAGTGACTTCTCTTCAACCTCTTCAAGCTCTTCAGCTGAAATGGTGTATTTCCACCAGCTGCACCTACACTAATGCACAGAACTTGGTGACACAATAGGACTGTGACAGCAACAGAGGAAATTACAATTAGCAATGCTTTTTGAAGTGAAGGAGGGCTTCCGAGTTCTGTGATTGGCCTAAAATTACAGAGTTGCGGTAAATCGGATTTCCTGGGAATTCCAATTTCCGAATAGAAATGCTGATTTCCGATCGGAAATGTGGACATTTCAATCCTGCGAAATCCGAATGAGCATCCCTACTGATGACAAGAGCAGGGCGCATTCCCAAGCTTGTAGGCATTTCCTACCAGTTTTCACCAGTGTCCATGCCTTAGGGGGGGAGGGCTTGTATAGTCCTCCTGACCCCACCCTTTATTTATGTATTTATTATTTTGAAATGTTAAAAAGCAACAACAAACACATAGAGGCTGCACAGATATTTTTTCACCTTTACGTTATCAGTTTTGACCTGCTTCTGGCAGATGCCAAATTAGTTCATAAATGCTTTAGAGGCAACTAAAAAAAAAGCTGACCTGAATCATTCAGTAATACTAAATGAAATAATTTATGCCCTGTTTTGCTCCTAGGCATTAATCTGTGGATATAATTAGACACTAATTAATGCAAAACTTAGCTCTTGGCTGTTCAATGTTATTGAATCATAAAATAATGTGAAGTCAGCAAAAACTATAAGACGGGAGATCACACAGCGATTAAAGGCACAAAGAACATTTAGTCAAGATGAGTGCTGAGAATTTTCTCAATTTCTATCTTTCTTCAACATAGTTTATCAGTAAAAAGCTCCTCACTGCAACAATGTGACATTGCATTGGAATGAGATATGTAGACAAACATGGCACATTTTATATTATGTTTAGAGATGGCTCGAACGTCCGATTTTCGGTTCGCGAACATCGAACGCGAACTTCCGCAAAAGTTCGCGCAAACTTTCGCAAACCGCAATAGACTTCAATAGGGAGGAGAAATTTGAAAACTAGAAACATTTATGCTGGCCACAAAAGTGATGGAAAAGGTGTTTCAAGGGGTCTAACACCTGGAGGGGGCATGGATGAGTGGGATAGATGCCAAAAGTCCCAGGGAAAAATCTGGATTTGACGCAAAACAGCGTTTTAAAGGGAATATCCAGGCAAAAAAAAAAATGAGTTTCACTTACCTGGGGCTTCTACCAGCCCGATGCAGCCATCCTGTGCCCTCGTAGTCACTCACTGCTGCTCCAGTCCCCCGCTGTCAGCTTGCCGACCTCGGAGGTTGGCGGGCCGCTTGCGTACATTTTTACGCATTCCTGCAAGTGCAGGAACAGTAACACATACATTTTTATGCGTTAGTGGTTCCATGCGTAAAAATTTACGCATGGAACCACTAACACGTAAAAATGTATGTGTTACTGTTCGATGTTTTTTTTCAGTTAAGTTCCCTAGTTACTTTTTTTTTTTAATTAACCCCTGACCTCCCACACTCCCCTAAAGTTACCATTTTTTATTTTTTTATAATTAAAAAAATTACAAATAAAAAAAAATACATAAATAGTTACCTTAGGGACTTAACTTTTTTAATATGTATACAAAAACTGTATACTACAATTACTTTATAAATTATGGGCTTGTAATTAGGAATAGACGCAAAACTGAAAAAATGCACCTTTATTTCTAACTAAAATATTGGCGCCATACATTATACTAGGGAAAATTTTTAAATGTTGGCAAATAAAATGTGTGGGTTTTAATTACGGTAGCATGTTTTATTTTGAAACTATAATGGCCAAAAATGGAGAAATAATACTTTCTTTTTAATTTTGTTCTTATTATTCCCATTAAACCTGAGTTAGAATAAAATAATTCTTAGCAAAAATTACCCCCCAAAGAATGCCTAATCAGTGGCAAAAAAACCCCAAGATATAGATTGTTTCGTTGTGATAAGTAGTAATAAAGTTATAGGTGAATGAATGGAAGGAGCGCTGACGGGTGAAAATTGCTGTTTTTTTAAGAGGAAAAACCCTTTAAGGTGAAGAGGTTAAGGTACAAAATCATAAATGTGAAATTTCAGACTATTGCAAAATTAATTCTTCATGCAATCATAATTATATCTGTAATTTCGCAATGATGCATAATTTTTACAAACATAACTTTCTCCTGCCCAAAGACTTAAATGCATTTATGCAAAAATACGAAAATGTGTTTTCTCATATGCTAAAATCTGTTTTCTTATGCCTCATAGACCTCAATGCATTTGTGCGAAAATTACGTAAAATGATGGTACATCAAAATTACCCATGAAATTATACTTGAGAAAAGTGAATATTACGCAAAGTTTTATAAAACCCAAATTACATATTACTGTCAACACTATTTACTATAGGAATAGGGCCAAAAGTGGGCTCATGAAGGAATTCCCAGGTATAGCTTTTAGTTCCAGGAGATGGCAGCAGTGACAGCAAGCCAATAGCTGTCATTGCTGCCTCGTGAACATGGTTTACAAAATGTCACATCAAGCACCCCTTCCCACTCTCTCCACAAATTGCCCAGGGCCTTATAAAACCTCAAAAACAATGAAGCCATGGTGTTCCAATGCACCCCTCCACCCCCAAACACACACAGAAAAACTTTTCATGATATACAAGAATAGTAACTTTCAGCACATGCCTTATTTCTCTGTGTGGTAATTCAGGATAACAGTGATGTCCACATGCTAATCATTGCATTAAAAGTCATTAGCAAGTAATAACATATTGAGGGGAACAACAGGGGTTAGAACCTCTACGCCATCCAATATGCACACCTTCTTGCCCCTTTCCCATGGTGACTCCCTACAGCATGGCGGCACATCTCATATAGCAAGTATGGCCGATGGCCATCATAATCTTCCCCATCACAGGTGTCAATTCATCAAAGGCTGTACGATAAAAAAAAGCAAGTTGAAAAATACTGCATTCGGTATTTTAGACTGTTTTAGCTAATTCATCAATATTTTCATAGTTGCGGTAGAAGTTTGGTAATTTACCAAAATACTATGCTTCGATTCACAATAACCTGTTCGGTACCTGTGGAGTGTCTCTGTGTTGTTACAAGCTGTTCCGTGAAGTGAGGGCAATACAATAGAAAGAGGCATCCCAACATCCCTTTAGAATGTACTGTACATGTTTGTTATACTGCCTCTGCTAGCTCTGAATCTGTCTATTAGTCTTTCTTAACATTTTATTTAATTGCCACTAGGGCTGAGCTCTCGGATTCCGAATTTTGAGTTTGCCATCGGAATTTGGCAGTTCCGAGTAAGCACTCGAAACTCGAAAATTCGGCAATTCCGAGTACCGAATTTGCGTTTCCATTGAAGTCAATAGTGCTAAATTCTGTAGTTAATTGTAAAACCCCCTTACATACTATCATCACCAAATTTGGCATGTATGTTAAGCAGATGAGTAGGAACATGGTAAAAAAAAATTGTGAAAAGACCTTATAGTTTTTGAAAAAAACGATTTTAAAGTTTCATAGGAAAAATGTTTTTTAAACTGTGTAAAATGGCAGTGCTGCAGTACAGGTTACTGCATTCCGAGTTCTGTAAACATATTGTATACATTTCATGAAAACAGACAGCGTGGGGTCCCCCCTCCCAAGCCTCCTTAACCCCTTGTCCCCCATGCAGGCTGGGATAGCCAGAATGCGGAGCCCCGGCAGACTGGTGCTTTGCACCCTGAGCTATACCAGCCCGCATGGTCCATGGTATGGGGGGGTGGGGGCTCTGGAGGAGAGGGGCGGCCAAGCCTCCCCCTCTCCCCCAGAGCCCTTGTCCAATCCATGGACAAGGGGCTCTTCCCCACCTCCGGTGCCCCAGGAGGAGGTGGGGGCCGCCAACGTCCTGGGGGGTTCATGGTGCCATCCGGGGTTCACCTTTAACAAGCGGACCCCGGAAGCTGCCCCTTCCCCAGGAGAAATGAGTATAGGGGTACACGGTACCCCTTACCCATTTCAGCAGAGTTAAAAAAAGAAATAAAAACACGACAACGGAAAAAGTCCTTTATTGTTCTAAATTAACCAAGGATACTTACCTTGCGATAATCCCACGCCAGTAACCTCCTCCTCCTTGTCTATGGATTGGACAAGGGTTCTGGGGGAGAGGGGGAGGCTTGGCCGCCCCTCTCCCCCAGAGCCCCCCCCCCATACCATGGGCCATGCGGGCTATCCAAGCCTGCATGGGGGACAAGGGGTTAAGGAGGCTTGGGAGGGGGGACCCCACGCTGTCTGTTTTCAGTTTAAAAAACATTTTTCCTATGAGACTTTGAAATCGATTTGCTCAAAAACTATAAGGTCTTTTCACAATTTTTTTTTTACCATGTTTTTTACTACTCATCTGCTTAATATACACGCCAAATTTGGTGATGATAGCATGTACAGGGGCTTTACAATTAACCGCAGAAGTTGGCACTATTTAATTCAATAGAAATGCACTCGGAACACAAAAATTCGGAACACGAAATTCGGTTTTCGCCTGCGGTACTCGAAATTTCAGCGAAATCGGAATTCAGCTGTTCCGATCAGCCCTAATTGCCACAGCTTAGTTGAACTTCCAGGAGACATTGCACATGCCATGCTTAGGTGATTTCCTCACTAGCCCCTGTGCATCTTCCAACAGGAACCTAAGGGGTTAAATGGTCGAAGGGTGGCAGGAGAAACATCTTTTGTTTCAATCTCTCAGCTCGCTGCCTGGGGGTAGATGCTGGACCCTCTGGAGAAGGCATTGCGTCCTATCACAGGGACTTGCAGGAGAGAGAGGCTGTTCCTCTTGGCTCTTTGCTTCTGTCAATCATGGAGATATCCACATGGAAGGCATTCGAAGCTGGTTTTCACAAGATGAGAGCTGCCGGTAATTAGAGAACATGTTCATTGACTTTACTGCATGCACTGATCTCCATGAATTGACATTTACTGACATTGTGGGAGGTGTTTACCGCACTGCTCAGTAATTTCAGCTTGTCATGCGGTAACAGCCTTGATGAATTTACATTTTACTAAATGCTCCATAAACTCAGCTGTTTTCAGCTTTACCGAATGTGGTAATGCTTTATGAATGTATGCCACAGTGTTATTCAATGTATGCCACACATTTGGTCACATCAACACCTGCTACGGAGAAGGGCCCCATATTGGAGGGAGTGAGTTTGAGTCCCCCCCCACACACACACACACACGCACAAACAATGGATCCCCTAAGACTGCAGAGGTTGCTCTCCAAGTAGTTACAGGGCTACCACGAAAGCAAGGTGGCCAGGAGGGGGAAGTCAATGAAAATGGAGCTCTGATCCCCAACATTATCTACTTGCGCATTATTAGGCATTGGAATACTTTGCAAGGGTAATGCAAAGTATCCCAAAGTATCCTTGTCTCCCTTCCAATGCATTGTCTCAATGTTTAGGGACAAGGGCAGTTCCCTGTCTCTGTGTCCTCCAAAAAAAACATTAAAAGAACAGAACTGAAGGTCTTAACCACTTCCCGACCGCCTAACGCACAGAGGCGGCCGGGAAGTGAAGCCCTGAAGGACCGGCTCACCCACAGAGGCGGCGGTCCTTCTAAGGGCATGGGCGGAGCGATCGCGTCATCCGTGACGCGATCCTCCGCCCGGGATCGTTACATGGACATTTTGTCTCCGCTCGCCGGCCACTTAGCAGAGCTGGCGAGCGGAGGAATCCGCAGAAGGAGCCAATCAGGGAGTATAAGGCACTTTGTTAGGTAAACAAAGTGCCTTATACGTGCTTCCTCCTCGCCTCGTGGTCTCATTGTTGCAGAGACCACCAGCGAGGAGGAACCACTTTGTGAGTATCCAGCACACATTGTTTTTTTTTGCTCAGAGTCCCTGATCTCCCACCCCAGCCTTCATACCCCCCCCTGATCATCCCAGCAGACCCCTGCCAGCACCCTTGCACCCCTGCAAAACCCCCACCCCCCCCCCCACCTGCCACTAACTAGCGACGCTGCCCTTTAGTTTAGGTCCCTAACTGCCACCTAATCACCCCTGATCCCCCCCCTACCTTTAGATCACCCCCAGACCCCATCCCAGACTACCCCCCTGTATACTGTATACATCTGTATACAGCTACCTTATCCCCTGATCCCCCTCTGATCCCCCTCTGATCACCTGTCTATCACCTGTCCATCACCCCTTAGCACCCCCACCCATCAGAGCAGACCCTAACTGCCCCGCGGGGGTAACCGATCACCTGCCCAGGCCCTCGATTGCCCTCATACCCCCCGCCTGATTACATCCCCTGCTCTTTGTTTACATCTGTCCTCCCCAGCGATCACTAACTGATCTGCGATCAGTAACCCCCTGTGTCTGCCTCTCATCAGATCAGGACTCAGTCTGCCCCGTGCAGGCTCCTGATCAACCCCCCACCCCCTCAAATCGCCCTCAGACCCCCCCCCCCCCTAATCACCGTCCAAGTGCATTGTATTTGACTGTGCTGCGCTTGTATTCGATTGTGCTGCGCTTGTATTCGATTGTGCTGTAATTGTATTTGATTGTCCCGTGATCGGCTTCGATTGCCCCGTGATTTTTTGTTTGCCTGAGACCCCACTTCCCACCACACCCAACCCCACCCTCCCCCCCACCACACCCAACCCCACCCTCCCCCCCCCCCCCACCTTCCGAGTGCATCAGATTTGCTTGTGCTGCGCTTGTATTCGATTGTGCTGTAATTGTATTTGATTGTCCCGTGATCGGCTTCGATTGCCCCGTGATTGTTTGATTGCCTGAGACCCCACTTCCCACCACACCCAACCCCACCCTCCCCCCCACCACACCCAACCCCACCCTCCCCCCCCCACCACCTTCCGAGTGCATCAGATTTGCTTGTGCTGTGATTGGAGTCGATTGTGCTGTAATTGTATTTGATTGTCCCGTGATCAACTTCGATTGCCCCGTGATTGTTTGATTGCCTGAGACCCCACTTCCCGCCACACCCAATCCCACCCTCCCCCCATCACCTCCTGAGTGCATCAGATTTGATTGTGCTGTGATTGGATTCGATTGTGCTGTAATTGTATTTGATTGTCCCGTGATTGTTTGATTGCCTCTGAGACCCCACTTTCCACCAACCCCAATACCTCTCAAATACTCCCTTTTTGCTAGGTAGGTGCTCTTTTTTTCTGGGTAGTCTCGGAGGAAACCCCCATAAATTTAGTAATCCACAATGGCAAGAAGGGGGCTTTCCGATGACGAGGTATACAGGTACATGGACCAGTCGGATGAGTTCTTTTGGGAAGAATCATCCGTCGAATCTTCCGGGTCCGAATTTGAACCTGTAGAAAGCAGTGGTTCCTTGACCGAAAGTGATGACGAGGCTATGGTCCCGGCTAGAGCCAGGCGTACCAGACCCCAAGTCGTTAGACCGCAGGTGGCGCAGGATCTGCCTCAAGGGCAGCAGGGTGGTGCTAGCGCTGATGATAGTTTTCTTGGTGAGGCAGGCACCAGCAGTGCAGCATCTCCTGGACTTAGTGCCAGTGCTTCCGTAGACCCTGGCGAAGTGGTGAGCGTCAGCATGGAAGTTGAAACTGGTACGGTGGCAAGTGCAGTAGTACCCCCATCGCAGCCACCAATAAGAAGACGGGCCCGTAGTACCCATAGACTCCCAGAGGTGCTGGCACAACCAGATTGGCAATCCCCTGATTCCGCAGCACCCGTAGTGCCCCCTTTCACCGCCCAGTCTGGAGTCCAGGTGGCGACAGCTCATCTAGGAACGGCCCTAGACTTTTTGCAGCTGTTCATCACCCAGGTTCTCCTGGACTTAATTGTGGTTGAGACCAACCGTAAAGCCACACAATTCATCACCGAGCACCCGGAGAGCATGTATGCCCAGCCTTTCGGGTGGAAACCAGTCCAAGTTTCCGACATTAAAATCTTTTTGGCCCTTATCCTTCACTTGGGACTAATGAAACAGAATGTACTGCGGTCGTATTGGTCTACGAACCCAGTAAATCATGTTCCCTTGTACCCTGCTGCCATGTCCAGGACACGATTTGAGTCCATCCTGCGCTTCCTGCACTTCAACGACGACAAAACCTGTCATGAAAAGGGCCACCCTGCTTATGAACGGCTCCACAAAATTCGGCCCCTCATAGACCACCTGTCATCAACATTTGCAGATGCTTATATCCCTGAACAGAACATCTGCGTAGACGAGTCCCTCTTACGCTTTACCGGGCGCCTTGGCATCAAACAGTACATCCCAAGCAAGCGCGCCCGGTATGGGGTGAAACTGTATAAGCTCTGTGAAAGGGCCACAGGCTATACATGTCGTTTTAGGGTCTATGAGGGAAAAGACTCAAAATTGGAGCCGGTCGGATGCCCTGACTACCTGGGGAGCAGTGGAAAGGTTGTGTGGGACTTGGTGTCACCCTTGTTCAAGAAGGGGTACCATCTTTTTGTGGACAATTATTACACAAGTGTGGCCCTCTTTCAGCACTTAAAGTTAGAAGGAATCCGATGCTGTGGCACTGCGCGGCCTAGTCGCCAGGGCTTCCCCCAACGGCTCGTTACCACCAGACTTCAACGGGGGCAGAGGGCCGCCTTGCGTACTGAAGACCTGCTCGCGGTGAAATGGAGGGACAAGAGGGACGTTTACTTTCTGTCCACCATTCACACAGACACGACAGTCCAAATTCAACGGGCAACTAAGGTCATTGAAAAGCCCCTTGTCGTCCACGAATATAATGTCAACATGGGAGGGGTGGACTTCAATGACCAGAGGTTAGCGCCCTATTTAATTTCCCGGAAAACAAGACGCTGGTATAAGAAAGTGTCTTTTTATCTGATTCAATTGGCAGTTTACAACAGCTTTGTTCTCTACAGTAAGGCTGGGAGAACTGGATCTTTCCTTCAATTTCAGGAACAGATCGTTCTGGACATCCTGTATCCAGGAGGTGCCAGCCCCCCCCCCCCCCCCCCAGATGCAACTAGCCGACTGCATGGAAGGCATTACGCCTATCAGCTTCCGTGTGCCCCAGGTCAACGCATCCGAAGAAAACGTTGCCGTGTCTGCAGCAGGGCTGGAACAAGGACTGACACCGTTTATTATTGTCCCCGCTGTCCTGACCAGCCTGGCCTATGTGTAGGGCCGTGTTTTGAGAGGTACCACGAGCAGGTACACTATTAGAACCTAGGGAACTCCAGACACAGGAGTAGGCACACACTCAGTGGTCTTTCGCACATTGTCGCAGGGAGAGGAGAGATAAGCTTGAAAACCAAACGGGTAAGCATAAAAGTGGCAAGAAGGATCGGTTTCCATGCTTGATATTGCTGATCTGTCCTGGGTTGGCGATATAAGACGGCATGTTTGAATTTCCCTTGAGTGTGGACACCCCCGGTTTATATGTGATTTGGGCCTATGATGATGCTTTAATGCCACACAGAGTCATCTCTATTGGCAGGCATATTGCTGTATCCTACAGGCATAATGCTGTATACTAAAGTTCTGAGGCCCAGTCACATAAGTTGGTGGCTCACCCTGAGTGCAGGGTGGCACGGGGTGTCTCTCTCCTGAGGTTATCACTGCCATTGATGTGGAGGAAGATCTGCCATTGATGTGGAGCAAGGTATGTTTGCCGTTCATTTTTCCTTTCAGCCCAGAGTGCATTACCCGTATACCCAATATAAGGAGTATAGCCGAAACTCCTAATACTGGCCATACATGTAATGATTGCAGAGACCCTAAAATGCCAGGACAGACTTCACAAATGACCCCATTTTGGAAAGAGGACACCCTAAAGTATTATGTGAGGTGCACGGTGAGTTCCTAAAAGATTTTAGTTTTTGTCACAAGTTAGCAGAATTTTTTTTTTATTTTTTTTTTCTAACAAAGTGTCATTTTCCGTTTACTTGTGACAAAAAATAAGATTTTCAATGACCTCACCATTACCCTCATGGAATACCTTGTGTATTCTTTCCAAAATGGGGTCATTTGTGGGGTTTGTTAACTGTCCTGGCAAGTGGGCGGGGTGCTAAATTGTGAGCACCCCTGTAAAGCCTAAAGGTACTCATTGGACTCTGGGCCCCTTAGCGCAGTTAGGGTGCAAAAAAGTGCCACACATGTGGTATCACCGTACTCGGGAGAAGTAGTACAATGTGTTTTGGGGTGTATTTTTACACATACCCATGCTGGGTGGGAGAAATACCTCTGTAAATGGCAATCTTTTGATTTTTTTACACACAATTGTCCATTTACAGAGGTATTTCTCCCACCCAGCATGGGTATGTGTAAAAATACACCCCAAAACACATTGTACTACTTCTCCCGAGTACGGCAATACCACATGTGTGGCACTTTTTTGCACCCTAACTGCGCTAAAGGGCCCAAAGTCCAATGAGTACCTTTAGGATTTCACAGGTCATTTTGCGGAATTTGATTTCCAGACTACTCCTCACGGTTTAGGGCCCATTAAAATGCCAGGGCAGTATAGGAACCCCACAAATGACCCCATTTTAGAAAGAAGACACCCCAAGGTATTCCGTTAGGAGTATGGTGAGTTCATAGAAGATTTTATTTTTTGTCACAAGTTAGTGGAAAATTACACTTTGTGAAAAAAACAATAAAAATCAATTTTCCGCTAACTTGTGACAAAAAATAAAATCTTCTATGAACTCACCATACTCCTAACGGAATACCTTGGGGTGTCTTCTTTCTAAAATGGGGTCATTTGTGGGGTTCCTATACTGCCCTGGCATTTTAGGGGCCCTAAACCGTGAGGAGTAGTCTGGAAATCAAATTCCGCAAAATGACCTGTGAAATCCTAAAGGTACTCATTGGACTTTGGGCCCTTTAGCGCAGTTAGGGTGCAAAAAAGTGCCACACATGCGGTATTGCCGTACTCGGGAGAAGTAGTACAATGTGTTTTGGGGTGTATTTTTACACATACCCATGCTGGGTGGGAGAAATACCTCTGTAAATGGACAATTGTGTGTAAAAAAATCAAAAGATTGCCATTTACAGAGGTATTTCTCCCACCCAGCATGGGTATGTGTAAAAATACACCCCAAAACGCATTGTACTACTTCTCCCGAGTACGGTGATACCACATGTGTGGCACTTTTTTGCACCCTAACTGCGCTAAAGGGCCCAAAGTCCAATGAGTACCTTTAGGATTTCACAGGTCATTTTGCGGAATTTGATTTCCAGACTACTCCTCACGGTTTAGGGCCCCTAAAATGCCAGGGCAGTATAGGAACCCCACAAATGACCCCATTTTAGAAAGAAGACACCCCAAGGTGTTCCGTTAGGAGTATGGTGAGTTCATAGAAGATTTTATTTTTTGTCACAAGTTAGCGGAAAATGACACTTTGTGAAAAAAACAATTAAAATCAATTTCCGCTAACTTGTGACAAAAAAATAAAAACTTCTATGAACTCACCATACTCCTAACGGAATACCTTGGGGTGTCTTCTTTCTAAAATGGGGTCATTTGTGGGGTTCCTATACTGCCCTGGCATTTTAGGGGCCCTAAACCGTGAGGAGTAGTCTGGGTATCAAATTCCGCAAAATGACCTGTGAAATCCTAAAAGTACTCATTGGACTTTGGGCCCTTTAGCGCAGTTAGGGTGCAAAAAAGTGTCACACATGTGGTATTGCCGTACTCGGGAGAAGTAGTACAATGTGTTTTGGGGTGTATTTTTACACATACCCATGCTGGGTGGGAGAAATACCTCTGTAAATGGCAATCTTTTGATTTTTTTACACACAATTGTCCATTTACAGAGGTATTTCTCCCACCCAGCATGGGTATGTGTAAAAATACACCCCAAAACACATTGTACTACTTCTCCCGAGTACGGCAATACCACATGTGTGGCACTTTTTTGCACCCTAACTGCGCTAAAGGGCCCAAAGTCCAATGAGTACCTTTAGGATTTCACAGGTCATTTTGCGGAATTTGATTTCCAGACTACTCCTCACGGTTTAGGGCCCCTAAAATGCCAGGGCAGTATAGGAACCCCACAAATGACCCCATTTTAGAAAGAAGACACCCCAAGGTATTCCGTTAGGAGTATGGTGAGTTCATAGAAGATTTTATTTTTTGTCACAAGTTAGTGGAAAATTACACTTTGTGAAAAAAACAATAAAAATCAATTTTCCGCTAACTTGTGACAAAAAATAAAATCTTCTATGAACTCACCATACTCCTAACGGAATACCTTGGGGTGTCTTCTTTCTAAAATGGGGTCATTTGTGGGGTTCCTATACTGCCCTGGCATTTTAGGGGCCCTAAACCGTGAGGAGTAGTCTGGAAATCAAATTCCGCAAAATGACCTGTGAAATCCTAAAGGTACTCATTGGACTTTGGGCCCTGTAGCGCAGTTAGGGTGCAAAAAAGTGCCACACATGCGGTATTGCCGTACTCGGGAGAAGTAGTACAATGTGTTTTGGGGTGTATTTTTACACATACCCATGCTGGGTGGGAGAAATACCTCTGTAAATGGACAATTGTGTGTAAAAAAATCAAAAGATTGCCATTTACAGAGGTATTTCTCCCACCCAGCATGGGTATGTGTAAAAATACACCCCAAAACACATTGTACTACTTCTCCCGAGTACGGCGATACCACATGTGTGGCACTTTTTTGCACCCTAACTGCGCTAAAGGGCCCAAAGTCCAATGAGTACCTTTAGGATTTCACAGGTCATTTTGCGGAATTTGATTTCCAGACTACTCCTCACGGTTTAGGGCCCCTAAAATGCCAGGGCAGTATAGGAACCCCACAAATGACCCCATTTTAGAAAGAAGACACCCCAAGGTGTTCCGTTAGGAGTATGGTGAGTTCATAGAAGATTTTATTTTTTGTCACAAGTTAGCGGAAAATGACACTTTGTGAAAAAAACAATTAAAATCAATTTCCGCTAACTTGTGACAAAAAAATAAAAACTTCTATGAACTCACCATACTCCTAACGGAATACCTTGGGGTGTCTTCTTTCTAAAATGGGGTCATTTGTGGGGTTCCTATACTGCCCTGGCATTTTAGGGGCCCTAAACCGTGAGGAGTAGTCTGGGTATCAAATTCCGCAAAATGACCTGTGAAATCCTAAAAGTACTCATTGGACTTTGGGCCCTTTAGCGCAGTTAGGGTGCAAAAAAGTGTCACACATGTGGTATTGCCGTACTCGGGAGAAGTAGTACAATGTGTTTTGGGGTGTATTTTTACACATACCCATGCTGGGT
This sequence comes from Hyperolius riggenbachi, assembly GCF_040937935.1. NCBI lineage: Eukaryota > Metazoa > Chordata > Amphibia > Anura > Hyperoliidae > Hyperolius > Hyperolius riggenbachi. The sequence goes on from NC_090649.1 coordinate 134,129,301, forward strand.
GGGAGAAATACCTCTGTAAATGACAATCTTTTGATTTTTTTACACACAATTGTATATTTACAGAGTTATTTCTCCCACCCAGCATGGGTATGTGTAAAAATACACCCCAAAACACATTGTACTACTTCTCCCGAGTACGGCGATACCACATGTGTGGCACTTTTTTGCACCCTAACTGCGCTAAAGGGCCCAAAGTCCAATGAGCACCTTTAGGATTTCACAGGTCATTTTGCGGAATTTCGTTTCCAGACTACTCCTCACGGTTTAGGGCCCCTAAAATGCCAGGACAGTATAGGAACCCCACAAATGACCCCATTTTAGAAAGAAGACACCCCAAGGTATTCCGTTAGGAGTATGGTGAGTTCATAGAAGATTTTATTTTTTGTCACAAGTTAGTGGAAAATGACACTTTGTGAAAAAAAAACAATAAAAATCAATTTTCCGCTAACTTTTGACAAAAAAAAAAAATCTTCTATGAACTCACCATACTCCTAACGGAATACCTTGGGGTGTCTTCTTTCTAAAATGGGGTCATTTGTGGGGTTCCTATACTGCCCTGGCATTTTAGGGGCCCTAAACCGTGAGGAGTAGTCTTGAAACGAAATTTCTCAAAATGACCTGTGAAATCCTAAAGGTACTCATTGGACTTTGGGCCCTTTAGCGCAGTTAGGGTGCAAAAAAGTGCCACACATGTGGTATCACCGTACTCAGGAGAAGTAGTATAATGTGTTTTGTGGTGTATTTTTACACATACCCATGCTGAGTGGGAGAAATATCTCTGTAAATGGACAATTGTGTGTAAAAAAAATTAACAAATTGTCATTTACAGAGATATTTCTCCCACCCAGCATGGGTATGTGTAAAAATACACCCCAAAACACATTATACTACTTCTGCTGAGTACGGCAATACCACATGTGTGGCACTTTTTTGCAGCCTAACTGCGCTAAGGGGTCCAAAGTCCAATGAGCACCTTTAGGCTTTACAGGGGTGCTTACAATTTAGCACCCCCCAAAATGTCAGGACAGTAAACACACCCCACAAATGACCCCATTTTGGAAAGTAGACCCTTCAAGGTATTCAGAGAGGGGTATGGTGAGTCTGTGGCAGATTTCATTTTTTTTTGGTGCAAGTTAGAAGAAATGGAAACTTTTTTTTTTTTTTCTTTCTCACAAAGTGTCATTTTCCGCTTACTTGTGACAAAAAATAATATCTTCTATGAACTCACTATGCCTCTCAGTGAATACTTTGGGATGTCTTCTTTCCAAAATGGGGTCATTTGGGGGGTATTTATACTATCCTGGAATTCTAGCCCCTCATGAAACATGACAGGGGGTCAGAAAAGTCATAGATGCTTGAAAATGGGAAAATTCACTTTTTGCACCATAGTTTGTAAACGCCATAACTTTTACCCAAACCAATAAATATACGCTGAATGGGTTTTTTTTTATCAAAAACATGTTTGTCCACATTTTTCGCGCTGCAGGTATACAGAAATTTTACTTTATTTGAAAACTGTCAGCACAGAAAGTTAAAAAAATCATTTTTTTTGCCAAAATTCATGTCTTTTTTGCTGAATATAATAAAAAGTAAAAATCGCAGGAGCAATTAAATAGCACCAAAAGAAAGCTTTATTAGTGACAAGAAAAGGAGCCAAAATTCATTTAGGTGGTAGGTTGTATGAGCGAGCAATAAACCGTGAAAGCTGCAGTGGTCTGAATGGAAAAAAAGTGGCCGGTCCTTAAGGGGTAGAAAGCCCTAGGTCCTCAAGTGGTTAAGATGCAATTTGATCACCACCTTAACCCCCTACGACTGCGTCATGCCGAAGGGCGTGACTGCGGCAGCAGCCCCAGGACCGCCTAACACCAACTGGCGTCAAGTCCTGGGTGGGGATTTGCAGGAGATCGCAGGCGCCGATGCGTGCATCTCCGCATGAATGACAGAGTGTCTTCCAGTGCCGATCGCCGCTAGAAGACTGTTAGATGGCAAAACCGCTGTCTATTTACACTGTACAGCACTGCGATCTACAGCAGCGCTGTACTGGGGACAGCCTTGTGACATGGCTGTCCCCCTGGGAGGCAGACAAGTGATCCACTGTCATAGGTGGAAGCCTATGACAGCTGATCACAGTTATTGGCTGGTGGGGGAAGGGAGGGGATCTAGTAAAAAAAAAACAACAAATAAAATAAACACATTTATTTAAAAATAAATGAAATAAATATTTATGAAAAAAACAAACATCCTGAGAGCGATGATTGCCTATCGACAGAGAGCCCTGTTGGTGGGCAGAAAAGGGGGGGAGGGGTGGAATCACTTGTGTGCTGAGTTGTACGGCCCTGCAACGAAGCCTTAAAGCTGCAGTGGCCTATATTGTAAAAAATGGCCTGGTCACTAGGGGGGTTTAAGCACAGGGTCCTCCAGAGGTTAATTAAGGTAGTCTGACTGACTGAGAAACTGAGAAATAATGCATTTTTCATTTTTTTTCTTATTATTCCTGTTAAAATGCATTTAGAATAAAATAATTCTTAGCAAAATGTACCAATGTACCCAAAGAAAGCCTAATTGGTGGTGGAAAAAAACCAAGATATAGGTAATTCGGTTGTGGTTAGCAGTTATTAAGTTTTTGGCGATTGAATTGGAGGAGCACTGAAAGGTGAAAATTGCTCTGGTCCTTAAAGAGGAACTGTTGCGAAAATCTTAAAATTTAAAACACATACAAATAAGTTTCTTCCTAAATAAAATGAGGCATAAATTACTTCTCTTCTATCTTGCTCTCGCTTACAGTAAGTAGTAGAAATCTGACATTACCGACAGGTTTTTGGCTAGTCCATTTCTCCATAAGAGATTCTCAGCATGACTTCTATTCTTTTTAAAGACACTCCCTGAAAAAGATTTATACAAAGATAGTGACAGGCCTCCCTGCTCACCGAACACTCTTGTGGCAGTTGGACGGAGCAATTGCCATTCACTAAGTGCATTTTGAAAATAAAGAAATCCCTGTGAACCCCCATGGGGAGATGGGCTAGTCTAAAATCGGTCCGTTTCTCTCAGATTTCTACTACCTACTGTAAGTGGCAGCAACATAGGAGAAAAGTAATTTATGGCTCATTTTACTCTGGAAGAAATGAACTTCTTAATTGTATATGTATAATTGTATATGTTTACATGTATTTTTTCATGTATTTTAAATTTTAAGATTTTCACGACAGAGGTCCTTTAAGGTGAACAACCCTCAGGGTAGGAACACACTAGGCAGAATAACAAATACGTTTTCCACTATGTGCTATGGGAAAAACTCATGTGATTCTGCCTAATGTGTTCCTTCTGATCATGGTTAACTTATTAGATTGATAAGTTTCAGTGGATAATTAAAATATTCTGATCCTGGGCTTTCCAGGCTACCATGACAAGCATTGTGGAAAGTACAGAGATGATTAATCTGTGTTTTGCAAACAAGAAAACAAACAAGTATATTACAGAAGAACAAAGATGAATAATATACTAAAAAACAAAACAAAAACAAAAAAAATACGCGTACAGTAATACAAAGTTGGAGATTAAAACAAGTGTAATACGCCTAGGTATCTGTGTATTGATTTGTTTTTACTTTTTAAACCTTTGTGGTGAATAGGGGATGGGTCATATCTAATTTTGAACCTGAGCTTCTGTTTGGATATATTGTAAAAATACCTATTACATACTTTCCATATAGAGACAAAAAGAAACAAACAAAAAAAAACCCAACCAAAAAATAAACAGAAAAGTATTAATTTGTAAAGTTCTGCAATGTTTACATAAAACAAACAAACAAAAAAAAACCTGCAAGTATGGCCATCATAATCTTCCCCAACTGCAAAAATGCTTCCTCCTCAGTCCACCTGCAAATGAGTCGTGACTTGTGGGGACTTTTATTTTGAAAAAAGTCTATTTTAATAAATGGAAACACAAAAAATTGGACAGCATGACAGCATCAATTCTTTGTGCTTATTTCAATGCCACGATCCCCGCTTCACTTTTATCTATTAATTTAATCCTTGCCCTCTGAAGAGCCTTTGTGAAGCCTGTTTTAATTTTCTTAAAGGCTTCAGTATTTTTAACCTGCACCTAAATTTTGTTAAGGATTTTGAAAGTCACTGCTAATGCCTGAAAGCAATGTGATCTGGAACATGAGGCATCAATCAGCTAAATGATTGCGTTTTCTTACTTTTTTTTTTCGATGGGCCAGATCACTCATTACTACATAAAATCCTGGCTTTTGATGGGTTTATGTCTTATATCTTTATTCAGAATCCTGTCTGAAGATGCCTGCAGCAGACTTGGTTTGACCTCATGCCAGTCAATGTGAGTGAAATGTCTTTCCATAGAGAACATAGCCGGTGACTATATTGTTCATTATGCGGGCCAAATTAGGTCATGTTGGCTGATAAAAAGGTGTTAGATGTGAATTTTGATTAGTTATAAGCAAAAGTTTGAAAGTTAATATTGCACCTGCCAAAATCCACGTAATCGGGATCAATCCATTTTGAGGAGACCTACATTTTTCTCAGAAAATATAACAATACTAGCCGACCCGCGGCGTAGCATACGCTGCATAAGAGGGTAGAAAACAGGAAGGGGGTATTGGGCACAGCGGCGGGGAGGGGGGTTGGACCCCCCCTCACCTGGGTCCCCCATGTGCTCTCCCCCTCCTGCTTAAGCACTTCCTGCAATGCCGCACACTGTATTGGTGTAATTTACCTTTTTAAAACAGAAAGAAATCTGCAATAATTCAGCTATAAGTGAACATTTGTGGTTACCCACAATGCACTGCTACTAAATATGCAAATTACCCCTTTTCCCCTTGGTAAGCCAAGCAAGCATATAGCTTTAAATTTTACACAGTCATATCAAACCCACATGTAGACAGCCTGTTTCAGACTTTTGGCCCTCATCAGTACATGGCAGGGATTTATACAGCTGTGTAAGATAGGGCTTGGACCAGTACAACAGAGTAACCAAGCAGCTCAGGGTGACCCAAACCACTCGGAATGTATAGGGGGATAAAAGGGACCAAAAAGACCTCCTACTAAAAAAAGCAAAGCTTGGTGTAATTTGCCTTCCTAAAACAGAAGGAAATATGCAATAATTCAGCTATAAGTGAACATTTGTGGTTATCCACAATGCAGTGCTACTAAATATGCAAATAATTCCCTTTCACCCTTAGTAAGCCAAGCAAGTCTATAGCTATAAATTTTACACAGCCATATTAAACCCACATGTGACAGCCTGTTTCAGACTTTTGGTCCTCATCTGTACATGGCAGGGATTGATAAGGCTGTATGAGATAGGGCTTGGACCAGTACAACAGATAGTGTTGGGCGAACAGTGTTCGCCACTGTTCGGGTTCTGCAGAACATCACCCTGTTCGGGTGATGTTCGCGTTCGGCCGAACACCTGATGGTGTTCGGCCTTTTAAGTTCGGGTTCGCCCCGAACTTCTAATGGCCGCCGAACAGGGCCCTGTTCGGCCGAATACTGCCTCCCTATGGGGTCGCAGGCATAAGGGGGGAGCATGCCCCGATCGCGGGGGGGGGGGGTCGGAAATTCCCCCCACCCCCTCCGCTAGCGCTCCCCCCTCTGCCCGCTTCCCCATTCAAAAGTTTAAGCAAAGTACCTGTAGTGGATGGCCTGGCAGTGGGCGGCACTGTGGAGTGAGGAGGAGGAGTCCGGAGAGTGACGAGTTGAGGGAGGCCGGGCAGCGGGCGTGAGGTCAGAGAAAGGGCGGAAGTACCACAAGGGTACTTCCGCTGAACCGCCCGCTGCCCGGCCTCCCTCAACTCGTCACTCTCCGGACTCCTCCTCCTCACTCCACAGTGCCGCCCACTGCCAGGCCATCCACTACAGGTACTTTGCTTAAACTTTTGAATGGGGAAGCGGGCAGAGGGGGGAGCGCTAGCGGAGGGGGTGGGGGGAATTTCCGACCCCCCCCCCCGCGATCGGGGCATGCTCCCCCCTTATGCCTGCGACCCCATATGGCCCCCAAAAGCTGGATGTTCGGAAAGTTCGGGGTTCGGCCCGAACATGCCGAACATCTCGGCCATGTTCGGCGAACTTTCCCGAACCCGAACATCCAGGTGTTCGCCCATCACTAACAACAGAGTAACCAAGCAGCTCAGGGTGACCCAAACCACTCGGAATGTATAGGTGGATAAAAGGGACCAAAAAGACCTTCTACTAAAAAAATCAAAGCTTGGTGTAATTTGCCTTCTTAAAACAGAAGAAAATCTGCAATAATTCAGCTATAAGTGAACATTTGTAATTACCCACAATGCACTGCTACTAAATATGCAAATTATTCCTTTTCACCCTTGGTAAGTCAAGCAAGCCTATAGCTTTAAGTTTTACACAGTCATATCAAACCCACATGTGACAGCCTGTTTCAGATGTTTGGTCCTCATCAGTACATAGCAGGGATTGATAAGCCTGTATGAGATAGGGCTTGGACCAGTACAAAAGAGTAACCAAGCAGCTCAGGGTGACCCAAACTACTAAGAATGTATAGGAGGATAGAAGAGACCAAAAAGCCCTCCTACTAAAAAAAAGCAAAGCTTGGTGTAATTTTCCTTCTTAAAACAGAAGCAAATCTGCAATAATTCAGCTATAAGTGAACATTTGTGGTTACCCACAATGCACTGCTACTGAATATGCAAATTATCCCTCTTTGCCCTTGGTTTGATATGACACTACTTCTTCTTCTTGCTTGGACCAGCCCCTTCTTCTTGCTTGGACCGGCCCTGGGGGCAGGGCGCTACTTCTTCTTGCTTGAAGGTTGATGCACTCACTCTATTATATATATAGATAGTTTAGGGTGAAAACCACCACAGTTTAAAGCAAACCTGCAAAAAAACATTTGTGATATAATGAATTGTATGTGTAGTACGGATAAGGAATAGAACATTAGCAGCAAAGTAAAGAGTCTCATATTGTTTTCCAGTACAGGAACAGTTAAAAAAAACAACCCTTCAGCTGCTATTTATCTATTTATGCAAAAAAGCTTCTCTGATCTCTTTGACCCAACTTGGTGGAATACAATGCTGTTTCCTGAAGCACTTAAAGCACTTAAAGAGGAGCTGTCAGCCATACTATCTCAGAAAAAAACACATATATAAGTAGATAAATGCTCTACTTACATAACATATTCCTTCTTAGCATTTCCCATTTTAAGTGTGGCTATTTTGAAGCCAATCCTGATGTTATTTCTTCCCTTTAGTCTCCTCTGCCTGATGTGTATGCAGGGCCCCTTATTGAAAGTGAATTGTCTCAGCATGAGAAATATTGGCCAATCAGAGAGGAACAGAGGTGCGGGAGGGGAAAACAGGAGGGAAAGAGGCTTCAGCCAATCAGGCTGCATTAGTCAAGTCTGAGGGGAATTAGAGACGCAAAGCAGGACAACCCAGCATGCCCTGCAACTTTCTTTTTGTGTACCAGATTTTGTGTGTACCAAATAAGAGTCAGGTAAACTGGGGAATGATCATTTATCAACAAGAAAAGGTATCAAGATTTTAACCTTTGGATTACCTGGTGAGCATCCTTATTAGTTGTTTACCAGGTAAAAATAAAGAATTGATTTTTGATTTTATGCCAGACAGTTACACTTTAAACAACCATGAAACCGTGAGAGACATTATTAGATTTAGACTAGATAGGTTTTACTGCAGGAAAGTTCAAAAGTTCATTATTTCTGCAATTTGATCACAATAATCGGTTGCAGAGAAAAATCAAATGCTTCATTTTTATTCAAGCAAGAAATCCAAATTTCCTGATTTTTTTTTATATGAAACTCAATTGGGAGTGTTAGAAATATCTGTATCGTTTTTCAGAAGATTGCATGGTGTCGCATTAATCGTCAGTTTCTTAATTTATAGACCCAAGCAATTTTTTCAGATTTTTCGGTCATTTGTTTTCATAATTGGATAAAAAGTTTATACATGTTGATCAGATTTTTCAAATGTTGCAATCAATCATTTCAGTTGAAAAGTGTATATAAAAATCCCATCCCGAGAGGCCCCCTTTAGGCGGATTCCATCTAGCAGCCAGCCTCTTGTGACATCACTGAGCGTATTTTACTGTGAATATGTGCTGTGCAGAATGTGAGGCCAGGTTCACAGTGGGGTACAATGGGGTATTGCGGTGCAGAGTACCGGCAGTATTGTAATGTGCCGTTTAGCCATCCATTGTTAAGGTAAATCGCCTTCCGGTTCCATAATAATGCAACGTGTAGGAGTGTTAGCAGTTGCATAAGTACAATTCATTGCCCCCCCCCCCCATAAAACTTTGATCAGCTCCCCAATGTTCACACCTCTTCCCTTGAGTGCCCTTGTTGCCCTTCACTGCTTTGGGGCTCATCTCACAAGGGTTATAAAACAAGTGTGGCCATCATGATCCCTTCACACCCATAACAAACATAGCTACAAAAAGCCCGTTCTGAAATATAGTCCCCTGTATCGGAGGAAGGGAAGGTTAGTAATTGGGCCCCCCGCAGCTCTGCCTCCCCCTCCCTGTGATCTCAGGGGCTCCTCCCCTCTATTACGCCCCGAGTGTTAGTAACCGCAAGCGTGCCAGTGGTTGACATGCAGTGTGGTTACTGCAGTACACAGCATGTAGTTACCAGGGCCATCTTCTGCCGGTGCAGATGTACATGTAGAGATACTGCAAGTGCTGGATGCTTGCAGCAGACTGCAAACATTCTGCACATAAACAGGAGCAGCTGACAAGCAGTCAAAGAGGAACGCCAGTGAAAATAATGTAATAAAAAAGTGCTTAATTTTTACAGTAGTAATGTAAAGGCCTTCTCAAAGGACTAGAGGACATGATCTGCGCATGGAGGAAAATCGTTTTAGCCATTTATCTAGAAAAGGGTTCTTACAGTAAGCGTGATTAAGATGTGGTGATTAGGTGATTAAGATGTGGAATGAATTGCCACAGGAAGTAGTTATGGCAAACTCTATACTTGCATTTAAAGGGTGCTTAGATGCTTTACTTGCGTTGAAAGACATCCATGGCTACAATTACTAGGTAATGCCTAATGATGTTGATTCAGGGATTTTATCTGATTGCCATCTGGAGTCGGGAAGGATTTTTTTCCCTTTTGGGGATAATTGGACCATGCCTTGTAAGGGTTTTTTGCCTATCTTTGGATCAACAGGGATATGTGAGGGAGCAGGCTGGTATTGGAGTTGTACTTTGTTCTCTGGTTGAACTCGATGGACGTATGCATTTTTTCAACCCAAATAACTATGTATAAATGATTTAGTCAGTGTTTTCCAATTGTAAAAGCTTTCCTCTCCGTGATTTACATTCTGACATTTATCACATGGTGACATTTTTACTGCTGGCAGGTAATGTCAGTGGAAGTAGCTGCTGCTTGCTTTGTTGGCAGTTAGAAACAGCTGTAAACAGCTATTTCCCACAATGCAACAAGGTACACAGACAGGAAACTGCCAGGAGTCCAGCACCATGATCCTCACAGTTTCCTGTGGGAAGACTTACACCACAATATCAGCCATACAGATCCCCCTGTTGATCCGTTTGTGAAAAATAATAGCTTTCTCATGTAAAAGGGAGTATCAGCTACTGATTGGGATAAAATTCAATTCTTGGTTACAGTTTCTCTTTAAGTGTGCTGCTGTCATCTGTTAGTGTGAAAGAACCCTGATTCAAGCCTGCATGCAGAATAACATGAACTGTTATAAGGCAGAAATGTGAACAGGCTCATAGAATTAATGGGCAGTGAGTTGACATTCAGAATGATTCTGCAATGCAGCGAATATAATGTGTATACCCCCTGTGGCAACCAGATTTTATCCACTTCCTAACTAAAATACAGTATTGGGTGTAATTAATTTTCGGAATATTAAAACAGTATGGGAGTGCAATCTGCTCAGATGTTTTTTTTTTATCTCAAATTATGGATTTGTGACAAAAATATGCAGAAAAAAAAAACACTACCTAGCAGTGGCGTAACTAGAAATCACTGTCCCCCTGCTAAACTTTGAATGGCCAATTCTATAGAATAGAACATATTGAATTAATGTATAGTCAAAATGGGGGAAAGTATATAATAAGAAAAGGCAAAGCATTTTGTTGTTGTAAATATCGATTATCATGGTACCATTTATGGTGTGGAATTCTTGGATATCTGGTGATCTCGATAACATCTGTTAGTTGGCGTGTGGCGGCACAAATTAACCGAATCTACCCAACGATCAGATAGCTCAGAGTTGACAAGTTAAATAGCATTCAATCTAAACCATAGTGAAATTGATTTATAGAAAAATCCCCAAATGTAGAACTGTAACCAACAAGCTTATGAACCTTATTGCAGGGAGTGGAAATTTATACTTGTGTGTAAAAATGCTGGTCCATGTAAAAGATAAACTCAGTCAGAAACCAGCGCTCTTAAAGTGTACCCGAGGCGATATGTGACATGATGAAAAAACATGTATTTACAGTACAAAACATATAATCAGGCTGTTTCACTTGTTTTATTTTGCTGCCTAAGAGTTCATTTCTAGGCATGGACGTGACAGCTTCTGTCTTGTTGGTACCTTGTCAAGAATATGGTATAAACATCACTGATAAGAAAATTACAGCCATAAAAGTTTTCCTGGCGGAATACAAGAGACAGTAAAAAATACAACCTATTTTGGAAATGTTTATAAACAAAAGAAAACCATGGAATACTTAAAAAAGCCATTTTTCGGAGTAGGGGTATAAATATAATTGTTGATCTCATCATTTTACTTTCACCTTGGGTTCACTTTAAATGGAGTGATGGACTCTTCCAGCCATCTATCCTGATGCCTTCGAGGGCGCAAGAAGAGCAATACATTTGATAATTAGACTAAAAACGAATCGTAATTTGTAGTAATGTTTTAGCCTTTTGTCCTGTTGCATCAAGTAACTCGATGGTGCATCCGCTCATTTTATTCTTGAGGGATTTTTTTTTACTGTAAGAATAAATGCAGTGCTTTGTTTAAAATATGGTCTTATTGGTTTTGGGATGCTGCTTTCATGCTATTTTGCCTAAATAGTACCTTATTATCAATGTTGCTTATCATCAGATAGCTCATTTTGTGCTTTGCCTGGCATGAAAGCCTATTTGGCAGGGCCTCCTTCCATGTGTGCTCTTCTCCACCACCATATGGACTCAGCAATTACTCTTTTGCCACATGCTGTGCAATATGTTAATGCTTTATATTAAAAGATTAAAGGACCACTATCATTAAATTCATAACATTTTAAATACATGTAAACACATACAAATATGTAGTACGTTTCTTCCAGTGTAAAATGAGACGTAAATTACATTTTCTCCTATGTTGCTGTCACTTACAGTAGGTAATAGAAATCTGACAGAACCAACAGGTTTTGGACTAGCCCATCTCCTCGTGGGGGATTCTAAGAGTTTTCGTTATTTTCAAAATATCTTAGTGAATGGCAGTTGCTCAGTCCATCCAACTGACAAAAAAGTGTGCAACGAACAAAGAGGCTGGCCAGCTCTTTGTATAAGTAATTTTCAGGGAGTGTCTTTATAAAGAATAAAGGCCATGCTGAGAATTCCCTATAAAGAGATAGACTAGCCCAAAACTTGTCGCTTCTGTCAGATTTCTACTACCTACTGTAAGTGACAGCAACATAGGAGAAAAGTAATTTATTTTACTCTGGAAGAAATGTACGTCTTATTTGTGTGTGTTACATGTATTTTACATTTTACATTTTTTTTGTGATAGTGGTCCTTTAATAAGATTTATTATATAGACAAAGTATGGAATATTTTGAAAGGAAAGAAGACATTTCAAACTTAGCCTGATGTGATGGAGATATTCTATAGAAGGCCTAGATTTCATACTTTACCTGTAACATATGCAGTGCAGTTTTTCACTGCAATCATTGAATCCACCATCATATCATCAATAGCTGTCTGGTTCAGCTCATACCACATACTGAAGAAGGTGAGACTCCAATGCATCATACAATCAGCAGAAAAAAATAATTGGTTGCAGTTTACCTTCCCTGCAGCACCGTTACACTGGCAGGTGCAGAAAGAGAGTGACCAAGGTTCCCTCTGACCACACCCACCCTGCCCATTCGATCTTCCAACTTCTGCCTTCTGGTTTGACATACCGGTCACTTGTAACAAAAACTTCCAGGCACAAGAACCGTTTCTTCCCTCAGACAGCAACCCGGCTTAAAGTGGAATATAACCCAGTATTTCTTCTTTGCTCTAAAAGATTATTTACAGCATATAATATACTAAAACAATGTTTTTTTTTTTTTTAGTAAAACAGCATTTAAAGGGTTACATTAGAGGACCGACTTTTTCTCCTGCAGGGGCTGCTGCATCCGAACTGGTGATTAGCTTAATTCCGTATACATTCTTAACTTGATACAATTAAGTAAACATTCTCTGGCTGTGCAGAAACTTATGTTAACCACTTGAGGACCACAGTCTTTCTACCCCTTAAAGAGAGTCTGAAGCGAGAATAAATCTCACTTCAGACCTCATAGATAGCAGGGGCACGTGTGCCCCTGCTAAACCGCCTCTATCCTGCGGCTTAACGGGGGTCCCTGATCCCCAAATCCCCTCGTTTCAGCGGGGGAGCGCTTCCTGGTTGGGGCAGGGCTAACCGCCGCAGCCCTGACCCACGCGCGTCTGTCAGCGCGTATCTCCGCCTCTCCCCCGCCCCTCTCAGTCTTCCTTCACTGAAAGGGGCGGAGGGAGAGGCGGCGATGCGCCGCTGATAGACGCGACTGGAGGCAGGGCTGCAGCCGTTAGCCCTGCCTCCAAGAGCGACCAAGTCTGCGACCAAGTGTCGCAGTGGGGGGTTTGGGGGTGAAGGGACCCCCGTTTAGCGGCGCTATAGCGGCGGTTTAGCAGGGGCACGTGTGCCCCTGCTAACTATGAGCTCTGAAGCGAGATTTATTCTCGCTTCAGAGTCTCTTTAAGGACCAGAGCCTTTTTTTCCATTCAGACCACTGCAGCTTTCACGGTTTATTGCTCGGTCATACAACCTACCATTTAAATGAATTTTCCCTCCTTTTCTTGTCACTAATACAGCTTTCTTTTGGTGCTATTTAATTGCTGCTGCGATTTTTAGTTTTTATTATATTAATCAAAAAAGACATGAATTTTGTCAAAAAAATGATTTTTTTTTAACTTTCTGTGATAAAATTTGTCAAAGTAAAATTTCTGTATACATTTTTGTCCAAATTTATTGTGCTACATGTCTTTGATTAAAAAAAAAAAAACATTCAGGGCTGGTGCACACCGAGCGGCTTCTTCAGTGTTTCTGCAGCCGCTTGCGGCTGCGGATCCGCTTGGTCAATGTATCTCAATGGGGTGGTTCACACCAGAGCGGGAGGCATTTTGCAGAAACGCATACTCCCGGGGTGAGGCATTTTTTGGATTGTGGATGTGTTTCTGCCTCAATGTTAAGTATAGGAAAAACCCAAACCGCTCTGAAAAACGCCAGTTCAGAGCGGTTTTGCAGGCGTTTTTGTTACAGTAGCTGTTCAGCAACAGCTTTACTGTAACAATACATGAAATCTACTACACCAAAAACGCCTCACAAAACCGCAAAATGCTAGCTGAAACGCTACAGAAAAAGAAGAAAAAGCGTTTCAAAATCTGCTAGCATTTTGCGGATCTGCTAGCGGTTTTTGGTGTGCATCAGGCCTCAGTGTCTATTTATTGGTTTGGGTAAAAGTTATAGCGTTTACAAACTATGGTGCAAAAAGTGAATTTTCCCATTTTGAAGCATCTCCGACTTTTCTGAGCACCTGTCATGTTTCATGATGTGCTAGGATTCCAGGATAGTATAAATACCCCCCAAATGATCCCATTTTGGAAAGAAGACATCCCAAAGTATTCACTGAGAGGCATGGTGAGTTCATAGAAGATTTTATTTTTTGTCACAAGTTAGCGGAAAATGACTTGTTGAAACAAAAATAAAAAAAATTTAAACGTTTCCATTTCTGCTAACTTGTGACAAAAAAAAAAAGAAATCTGCCACGGACTCACCATGCCCCTCTCTGATTACCTTGAAGTGTCTACTATCCAAAATGGGGTCATTTGTGGGGTGTGTTTACTGTGCTGGCATTTTGGGGGGTGCTAAATTGTAAGCACCCCTGTAAAGCCTAAAGGTGCTCATAGAACGTTGGGCCCCTTAGCACACCTAGGCTGTAAAAAGGGGTCACACATGTGGTATTGCCGTACTCAGGAGAAGTAGTATAATGTGTTTTGGGGTGTATTTTTACACATACCCATGCTGGGTGGGAGAAATATCTCTGTAAATGCGATTTTACACACAATTGTCCATTTACAGAGAGATTTCTCCCAGCCAGCATGGGCATGTGTAAAAATACACCCCAAAACACATTATACTACTTCTCCTGAGTACAGCGATACCACATGTGTAACATTTTTTTGTAGCCTAGGTGCGCTAAGGGGCCCAACGTCCTATGAATACCTTTAGGATGTCACAGGTCATTTTGAGGCATTTGGTTTCTAGACTACTCCTCACGCTTTAGGGCCCCTAAAATGCCAGGGAAGTATAGGAACCCAACAAATGACCCCATTTTAGAAATAAGACACCCCAAGGTATTCTGTTAGGATTATGGTGAGTTCATAGAAGATTTTTTTGTCACAAGTTAGCGGAAATAGATTTTTACTGGGTTTTTTTTCGCAAAGTGTCATTTTCCGCTAACTTGTGACAAAAAATAAAATCTTCTATGAGCTCACCATACTCCTAACAGAATACCTTGGGGTGTCTTCTTTCTAAAATGGGGTCATTTGTTGGGTTCCTATACTGCTCTGGCATTTTAGGGGCCTTAAAGCATGAGGAGTAGTCTAGAAACCAAATGCTTCAAAATGACCTGTGAAATCATAAAGGTACTCATTGGACTTTGGGCCCCTTAGCGCACCTAGGCTGCATAAAAAATGTCACACGTGGTATCGCCATACTCAGGAGAAGTTGAATAATGTGTTTTGTGGTGTATTTTTACATATACCCATGCTGGGTGGGAGAAATAACTCTGTAAATTACAATTTTTTGATTTTTTTTACACACAATTGTCCATTTACAGAGATATTTCTCCCACCCAGCATGGGTATGTGTAAAAATACACCCCAAAACACATTATACTACTTCTCCTGAGTATGGCGATACCACATGTGTGGCACTTTTTTTGCAGCCTAGGTGCGCTAAGGGGCCCAAAGTCCAATGAGTACCTTTAGGATTTCACAGGTCATTTTGAAGCATTTGGTTTCTAGACTATTCCTCACGCTTTAGGGCCCCTAAAATGCCAGGGCAGTATTGGGACCCCACAAGTGACCCCATTTTAGAAAGAAGGCCCCCCAAGATATTCCGTTAGAAGTATGGTGAGTTCATAGAAGATTTTATTTTTTGTCACAAGTTAGCGGAAATTGATTTTTATTGTTTTTTTTCTCAAAGTGTCATTTTCCACTAACTTGTGACAAAAAATAAAATCTTCTATGAACTCACCATACAACTAATGAAATACCTTGGGGTGTCCTCTTTCTAAAATGGGGTCACTTGTGGGGTTCCTACACTGCCCTGGCATTTTAGGGGCCCTAAAGCCTCACGCTTTAGGGCCTCTAAAATGCCTCAAAGCAAATGCCTCAAAATGCCTCAAAATGACCTGTGAATAGGACGTTGGGCCCCTTAGCGCACCTAGGCTGCAAAAAAGTGTCACATATGTGGTATCGCTGTACTCAGGAGAAGTAGTATAATGTGTTTTGGGGTGTATTTTTACACATACCCATGCTGGGTGGGAGAAATATCTCTGTAAATGGACAATTGTGTGCAAAAAAAAACAACTTGTCATTTACAGAGATATCTCTCCCACCCAGCATGGGTATGTGTAAAAATACACTCCAAAGCACATTGTACTACTACTGAGTACGGCAATACCACATGTGTGACACTTTTTTGCAGCTTAGGTGCGCTAAGGGGCCCAACGTCCTATTCACAGGTCATTTTGAGGCATTTGGTTTCTAGACTGCTAACGGTTTAGGGCCCCTAAAATACTAGGACAGTATAGGAACCTCACAAGTGACCCCATTTTAGAAAGAAGACACCCCAAGGTATGCTGTGGGCGATCAGAGGGCAGGGGGGGGCAGATCAGTGTGTTTGGTGCAGACATGGAGGGCTGCAGCCTGCCCTGGTGGTCCCTCGATCACTGGGACCACCAGGGCAGGAGGCAGCCTGTATAATACACTTTGTATATATTACAAAGTGTACTATACACTTTGTATGCGGCGATCGAGCGGGTAACATCCTGCCGGTGCTTACTGCCGGCCGGCGGGATGATGTCACGGGTGGGCAGAGCCTGTTGCCAGGGGCAGCGCGCGTCACCAGTGACGCGATCGCTGCCCCTACGAGCCGAAAGGAGCCGTCACCATTCGGCGTATTGCGGTCCTTTCGTCGTCCACTTTGCCGCCGCCCATCGGCTGTGGGCGGTCGGCAAGTGGTTAATGAGTCCTGGGCCCATATGCAATTCACTTTTTCACCTGTGTTTTCACCTAGAAAACAATTTTTCATCATCATTTTAGAATACCTTTCCAGCACTTTTCAACTACAAAACTACTAAAAAGTAGGTGAAATAGTACTATCAAAATTATTTTGAGTATTTTCTTGCTTTCTGGTGGCTTAAAAGGCATTTTATGACAAATTGTAAAAATATCACCTAGGAGAAAACTCAGGAGAAAATGAGAATTGC
Organism: Hyperolius riggenbachi; assembly: GCF_040937935.1. Lineage (NCBI taxonomy): Eukaryota > Metazoa > Chordata > Amphibia > Anura > Hyperoliidae > Hyperolius > Hyperolius riggenbachi. The sequence continues at coordinate 134,146,082 of NC_090649.1, forward strand.
ATATGAGCTCTGGAGTGAAACACAGGTCAGAAATCACTGATGGCTGCATTTAAAACAGAATTACAATAGTTATGAATAAAATGCACCAGCAGCTTTCAAAGTAATTAAACTGAACTTTGGAAAGTTATAATTTATAAATGAATTATAATACTTGTGCACAAAAGCAAATATGATAATTGTATGGGTTATAAAAAGTAGGAAAACAACAGTTTTAAACCACTTTAATGCAGAACCATGCTAATTCTGATACTTGGAAAATGTATTGTATGGAACTCGAACTGGAAAATGAATGCTTCATCCCATTTCCAAATTATTTTATTTTTTTATTCTTTGATTTGTAATTATCTATACTATCTTTCCTTGTATCATATTGTCTGTTAAGCAACTGCAAATCAAATTCCTTGTAAGTGTAAACTTAATTAGCTAAATAAAAAATGATTCTGATATTCATACACAGCCGGTGTAGGAAGCCTACTTAAAATTATTCTGTTTTAAAACTCCCTGTACAATTCTCTGCACAAGTGGCCAAAGGTCTAAGTAAATATCAAAAAGCCATATAAACCACAAGGTCAGCCCACTGTTCACCTACAAAAGTATTCTATCAGAGTACAAGATCACTTTTTATGACACTACAGTTGGGGACATCAAACTTGGAGAAGGACTTAGGAGTACTCATTGACAACAAGTTAAATAATCGTACTCAATGCCATGCAGCTGCAGCTAAAGCTAACAAAATTTTGGGATGCATTAAAAGGGAAATAAAAACTCGAGATGCTAGCATAATATTGCCCCTGTTTAACTCTCTAGTAAGGCCACATCTGGAATATGGAATTCAGTTCTGGGCACCACATTACAAAAAAGATCCATAGGTTAGGCACTCGTACACCTGCGGGTTTGAATAAGCGTTGGGATTTGAATTTAGTATATGATTACTGATGAGTACAGTACCCCTCTGTCCTTGTATCTGCCCTCTCTTCTTTTGGTATTTTCTTGTAGTAACATCGCAGCTCCATTGTAATAATATTGTAGTCCAGTGGTTATCTTTCTTCTGTTTTACATTACTCTTACCTTTTTATACCTTTTTGTAATATTTTATACATTGCAAGTTTGCTTTTACTATTTGTCTGTAATGTTTCCCTTCAAGGACCTGGCTGCTGGCTTGTGAGGGGTGGAGTCATCCCTCTCAGCCATTTATAAGCTGCCTCCTTGACAGGTTCACTTTGACTATGACTAAGGGCAGATTGTAAGCCCGATACGCGTCAGTCGATCCTGTGATTTTATTGCACATTTTCTGTCATGTGGATTTTTCTAATAAAGAACGGACATTTTTTCACTAAGCCAATCCTGGTTTGCGGATCCTTTCTTCACTGTAATTACAAAAAAGATATTGCAGTTTTAGAGCAGGTGCAGAGACGAGCAACAAAATTGGTACGTTGGATGGAGGGACTCACTTACTAAGAAAGGTTAGATAAACTGGGTTTATTTAGTCTAGAGAAAAGACGCCTTAGAGGGGATCTAATTAACATGTATAAATACATCAAAGGGCAATATAATAGCTTGGCGGATGAGCTTTTTGTCCCTAGGCCTTTTCAAAGGACTAGAGGACATGATCTGCGCATGGAGGAAAAACGTTTTAGCCATTTATTTAGGAAAGGGTTCTTTACAGTTAGAGTGATTAAGATGTGGAATGCATTGCCACAGGAAGTCGTTATGGCAAACTCTATACCTGCATTTAAAGGGGGCTTAGATGCTTTCCTTGCGTTGAAAGACATCCATGGCTACAATTACTAGGTTATGCCTAATGATGTTGATCCAGGGATTTTATCTGATTGCCATCTGGAGTCGGGAAGGAATTTTTCCCTTTAGGGGCTAATTGGACCATGCCTTATAAGGGTTTTCTCGCCTTCCTCTGGATCAACAGGGATATGTGAGGGAGCAGGCTGGTGTTGTACTTTATACTGGTTGAACTCGATGGATGTATATGTCTTTTTTCAACCAAAATAACTATGTAACTATGTAACTACCAATCAAGCAGTAGTTCTTCAAAGACTAATGGTGCCCATACATGGTGCAATTGTTTCATTTTTTTCGATTAGATAGTTTAGTTTGATTATTCCATTAGATCAAATATAAAGATTTTTCCAACATGTCCAAAAGAGATAATTGTTTGTTTTTCTTGATAAAAATAAAAGATTATTTTCACCTTTCAGTCGATTAGATCATTTTGGTTGAATAAACGGGAAAATCGAACGCTTTTATTGTACGGTGTATGGGCACCATTATACAGACAGACTGGCACCACCCTGTTCCCCAAAGGAACAAAACCCTGAAGATGTTTAAGTAGTTTAGTCAATCTTGCCTTTGACATCCCTTCTCAGCTGGCTGGTGCTTACATTACTGTCCAGAGTTCTGGAAAACGTATGTGCGGGTGAGGATGGGTGGATGATCCTCACAACTGGCTTTTCAGAATCAGAATCAATTTATTTGGCCAAATACGTTTGCACCAGAGGCGTTTCTAGCCCCAAAAATCAGTGGCACGTGCCCCGGATCAATTCTGTGGTGCCCGGATGTGCCCCAGGCAGAGTCAGCTGTGGTGCCTCAATGGGAGCTGTAGTGCATCAATTGGGGTTATTCTGGGTGCTGTGGTGCCTCTATGTGGGCACAATGGGTGCTGTTATGCCTTTATAGGAGCATGCAGGGAGCTGTGGTTCCTCTATGGGGGCATGCTGGGAGTTGTGGTCCCTCAATGGGTGGCCCGTGGGAGCATGGGAGGGGGTCCAATAGAAGGTCAGGGAATGCTATGGGGGAATTGCCAGATAACCTGCCTAGTTATATTTAAGGGACACTGCCTGTTTATGTGATATGCTGCATTTTTTTGTATTAACCTCCTTAGCGGTATGCCCGACACTGTATCGGACATACCGCTCAGTGGCCCCAGGAGTACCCCATAAATAAATAAATGTCCCTAATGACTGTAAATCCTTTAGCTAGCACTAGGCTAGCTAGTAAGAGTCTCCGGCACCCCCCGATCCCCGTCGATCCCCCGCGATCCCCCATTAATATGTTACCCCCCCTGGATCCAGCGATCGCACAGCATCCTGGCACAGCTCCGGTCTCTCTATGGGGAGGATCGGGTTTGCGCATGACATCAAGACGTTGGCAATGTCATGACATCATCTGCGATCCTCCCCATAGTGGAGACCGGAGCTGTCCGGGGAGGCTGCGCCGATCGCTGGATCCAGGCTGGGTAACGTTTAAACGGGGGAGTGGCGGTGATCAAAGGGTGCTGGAGACTTCTTCTAGCTAGCTTAATGCTAGCTAGAGGATTTACAGACATTAGGGACAATTATTATAAAATCAGGCAAAAAGTAACAAGCGGCGTCATGCTCAGGAGGTTAACGGAGAGGGGGGTTTCATCCAACATTTTGCTGGACAGGCCTACTTAGACTGCTGTTAAGTTCTTGTAAATTTGGCCCCACCCATAATCACACCCACATTATGCTGTGTGGCCACACCCATCTTCTGGCTGCAGTGCCCAAACGTGCCCCGGACAGGGGCGGACTGACCATTAGGGCACTCGGGCACGGACCGAGGGCCCGTGGTCAGGGGGGCCCGCCACCCGCAAGAGAACCCTAAGCAGGAGGGGAGACAGCCAGTGAAGGAGGGCGATGGGCATAGCAGCGGAGAAGGGGGTAAGTTTCCCCCCCCCCTTCTCTCACCTTGGGCCCCCCCTTCCTGGCTCTCCCCTCCGTAAACTGCAAAGTGCAAACAGCTGGAAGCGGCTGACAGCGGGTGGAGATTTACCGCTGTTCAGCCATTGGAGGGATCGCTGATCTGTGTGCAGCTAGTGTGGGCTTGAGAAGCCCAGACTAGCGGCACACAGATCAGCGTTCCCTCCGGTGGCTGAACAGCGGTAAGTTTCCGCCCGCTGTCAGCCGCTTCCAGCTGTTTGCACTTTGCAGATTACGGAGGGGAGAGCCAGGAAGGGGGGGCCCAAGGTGAGAGGGGGGGGGGGGAAACTTCCCCCCTTCTCCGCTGCTATGCCCATCGCCCTCCTTCACTGGCTGTCTCCCCTCCTGAAGACACTACAAGCCTGGCTGCATATACTGGGGGCACTTACAGACCTGGCTATACTGGGGGCACCTATACACCTGGCTGCATATACTGGGGGCACCTATACACCTGGCTGCATATACTGGGGAGACCTATACACCTGGCTGCATATACTGGGGGCACCTATACACCTGGCTGCATATACTGGGGGCACCTATACGCCTGGCTGCATATACTGGGGAGACCTATACACCTGGCTGCATATACTGGGGAGACCTATACACCTGGCTACATATACTGGGGACACCTATAGACCTGGCTGCATATACTGGGGGCACCTATACACCTGGCTGCATATACTGGGGGCACCTATACACCTGGTTGCATATACTGGGGAGACCTATACACCTGGCTGCATATACTGGGGGCACCTATACACCTGGCTGCATATACTGGGGAGACCTATACACCTGGCTGCATATACTGGGGGCTCTTATAGACCTAGCTACATATACTGGGGGCACCTATAGGCCTGGCTGTATATACTGGGGGCACCTATAGACCTGACTGTATATACTGGGGACACCTATAGACCTGGCTATACTGGGGACACCTATAGACCTGGCTATACTGGGGACACCTATACACCTGGCTACATATACTGGGGACACCTAAAGACCTGGCTATCTATACAGGATACAGAAGACACCTATAGACCTGGCTATCTGTACTGGGGACACCTATAGGCCTGGCTACCTATTCTGGAGACACCTGTAGACCTGGCTACCTATACTGGGGAAACCTATAGACCTGGCTATCTTAACTGGGGACATCTATAGACCTGGCTATCTTAAATGGGGACATCTATAGACCTGGTTATCTATTCTGGGGACACCTGTAGATTAGGCTACTTATACTGGGGACACCTATAGACCTGGATACCTGCACTGGGAAAACCTATAGACCTGGATACTTCCACTGGGGATACCCTTTGACCTGGTTACCTATACTGGGGGCACCTATTTTGGGGGAACTGCTGCCAGATTAACTATTTTTGGGAAACTGCTGCTGCCAGATTAAGTGTACTTTGAGAAACAGCTGCCAGATTATGTGTATATTTGGGGAACCGCTGCCAGATTGTGTATAATGGGGGAACTGCTGCTTCCAGATTCTGTGTATTTTGGGGGAACCACTGCTGCTACATGTATTTTTGGTGATCCGCTTCCAAATTATGTGTATTTGGGGGAACCGCTGCTGCCAGATAACGTCTATTTTGGGGGAACGACTGCCATATTATCTGTATTTTGGAGGAACCTCTGCCAAATTGCCTGGATTTTTGGTGAAATGCTGTCAGATTACATGTATTTTGGGGGGAAACACTATGGCAGAGTTCAAACTTCCCCGGCAGACCTTTTACACCACTGCTAAGGTCATGTATATTTTGCCCCACCCATGACCACGCCCACATTCTGTTGCGTGACCACACCCATTTTTTGGCGCGACGCGCTACGCGCGGCGCAGGGTTTTTTGTCAGTGTACAATATCACAATGTAACATATTTACTGTTGTCAATAAATTATTATATCTTAGTCTGTAAAAATATAACGTGAAAGGTGGGAAACACTGGTATGGGGGCCCCATATTCTCCTATTGCCCGGGGGCCCCATGAGTTGTCAGTCCGCCCCTGGCCCCGGATCTCTTAGGATCCTAGCAACGCCCCACTTACAACAATTTGACTTGGTATTTGTTTAACAGACACAAACAAAACAATACATGAAGACAGTATATATATTACAAGTCAAGGACAGTATGTAAATTCTAGTTGCAGTGAACAGAGGGAGACTTGCTCATTTACAGTTCAGTGCTGAATCTTTTCCAGTCCTAGCAGCTCTAGCGTAGTTCTGCATTAAGCGGGGCTACTGCCTGAGGGAAGAAGCTACTCCTGTGCCTAGAAGCTTTAGTTTCGACTGACCGGTATTTTACTCCTTAAAGAAAACCTGAACTGAAGATTAAAAGTCAAAATAAGCATACACAAGTCATACTTACCTTCCATGTGGTCTACTCCTCAGTGTCTTTCTCCTGTCCCACGTCCTGTTTGTTCACTGTGATCAATGGAATTTTCCGTCCTCCATTTTGAAAATGGCCATTACCCATAACAGCTTTCTGGTCAGCACACAGTTAAACTGTAACAGCGCCCACTTGAGCCATTGGGAAACATGGACATTACCTGGTACATCAGTTTTCCTCACAGCTATAACTGATATTTTACTGACAGCAACAGATATATTTCGGATCTGACAAAATATTGTCAGAACTGGAATGGATTATTGTCAGAAGAAAATGGTGAGCTTCTGAGAGGAACTGATGGCAAGGTAACTATGGAATGCTCATTTGAAGTTACCTCATGTGTTTATTTTAAATATTTTTACTCAGTACAGGTTCTCTTTAAGGCTTAAGCTTTAAGATAGAGTGAGCAGGGTGAAAGGGGTCCAAGGCAATCTTGGTTGCTCTCTTTCTGCTCCTGCTATCATAAAGATCCTGGGAAGGTAAGTTACAGCCAATTGTTCTTTCTGCTGTTTGGATGATGACCTGCAGTCTCACTTTTTCTAATGCTGTGCAGGAGCTGAACCATACAGTCATAGATGATGTCATGATGGATTCGATGATCACAGTGCAGAACTGCACCATTCATTTTTGTGGTAGGTGAAACTTTTTCAGCTGCCGTAGGTGGTACATCCTCTGTTGCACTTTCTTGATGATAGTGACCGTATTGTTGACCCATTTTAGGTTGTTAAAGATTGTGGACCTAAGAAACCTGAATGACTCTACTGGTGTTACTGTAGATCTAGCTAGGTTAGGGGGAGGTGCTAGGGTGGGGATCTCCTAAAGTCTATTATCATCTTATGGTCTTATGAGCAATAAGTTCTGGCCTTCATCTGGACTTGCTCTGTCCTGCAAAAGTGAGTCCCACTATGTTTGCAATTATTGCTAATGAGAAACCTTAGGCCTCTTTCACACAGGAGGCTGTAGGCTGCAAAATCACCTGTCGGCGGCTTGCCAGCACTTGATATAGGCAACGAAGAGACCCCCATAGAGTCCCATATGAGCTGCAGTTTTCTGCTGCTGGGTATTAGAACCACATGTCAGCTGAACACATACATGGTGTTACAATAGCTGCCATTTGGCTGCATTGTATTGCACCTGTATAGTGCCTGTGGCTAGCAGCCATGAGGCTGAAATTCTTGACAAGCACGTGGTTCAGCCTCCCATGTGAAAGAGACCTTAGAGACATCTCTTTTCTTACCATGTCTTTGAAACAATATCAGCATATTCAGCACATGGGCTTAGCCAATAGCCAGCCTTGCTCTGCCCAGCCAGGCCTAACTTTAACAATAAGCTTCAATACACTCAAGTTGAATAATAATAAATTACATCTAAACAAATGAAAAGAGTGTCATCTGAATGGAGGACACAACCATAATAGCTGTACTATTAAAATGACTATCTCATTAGAAAATAACCACAATAGCATACTGTTAAAATCACTATTTCATTAGAAAAAAAGGGTGTAAACAATTAGATGAAAATGTACTTTATTGCTTTAATGGATACATCTTCCTAGCGTAGAGGGATAAAATCGAGGTTGTAATGCAGACGTTTCAACTATTGTATTTCTGAAATTACTTTGAATAAAATATAATGCACTTTTTTTCTCCCACTGAGATTAAAATGACTGAATTACAATAATGGTATGAGTGATGTGAATAAGATGTATTGATTATACCTCATTCATGAATAGATGGCAGCTCTTATAAAATGAGAATGTATAGAAGAGGTGAGAGTAAGTCTGTTCCACCTTGTGCATCTGCCCACCTTCAGTCCTATGATATCCTGCTGTTCCTCTCCTGCTGAGCTCTGCACACACTTTTCATAACAGATAAAATGGGAAGACGAGTCACAATTGTGTTGTTTTGCCTTACAGTGTGCCTTTGCTGTCTCTAACTGGAATCATTCAAAATAAATAGGACATAGGCCCATATGTAATTCACTTTTTCTCCTGACTTATCTCCAAGAAGATATTTTTGTTTTTGTCATGTGTTTAAAATAACTTTTCAGCACTCTGCAATTAAAATAGTACAAAAAAAGGGTGAAAAAGTACTATCAAAATTATTTTGAGTATTTTCTTGATTAGTGGTAGTATAAAAGGCATTTTATTGACAAGTTGTGAAAATATCACCTGGTATAAAACGCATGAGAAAAAGTAAATTGCATAGGGGCCATGGTGAGTACATCTATGAAAAAACACTGTCATTGAAACTTTTCAGCTCACATCTGAAATGTAGTCACATAGGCCGATATGCAAATAACTTTTTCTCCTAAGTTATATCCTAGGTCCTAGGAGATCATTTTCATCTTCTCTTTAACCACTTCAGCCCTCAGACGTTTTCACTTTATGCATCCGAGCAATGTTCACCTCCCATTCATTAGCCTATAATTTTATCACTACTTATCACAATGAACTGATCTCTATCTCGTTTTTTCCGCCACCAATTAGGCTTTCTTTGGGGGGGTACATTTTGCTAAGATCCACTTTACTGTAAATGCATTTTAACAGGAAGAATAAAAATTCATTATTTCTCTGTTTTCGGCCATCATAGTTTTAAAATAATACATGCCTCCATAATTAAAACCCACGTATTGTATTTGCCCATTTGTCCCGGGTATTACACCGTTTAAATTATGTCCCTATCACAATGTATAGCGACAATATTTTATTTGGAAATACAAGTGCATTTTTTCCGTTTTGCATCCATCACTATTTACAAGCTTATAATAATAAAAAAAAAAAAATAGAAATATTTCATCTTTACATAGATATTTAAAAAGTTTAGACCCTTAGGTAAATATTTATGTGTTTTGTTTTTTTTATTGTAATTTTTTTTATATATATAAAACATTTTATGGGGGAATTTTTGGAAGGGTGGGATGGAAATAATATTTTTTTTTTGTAAATATATGTGTATTTTTTTTTTTTTTTTACATTTAGATGTAGTTTTACTTTTTGGCCACAAGATGGCAGCCATGAGTTTGTTTACAATGACGTCACTCTAAGCGTAACATGTACGCTTAGAGGGATGCAGGGGGATGTAGGAAGCAGAAAAAACGAAGCTTCCAAGAGAAGCTGTCGCTTTTTCTGCGGAGGAGAGGAATCAGTGATCGGGCACCATGGCCTGATTCACTGATTTCCTGGCTAACAAACCGCAGGCCAGGAGCGCGTGTGCATGCGCGCGATCGGCTGCATGAGGGCGCGGGAGTGCACATGGCCTCCTGGACGTAGCTTCTACGTCCAGGTCCAGGAGGCGACAGTAGTTAAAATAACTATTCAGCATTTTACAACTGAAAAAGTACCCAAAAGTAATAACGGACTGAAGAGTGCCGGCCACAGGCGCAGCTGCGTGCAGCCATTGTGGAAAGTCCAATTTTGCAGCCAGAAATTCAACTTTCAACAAATTTGAAGAGTTTCTCCTAGAGGATGTGCTCATCATCACACCATCATCTTCTTTTTATGATTATGCTTATAAATTTGTATAGCACTGACATCTCCAGCAATGATTTACACAGTCTCTATTCATGTCACTGACTGTCCCTTGACATGCTAACACTCTGATTACTACCTTAATTCCTAGTCCAATGTTCCTAAAATAGTCTAAGGCAAATAATAGGGGGAATAGTCACTGGTATATTTTCGAGATGCAGGAGGAAACTGGAAAAATCTCAAACATGGAGAACATACACATTGTCCTGGTCAAGATTCAAACCTGAGACTTTGTTGACTTCCCCTATCCTTACCCCTTATCTTGTAGAAAATTTATTTTGCATTGTCAGCACAGTGGTGGCATGTTGGTTAGCACTCTCACTTCTCAGCTCTACAATCCCAGTTCCACATCTCAGCCAGGGCTCTATCTGCATGAAGATTGTATGTTCCCCCAACATTTGCAGGAGTTTTCTCCTGGAACTCCAGCTTCCTTCCACATCCCAGAAATATACTAATAAGTTAATCCATTCTCCTCAAAATTGTTTTTAGACTTTGGTAGGAAAATTAGATGATGACTACGGTAGGGATTAGATTGTGAGCTCCTGTGCGGGACAGTTAGTTACAGCACTATGTATTCTGTAAAGGGAAATTGTCAGCTCAGCATAAATATACAATAATCATAATAATAAAGAAAAGAAAATGATAATGTGGCAAGAAATTCTCCTTCAAAAATAATTTAAATTTAGGGTGATTTATGGAGATTATCTAAAAGCAACTTTATAAATCCGATTTTGTCCATTTCTATTCCTTACTAAAAACTTTATCAAAACATTGTAAACAGTGCACCATAAAACAGCAGGGCCCATATACATACATTTTTTTCTCCTGAGTTTTCTCCTAGGTGATATTTTCACACCTTGCCATATAATGGGCCATATGCAATTCTCTTTTTCACCTGAGTTTTCTCCTAGGAGATAATTTTTCATCTTCAATTTTAAATAACTTTCCTGCACTTTTCAACTAAAAACGTACCATAAAGTAGGCGAATAAGTACTATCAAAAATATTTTGAGTATTTTCTTGCTTTCTGGTGGCTTAAAAGGCATTTTATTGACAAGTTTAAAAATATCACCTAGGAGAAAACTATGGAGAAAAAGTGAATTGCATATGGGCCAATGCCTTTTAAACCACCAGCAAGCAAGACAACCATTAGATATAAAGTTGTAAGTACTTTTTCACCAACCTTTGGGTACTTTTTAAAATTGTAAAATGCTGAAAATTTTATTTTTAGAGAAAATGAAAATAATCTCCTTGGAGAAAACTCAGGAGAAAATAAAAAATGCATATGGGCCCATGACCCTTATTTAATTCACTTTTTCTACTAAGTTTTGTCCTGTGACGGTTAATGCCACTACTCAGATGACTGATTATTGGTGATCTGCGGAATCACCAAAAATACAGTTGCTATACTCGATTATGTGTGATCCACAGAATCACCAATAATACCAGTATAGCAAGAACGAGAGCAGAGCGTAAGTGTGTGTCTGGTACCACCGTAACTCTAATGGTTTTACAGGACCTTACTGTCACAAGAGCCCCACTGGCCGTGAACACGCAAAACCGTCCGATCCGATTCTAGCACACAGATTGAGAGCTATGGACGCAATCTGCGTAGAATTGGCGGAGTTTGAGCGTCACGACGCAGTAGGGAGCCTGTGAGGTTACGAAAATACACTTTTACTCCAACCCAGGGGTAGATTTGCCACCATCTCTGTTTTCTATCAGCCCAGAGATAACTGCTAACTGGCTATAGACCTGTGAAACAAACAACCGGTTAAAACTGTGCAATTCCTATCTATCTATCAAAACAGTAGCGTCCCTTCGGAAGTTTAGGTCTCGTCTGTGTATACTGAATAGAAGGTTTTACTGAGAGGTAAAGACCTTTTAAAAAGCCTTTATTTGTTACAATATAAATAATTAATATATACAGACAATCGTGAACAATTAAACGATGAGAGACAGTGATAACACAGTACATAAAAGAAAAAGGGATAAAAAGAACGAATACTTATGATTCTGTGGAAAGTCCGTTCGGGAAAAGACAAAGTTCCTTTGTTGCAGTTAGTTCGCAATATGGCCGAACCACATGGCCGTTGCTCCGCCTGCAAGATGGCCACTGCTATTTCCCCAAGCAGTGGCAGTCTTTTCGGTATGATGGAAAGTGGGGGAATTGGCTGGGGGTCCTCATGCAATCAGTTTTGAGCACTGACATTTCTGGGCGGAGTCTCAAGCTCAGCCCAGGGGCGTGTCAGGCAGTGAGTTCTCAGGGGAGGAACTTCCAGCCATCCACAAAATATGTCCAATTTCATACCCCGCCGGGGTTTTGTCGCACATGCAAACCGATTTCATATTCAGATTGGGCTGAGAATACACGTTCATAGGACATCAAACTTGCAATATTTGGGGCGCACGGGGACCCCATTATTCATATCTCAGCCCCTGCTCGGGTTACCTGGCTATGTCTAGTATCACCATATTCTACAGAATTAGGGAAACAAAATTATGTAATTTTCATATTCCTCCCATGGATGGTATTTGCAAAATGTGACAAAGTTATCAACACCATGCATTCCATACTCAGTTTAGTCGGTGCCGTCAAGACTGGGAGGAATGTAGGTGTCAATAGACCTCATGCTGTGCTAGCTTCCCCTGTTGAATAGACTCTGTTGGTATTTCAGCTCTGCCCAATTAGCACATTAGTGTCACCAGAGCTTTTCCGGGAGCCTTAACAGGATTTCTTGCTAAACCAGGTTGCTTTAGCCATATGCTAACGCAGGCCCATTCAGCCCTCATGGCAAAAGGGGGGGGGGGAAGGCAGGAAGGAAAACTTCTATTTTAAAAATAAAGAATGTCAGTTTTCCGATCACGGTTGCGATCGGACACTCGGCCGCGAATCCTCGGACGACTGGGCGTCGCCCGGCGTCACACCTCCCCCTTCCCGAGCTCTGCTCAGGGAGGTGTCAACAGGACGCCTTCCGTAGCAGCTATTGGCGCTGTTGGGTCGGGTTCCCCCTGACACCGCGACAGCCCATCAGCGTTTTGGTGTCGGCTGCCTGCTTTGTGTTGGATCGTAAAGTCGTACTGCTGCAATGACAGGCTCCACCGTAGGAGCTTGCCGTTGGTTCCAGCAGTACGGTTTAGCCAACTCAGGGGATTGTGATCAGTGACGATCGTGAAGGAGCGGCCGTACAGATACGACTGCAGTTTCTGTAGGGCCCACACGATCGCCAGGCACTCCTTTTCAGTTGTGGAGTAGGCTACCTCTCGGGGCAGGAGCTTCCGGCTCAGGTAGAGGATAGGGTGTTCATCCCCCTTTCCATCCACCTGGCTGAGGACTGCGCCGAGACCGTAGTCAGAGGCATCGGTTTGCACCACAAACCGACGACTGAAGTCTGGGGCCTGAAGCACAGGGGCGCTTGCGAGGGCCTGCTTCAAGGCCTGGAAGGCATTCTCGCAAGCGGGGGTCCAGCTAACAACCTTGGGGTGCTTCTTGCTAGTGGCATCGGTCAGGGGCTTCGCCAGTGTACTATAGGCGGGAACAAATTTCCTATAGTAGCCGGCGGTCCCCAGGAACGCCTGGACCTGCTTTTTCGTGATAGGTCGAGGCCATGCCAGGATGGCGTCCACCTTTCCCGTGTCAGGTTTCAGGGTGTTACCCCCCACCCGGTGACCTAAGTACTGCACCTCGGTCATGCCAATCTGACACTTACTCGGTTTAACCGTCAGATTGGCCATGGCCAGCCTCTCTAGTACCTGGGACAGGTGTTTGAGGTGTTCTTCCCAGGTGGGGCTGAACACCGCAATGTCATCCAGATACGCTACAGCGAACCCTTGCATTCCCTCTAGCAGGTCGTTCACGGCCCGCTGAAACGTGGCAGGGGCGTTCTTCATCCCAAAGGGCATCATCGTGAACTCGAAGAGGCCGAAAGGGGTGATGAAGGCCGACTTTTGCCTCGCGTCAGGTGCAAGTGGTATCTGCCAATACCCCCGGCTCAGATCCATGATTGATAGGTACCTGGCTGATGCCAGTGTATCTAGCAGCTCATCAATGCGAGGCATGGGGTAGGCGTCTGTAGTGGTGATGGCGTTCAGTTTCCTGTAGTCTACGCAGAACCGAGTTGTCTGGTCCTTCTTGGGGACCAGGACAACAGGGGCTGCCCAGGCACTACTGGACTTTTGAACCACCCCTAACTCCAGCATCTCCCTCACCTCCTTCTGCATGTCCGCCTGTACCTCGGGAGAGACACGGTAAGCGGACTGCCTGATGGGGGGATGGGTACCTGTATCTACCCCATGCACCGCCATACTGGTCCGCCCCGGGATACCGGAGAAGGTGTGCTGGTACTGGCCCAGCACCTTCTGTAACTGCTCTTGCTGGGCTGAGGCGAGCTGTGGATTGACGTTTAGGTCGCCGTCCACATCTCGTACGTCAGCCAGCAGGTCTAACAGGGGGTCTGCCTCTCCCTGCTCTAACCGGCTGCACACTGGCAGCGCATACTGGGTCCTGTCATGGTGGGCCTTCAGCATGTTTACATGAAAGCTCTTCTGCTTCCTGCCCCCCATGCTCACTAGATACGTCAGAGGGTTTAACCGCTGCACTACAGTAAAAGGCCCCTCCCAGGCTGCTTGCAGCTTGTTCTGCCTCACGGGAAGAAGGGCATATACCTTGTCACCCACATCAAATGACCGCTCTCCAGCCAGCTGGCCCGTGGCATATGCAGTTAGTGGCTGAAGGCTACCATCCCTGTGGTCAGAGGAGGGGGAGGAGGCCGGAACCTCTTCCACCTGCTCTGAGCCCAGGTTCTGAGCAGCGCGGCTGCGTGTTACTGCCAGTACAGGTACACCTTCAGACTGGCACATACTGGCATTACTCACATCCTGGCTGCATGCATGAATTACAGTGACAGGTACAACAACATTTTCATCACAAACAATCGGTATATCAAACACAGGTACCTGTGACACAGGTACTATTGGACTCGGTACCCCTGGACTGGGCACATTCAACCCACCTCCCCCCTGTTCTTGCCCCTTGGTGCAAAGTACCTTAGTGTGGGCGGAGAGTCCGTCTCCCTCCTGGCAGTCTGAGGGGCTTGGGGCAGGTTCATAATAGGACACAAGCTTGCCCAGGTCGGTCCCCAACAAAACTGGGACCGGCAGTTGGTCCAGGACCCCAACAACCTTCTCTTGAACCCCCACCCCCCAATCGATGGACACCCGAGCCTGGGGAATGCGAGAAAGAGTGCCCCCCACTCCAGTGAGGGTAAGGTATTTGTCAGGGAGGATATTTTCCGTCGGGACCAGGTGCGCACGCACCAGGGTGACATCCGCTCCAGTGTCGCGGAAACCGGTAACAAGCTGGTCGTTCACTGTAACCAGCTGGTGGTTGCTCGTAGCGGAGTGGATCCCTCTCCCACCTGCGAACATGACGTTGTTGGGTGCTCCCGGCTGGGGTGCGCTGGCTGGCGGCAGTTGCCGTGGGCGAGGTGTAGGTGGTGCAGGAGCTGGCGCTGTCTGCCTCCGCTCCGGGCAGTTAAACTTCATGTGTCCGGGCTTGCGGCAAAAGTGACAGGTGATGCCCTCTGTTACTGCAGGCCTGGACGCAGCAGCTGCGCTGGATGGCCTCTGGGGCGCACGGCTCACAGAGGTAGGAGAGTCTGCAAAATTGTGGGACTGACCTCCTCTCCAGCTAGATGGGGCAGTCCTGCGGGTCTCCGGCACCCTGGTCGTTGCAAAGGTCTCAGCGAGGTCTGCAGCGACCGTCGCTGACGCCGGTCGGCGCTCCAGCACAAACTGGCGTACATCAGCCGGGCAAATGTTCAGAAACTGCTCCAGGACGATTAAGTCCTCCAGGACACCGTAAGACCCTTTAGTGAGGCCTAGCGTCCACTGGCGGAGTGTGGTGAGCAGACTGCTGACCACATCTTGATAAGAATCAGTAGATTTTTTCTGCCAGGACCTGAACCTTTTCCGGTAGGCTTCTGGCGTCAGCTGGTACTTAGTGATTATAGCCTCCTTTATAGCGGTATAATCATTGTCCTTTTCCACAGGCAGCTCTGAGAAAGCATCAAGCGCTTTGTAGCGCAGCAAGGGTGTCAGATGTCTGGCCCACTGGTCTTGGGACAGACGATACTGACGGCAGGCCTTTTCGAAAGACCTCAAAAACAAGTCAATGTCAGTGTCTTTTTCGATAATAGCAAATTTAAATTTTGCACTTACTGGAGCGGCAGTCCCTTCAGCAGGGAGGCTGGGCGTTGAACTCCGGCTGGCTTGCTGCACTTTCGCCATGTTCAGCTCATGCTGTCGTCTCTCCCGCGCCTCTGCAGATTGGCGTTCCTCTCGCTTTTGCTCCGCCATGTACTGCAGGTACTTGTCCACATCAGTTTCCATCAGCTTTTGCAATGCCTGCTGCATTACTGGATCAACATAACTGGACAGTCCAGTACTGGCCGGTTCCAGGCGAGTACTTTCAGGGGTTCTGGGGTCGGGGATCACACTGACAGCCTCCTGCGTATCTGTTGCCGCATTGCCCGCGGGTTGCTCAACCTCGGTACGCACAGGATCTTCAGTCTCTGGTTCCCCTCGACTTGCGTTAGATGAGCCGGTGTCCTCCACAGTGGACACCTCCAGCGTCCGCGGATTCTGGCTATCCCATCGGTACAAGTCCGTTATCAGGTCCTGCTGTTTCTTGCCGCGGATGTCCATGCCTCTCGCCTCGCACAGACTCTGCAGGTCGGATAGGACCATGACCTTGTAATTCCCGGACATTTCCATGCCAAATAAAAGAAAACTTAGGGGAGGGGTACTGGTTACACAGTCTCTCTGTATATATGAAAAATATATTGCACTCAGTCACTACCAACGAATTAGTTCGTTTCTCGATAGGGCTAATTCGATAGCCCTACCTGAGATACTATCAGCACACACAGATCCCAAACGCTGCCGACCACTGTCACAAGAGCCCCACTGGCCGTGAACACGCAAAACCGTCCGATCCGATTCTAGCACACAGATTGAGAGCTATGGACGCAATCTGCGTAGAATTGGCGGAGTTTGAGCGTCACGACGCAGTAGGGAGCCTGTGAGGTTACGAAAATACACTTTTACTCCAACCCAGGGGTAGATTTCCCACCATCTCTGTTTTCTATCAGCCCAGAGATAACTGCTAACTGGCTATAGACCTGTGAAACAAACAACCGGTTAAAACTGTGCAATTCCTATCTATCTATCAAAACAGTAGCGTCCCTTCGGAAGTTTAGGTCTCGTCTGTGTATACTGAATAGAAGGTTTTACTGAGAGGTAAAGACCTTTTAAAAAGCCTTTATTTGTTACAATATAAATAATTAATATATACAGACAATCGTGAACAATTAAACGATGAGAGACAGTGATAACACAGTACATAAAAGAAAAAGGGATAAAAAGAACGAATACTTATGATTCTGTGGAAAGTCCGTTCGGGAAAAGACAAAGTTCCTTTGTTGCAGTTAGTTCGCAATATGGCCGAACCACATGGCCGTTGCTCCGCCTGCAAGATGGCCACTGCTATTTCCCCAAGCAGTGGCAGTCTTTTCGGTATGATGGAAAGTGGGGGAATTGGCTGGGGGTCCTCATGCAATCAGTTTTGAGCACTGACATTTCTGGGCGGAGTCTCAAGCTCAGCCCAGGGGCGTGTCAGGCAGTGAGTTCTCAGGGGAGGAACTTCCAGCCATCCACAAAATATGTCCAATTTCATACCCCGCCGGGGTTTTGTCGCACATGCAAACCGATTTCATATTCAGATTGGGCTGAGAATACACGTTCATAGGACATCAAACTTGCAATATTTGGGGCGCACGGGGACCCCATTATTCATATCTCAGCCCCTGCTCGGGTTACCTGGCTATGTCTAGTATCACCATATTCTACAGAATTAGGGAAACAAAATTATGTAATTTTCATATTCCTCCCATGGATGGTATTTGCAAAATGTGACAAAGTTATCAACACCATGCATTCCATACTCAGTTTAGTCGGTGCCGTCAAGACTGGGAGGAATGTAGGTGTCAATAGACCTCATGCTGTGCTAGCTTCCCCTGTTTAATAGACTCTGTTGGTTTTTCAGCTCTGCCCAATTAGCACATTAGTGTCACCAGAGCTTTTCCGGGAGCCTTAACAGGATTTCTTGCTAAACCAGGTTGCTTTAGCCATATGCTAACGCAGGCCCATTCAGCCCTCATGGCAAAAGGGGGGGGGGGGGAAGGCAGGAAGGAAAACTTCTATTTTAAAAATAAAGAATGTCAGTTTTCCGATCACGGTTGCGATCGGACACTCGGCCGCGAATCCTCGGACGACTGGGCGTCGCCCGGCGTCACACTTACCACAGGAGTTGGTAAGGAACACTCAGGACACCAACAGAACAGACTAGACACAAGGCCCCCTAGTGGGGCTGGAAGGTACAGATAGATAACTACGGTTCTAATGGTCACCTGTGGAGCAGGTGATTCAGACCTTACTGCAGTCTAAGAGATGCAAATAACACGGCTCTAATGGTCACTTGTGGAGCAGGTGATTCAGACCTTACTGCAGTCTAAGAGATACAAATAACACGGCTCTAATGGTCACTTGCGGAGCAGGTGATTCAGACCTTACTGCAGTCTTAGAGATACAAATAACACGGCTCTAATGGTCACCTGTGGAGAGTGTAAGTGTTAAGGTGCAAACAGTAATACCTAGAGGACCGCATCTGGAAGACAGGTGCAAGACCCGATAGGAATACTGCTCAGCAACAAGTTCCTTCCGTAGTCTGGACTCTCCATGGGGAGGAGTCAGACAGGGAGACGGAAGGACAGAACGTGAGTGACACCAGAGAGAGGGTGTCACTAACAGGTCTGGCGTTCAGTAATGATCGGTGTAACACAGAGAGGGTCTGATTACCGGTGAACTGCAGTATCACCGAGAATGCAGAATATACCCGATTATTGATGATCTGCAGTATCACCGATAATCAGATATATATTCTAACCCCTGGACACCTGAGCAACAAGTGAGTGTATAAGCAACAGTAACACTTTGAGTATACACAGAGGAAAGTTCCTTCCAAGGCCTAGACTCTCCCGGGGAAGGAGCTAGGCTGAAGGTAGGAAGGACAGAGCGTGAGTGACACCAAAGAGGGGGTGTCACTTACAGGTCTGGGAACTGCCTCTAACAGTAAGGCCAGTTCTCGAGGTCAGACAAGCCAGGTCGTCAACACACGGACAGATAAAGTACAGATTCAGGAGACAGATACGGAATCTAATGAACAGGTAGGGTTTGGCAACGGTGTATCAGATAAGCAGGGTACAGAATCAGAAGGCAGATACAGAGTCCAGGAATGAGCAGAGTTTGGCAACAGGATATCAGAAATAGCAAGGTACAGAATCAGAGTTCACTAGAAAGGTCAGGCAGGCAGAAAGTCATAACAAATAATACAGTACAATTCCTAACGCTAAGGTGTGAGATCCTTGGCCGTCACCACCTTTGGAAACTATGCTAGTACACAGATACAATTCAATTAGTACTTTAAGCTATCAACAGAATCTGGCTAAGTGTGGATCCCCGGCTCCGGCCGGCTCCAGCACACTTTGGGATCTGCCTATGGTCTGAGTGCTGACACACAAGCATTCACGACGACAGACAAAGACAGAGTAACAACTCCAGGTTTAAATACTGACAGCAAATTCAAGCAGCCCCAAAGAAGATTGACAGGTGGAAGTCAGCTGACCACAAAGTCAGCTGATCTGTCTCCTCTGCCCATAAAGGTCCTTTAGCTCCATGTAAAGGTCCTTTTGTTCCATGCGCAGGCGTGTGGACCCAAGCTGCTGCAACAGAGATCCCTGTCCCAGCTGAGTCGGGAAGCGACACCCGGGATGGCTTGGTTAGAAAGGTGACACCAGGTGTGAAAGCAGCTGCGCTGCTTTCCACCACAGAGGTAACGTTTTAAATCGTTACATGTCCTAGGTGACATTTTCACACCTTGGCCCATATGCTATTAACTTTCTCCTGATTTCTCTCCTAGGTGATCTTTTCACACCTTGTCAATAAGATGCCTTTTAAATCACCAACAAGTGAGAAAAAAAACTCAAAATATTTTTGATAGTACTCTCGTCTACTTTTTGGTACTTTTTCAATAGCAAAATGCTTAAAAGTTATTTTATAAAAGAAAATGGAAAATCTCCTGGGAGAAAATTCAGGAGAATAAGTTAATTGCATATGGGCCTTTATAAATAAAATTCCTTCTATGCACCAGCAAACAAGAAAATACTCTTTTTCACCTACTTGTTGGTAATTTTTCACTTGCAGAGTGTTGAAAAGTTATTTTGAACAGAAGATAAAAATTAACTCCTATGAGAAAAATGTAATTGCATAAAGGCCCCTGGCCCATATTTAATTAATGTTTTTTCCTGAGTTTTCTACTAGGAGATAATTTTCATATTCTCTTTAAAATAACCTTTTAAGCATTTCACAATTTAAAACATAACTAAAAGTTGGTGGAAAAGTACTATCAAAAATTATTTTCAATATTTTCTTGCTTGCAGGTGGTTCAAAGTACATTTTATAACAAGGTGTTAAACTATCAACCAGGAGAAAACTCAGGAAAAATATGCAATTAACTTTTTCTCTTAAAGGATACCCGAAGTGACATGTGACATGATGAGATAGACATGTGTATGTACAGTGCCTAGCACACAAATAACTAGGCTGTGTTCCTTTTTTTCTTTCTCTGCCTGAAAGAGTTAAATATCAGGTATGTAAGTGGCTGACTCAGTCCTGATTTAGACAGGAAGTGACTACAGAGTGACCCTCACTGATAAGAAATTCCAACTACAAAACACTTTCCTAGCAGAAAATGGCTTCTGAGAGCAAGAAAGAGATAAAAAGGGGAATTTCTTATCAGTGAGGGTCACACTGTAGTCACTTCCTGTCTGAGTCAGGACTGAGTCAGCCACTTACATACCTGATATTTAACTCTTTCAGGCAGAGAAAGAAAAAAAAGGAACACAGCATAGTTATTTGTGTGCTAGACACTGTACATACACGTCTATCTCATCATGTCACATGTCAGTTTGGGTATCCTTTAAGTTTTCTCCTAGGGGATATTTTCACACCTTGCTAATGCATTTTAATCCACCAGCAAAAGAGAAAACTGATAATAATTTGTATAGTACTTATTCATTTACTTTTTGGTACTCTTTCAATTGTAAAGTGCTGAAAAGTTGTTTTAAAAAAGAAGTTGAAAAATTATCTCCTAAGAGAAATCCCAGGAGAAGAATTGAATTTCATATGGGCCTGCACAAAGTCATTTGTCTGAACACAATGTTCATAAAAAAAATAATCAGACTGCATTTCTGCACAGGACTTTCTTTTGCATACAAACAAGGTCACTCACCACCAGTAGGGCTGTACAAAATAGAAAAATACACAGTATTTCCAAACAGCAAACTTTTGGGCATAGGATCAACCAGGTGCAAACAATATACAAAATCATTTTTATTTTCAACAAAGGATTGCACTCATTTTGTAATAAATTAAACCAGTACCCCAAGAAGTGTCATTCGTTTGGGCATCCAACAGGAATAGCATTTGTATTTTATACCTTTTTAAAAATATATATAATAATTTCTTTCAAGTTTTCACTGATCCGCTACATTTTTCCCATGAGTTTTTAATCTCTATATTTTGCTTATTTCTAAGTAACACCTTTAAGCGCCTAGCAAGCAGAAAAAAGTAAAAATAAAGTTATAAAAGTTATTTCCAACTTTCTGTAATTCTTAACTCATATTTTACTAGATGTTTGCATGCTAGGTGTGAAAAGTATTATTATTATTTTATAACAGAAAAGGTGACAAAAAAGAAAAAAGTGATAATGTCTAAAAAAATGCATACATTATGAGTTTTCTTTTTTTGCACCTCATTTATGTTATTTCTTTTCAGTACTCAGCATGCCGAAACTAGTAGAAATAAGGTGAGAGAAATAATACATTTTATTTTGTTCAAGACAACTTATTTTAAGATGTGCATAAAAATGGTCTTTATGTAGATAAGGTGATAAAAGATGAAGCGAAAACTCATTAGAAAAGTTTAGCGCATAAGAGGGAAAGGTGGTGGTGATTATAGGTGAGGAAACATAGGTTGGGTCATCCACTCTTTCTATGCAAAAAGCGGTTCAATTAACATTCATGAAATTTTTAGCTGCAACTTATCAAAATGTGACAAGCAAGGGTCTAGACTAGTATACATTTTCAGTATAAATTGCATCCAAAAAATCATGTACAAAGAATTACATTAAAATTTAATTTAATAATCACAAGCGCACACTTGCACGTCATCTATGCAAACACAGTGTTTTGATCCCTGTTTTACCCGTTGTCTGAGCTAACCCGAAAGAAACAGGTTGATCTGAGGTTGTTTAGCGCTGTACTCCTATGCTGCGGGGTAAAAAACAATGATTGCCGGGAAGCACCGCTGAAAGCCAACAAATGCTTTTCTGCACGCTTGCAAAAAATCATTTACATGAGACAACAGGGGGCTGGTTCAGAGGCCCATCTAAACCAACCCTAAAGGTCCATACCCCCACTTGTCTGAGCTCAGTCTTGGCAGCTGATAACAACCAGATACAACAACCCACATTATAAGGTTGTATATAGGTTCAAGATACTTCCGCGTGGTGGTGGTAAACATCGAAGGAACATCAAAGGAACATCAAGGTACTATTCCCAGGAAGTTCCACAGGTGGTAATAAGCAATAGATAAAAGACAACAAAGGCAGTGCTAAGTGCAGACTGCTTTAAGGCATGTACACACACCTGATCTCTTCAAACTGGGGGGCGGCCGTTCTGCCGACAGTTTCCCCGTGTGTGCAGTCTGTTGGCAGGCTGATAAGGCTGGTTTTGACTGATCTGTTCGGTGGATCGGTCAAAACCAGCCTTATTGGCATGCCGACAGACTGTACACATGGGGAAACTGTCGGCAGAACAGCCGCCCCACGCTCAGGTCTGACGACCCATCGTTTGAAGGAATCAGGCGTGTGTATGCGCCTATACTCTTCAAAATGGTGATATGACAATTACTTAATTAAAATAAGATACAAAAGACTAAAACAAACACTCAAATACGGGGCCTATGCATAGGGAACCCCAGTTTCAAAATGCGCATGTGGGTTGACCAGACAATGGTAAAAAAAGGTCTATAGGTGCTGCCTTTCTCCTTCCATACTTACAGCATCATGGAATCAAGAGAATGGGCGGCTGGCACAAACTTATATAATCTGTGATCAGAGTGAAAAAGTCCCGCCCAGCAAAGTCCACCTAGTCACATTTCAGACCCTATGATTAGATAGCTAAAACATTCAACAGGATGTGTAATCAATCCCAAAAAAATATTAAAAACAAATTTAGAATTTTTAATGCAAGATGTCCTATTTGGCTGAATAGTGTAATGGCTAAGGGCTCCGCTTCTTCCCATTTCAGCAGATTAACCTAACTAATATGCACAATAAAAGGGGCAGAACACAAATAGTTGTTTAAGAAAGATCCATCTGCAGGGACATATTTATTAATATACAGTAGTTCACAGTAAAAGGGGTAAACGAAATACCAATATAATATAAAAGGGCAAGGGGAAGGTAAAAAATGTAAACTCACCCCCTTAATAAAGTTGATATCTATCTATCTATCTATCTATCTATCTATCTATTTATCTATATTTTAAATATAATAAACTGTGAACTAGGAGGAAAACACTAACTGGTGATAGAAATATACAGGGCCGGATTTGTACAGGGCAAGGGGAAGGTGAAAAATGTAAACTCACCCCCTTAATAAAGTTGATATCTATCTATCGATCTATCTATCTATCTATCTATCTATCTATCTATCTATCTATCTATCTATCTATCTATTTATCTATATTTTAAATATAATAAACTGTGAACTAGGAGGAAAACACTAACTGGTGATAGAAATATACAGGGCCGGATTTGTACTTCTTACCGCCCAAGGCTGACTATTACTAGCCGCCCCAACCGAAACCGTATCCTAGCACCTCTCTCCACACACACACCCACCCAAACATTTTTGGGCCGCTGGTGTCCTCTATTGCGGCTAGTGCCCAGGTCTCCATGGCAATATGAAGTGAATCAATCACGTCACACGGGGAACTGGTCAATCAAGCGATCTACAGGTGATGGGCGTGGTGTAGTGTTGGGCGAACATCTAGATGTTCGGGTTCGGGCCGAACAGGCCGAACATGGCCGCGATGTTCGGGTGTTCGACCCGAACTCCGAACATAATGGAAGTCAATGGGGACCCGAACGTTTGTGCTTTGTAAAGCCTCCTTACATGCTACATACCCCAAATTTACAGGGTATGTGCACCTTGGGAGTGGGTACAAGAGGGAAAAATTTTTAGCAAAAAGAGCTTATAGTTTTTGAGAAAATCAATTTTAAAGTTTCAAAGGGAAAACTGTCTTTTAAATGCGGGAAATGTCTGTTTTCTTTGCACAGGTAACATGCTTTTTGTCGGCATGCAGTCATAAATGTAATACATATAAGAGGTTCCAGGAAAAGGGACCGGTAACGCTAACCCAGCAGCAGCACACGTGATGGAACAGGAGGAGGGTGGCGCAGGAGGAGAAGGCCACGCTTTGAGACACAACAACCCAGGCCTTGCATGAGGACAAGAAGCGTGCGGATAGCAATTTGCATTTTGTCGCCATGCAGTCATAAATGTAATACAGATGAGAGATTCAATAAACAGGGACCGGAAACGCTAACCCATCACAGATGTTCATTGTTCATGTTACTTGGTTGGGGTCCGGGAGTGTTGCGTAGTCGTTTCCAATCCAGGATTGATTCATTTTAATTTGAGTCAGACGGTCTGCATTTTCTGTGGAGAGGCGGATACGCCGCCGATCTGTGACGATGCCTCCGGCAGCACTGAAACAGCGTTCCGACATAACGCTGGCTGCCGGGCAAGCCAGCACCTCTATTGCGTACATTGCCAGTTTGTGCCAGGTGTCTAGCTTCGATACCCAATAGTTGAAGGGTGCAGATGGATTGTTCAACACAGCTACGCCATCTGACATGTAGTCCTTGACCATCTTCTCCAGGCGATCGGTGTTGGAGGTGGATCTGCACGCTTGCTGTTCTGTGTGCTGCTGCATGGGTGTCAGAAAATTTTCCCACTCCAAGGACACTGCCGATACCATTCCCTTTTGGGCACTAGCTGCGGCTTGTGTTGTTTGCTGCCCTCCTAGTCGTCCTGGGTTTGCGGAAGTCAGTCTGTCGGCGTACAACTGGCTAGAGGAGGGGGAGGATGTCAATCTCCTCTCTAAAGTCTCCACAAGGGCCTGCTGGTATTCTTCCATTTTGACCTGTTTGGCTCTTTCTTCAAGCAGTTTTGGAACATTGTGTTTGTACCGTGGATCCAGAAGGGTATAAACCCAGTAATTGGTGTTGTCCAGAATGCGCACAATGCGTGGGTCGCGTTCAATGCAGTCCTAGGCCGAAGAGGTCATAGCCTAGGGTCACAAAACCTGTTTAATTGGGCAATTTCAATGGTGGCGAGTCTGACGTACATAAATCGCAGCAATGGCCGTTAGCAAAGTCTGAATCTCACGAAATGTCTCATGCAGGTAGAAGACATATTGTTAGACTTGGGCTCCAAAGATGGGTTCCCTACATCTCTGCAAACCAGAGTTACAGGGCTCCAAATTTGGTAAAATCCCCCATAGGCTTTCATTGGGCCTCCTATTTACAGTTCCAAAATCTCACATCTTTTCGAAGGGCAATTACTCAGCAGTGGCAAATTTTCTAGCATTGTAGGGACCCTTAGGGGGAACATGACTGGTGAGTTTCGGGCCCCTAGGCCGAAGAGGTCATAGCCTAGGGTCACAAAAACCTGTTTATTTGGGCTATTTCAATGGTAGTGATGGTGACGTACATAAATCGCAGCAATGGCCGTTAGCAAAGTCTGAATCTCACGAAATGTCTCGTGCAGGTAGAAGACATATTGTTAGACTTGGATTCCAAAGATGGGGTCCCTACATCTCTGCAAACCAGAGTTACAGGGGTCCAAAATTGGTAAAATCCCCCATAGGATTTCATTGCCTCCCTATTTCACTTTCCAAAATCTCACATCTTTTCAAAGGGCAATGGCTCCGCAGTACCAAATTTTCTAGCATTGTAGGGACCCTTAGGGGGAACATGACTGGTGAGTTTCGGGCCCCTAGGCCGAAGAGGTCATAGCCTAGGGTCACAAAAACCTGTTTATTTGGGCTATTTCAATGGTAGTGATGGTGACGTACATAAATCGCAGCAATGGCCGTTAGCAAAGTCTGAATCTCACGAAATGTCTCATGCAGGTAGAAGACATATTGTTAGACTTGGATTCCAAAGATGGGGTCCCTACATCTCTGCAAACCAGAGTTACAGGGGTCCAAAATTGGTAAAATCCCCCATAGGATTTCATTGCCTCCCTATTTCACTTTCCAAAATCTCACATCTTTTCAAAGGGCAATGGCTCAGCAGTACCAAATTTTCTAGCATTGTAGGGACCCTTAGGGGGAACATGACTGGTGAGTTTCGGGCCCCTAGGCCGAAGAGGTCATAGCCTAGGGTCACAAAAACCTGTTTATTTGGGCTATTTCAATGGTAGTGATGGTGGCGTACATAAATCGCAGCCATGGCCGTTAGCAAAGTCTGAATCTCACGAAATGTCTCATGCAGGTAGAAGACATATTGTTAGACTTGGATTCCAAAGATGGGGTCCCTACATCTCTGCAAACCAGAGTTACAGGGGTCCAAAATTGGTAAAATCCCCCATAGGATTTCATTGCCTCCCTATTTCACTTTCCAAAATCTCACATCTTTTCAAAGGGCAATGGCTCAGCAGTACCAAATTTTCTAGCATTGTAGGGACCCTTAGGGGGAACATGACTGGTGAGTTTCGGGCCCCTAGGCCGAAGAGGTCATAGCCTAGGGTCACAAAAACCTGTTTATTTGGGCTATTTCAATGGTAGTGATGGTGACGTACATAAATCGCAGCAATGGCCGTTAGCAACGTCTGAATCTCACGAAATGTCTCATGCAGGTAGAAGACATATTGTTAGACTTGGATTCCAAAGATGGGGTCCCTACATCTCTGCAAACCAGAGTTACAGGGGTCCAAAATTGGTAAAATCCCCCATAGGATTTCATTGCCTCCCTATTTCACTTTCCAAAATCTCACATCTTTTCAAAGGGCAATGGCTCAGCAGTACCAAATTTTCTAGCATTGTAGGGACCCTTAGGGGGATCATGACTGGTGAGTTTTGCCACTGCTGAGCCATTCCCCTTTGAAATGGTGTGAGATTTTGGAACGGTAAATAGGAGGCCCAATGAAAGCCTATGGGGGATTTTACCAATTTTGGACCCCTGTAAGTCTGGTTTGCAGAGATGTAGGGACCCCATCTTTGGAATCCAAGTCTAACAATATGTCTTCTACCTGCATGAGACATTTCGTGAGATTCAGACTTTGCTAACGGCCATTGCTGCGATTTATGTACGTCACCATCACTACCATTGAAATAGCCCAAATAAACAGGTTTTTGTGACCCTAGGCTATGACCTCTTCGGCCTAGGGGCCCGAAACTCACCAGTCATGTTCCCCCTAAGGGTCCCTACAATGCTAGAAAATTTGCCACTGCTGAGTAATTGCCCTTTGAAAAGATGTGAGATTTTGGAACTGTAAATGGGAGACCCAATGAAAGCCTATGGGGGATTTTACCAAATTTGGAGCCCTGTAACTCTGGTTTGCAGAGATGTAGGGAACCCATGTTTGGAGCCCAAGTCTAACAATATGTCTTCTACCTGCATGAGACATTTCGTGAGATTCAGACGCTGCTAACGGCCGTTGCTGCGATTTATGTACGTCAGACTCGCCACCATTGAAATTGCCCAAAT
Source organism: Hyperolius riggenbachi (assembly GCF_040937935.1). Taxonomy (NCBI): domain Eukaryota; kingdom Metazoa; phylum Chordata; class Amphibia; order Anura; family Hyperoliidae; genus Hyperolius; species Hyperolius riggenbachi. The sequence continues at coordinate 134,173,689 of NC_090649.1, forward strand.
AAACAAGTTTTGTGACCCTAGGCTATGACCTCTTCGGCCTAGGACTGCATTGAACGCGACCCACGCATTGTGCGCATTCTGGACAACACCAATTACTGGGTTTATACCCTTCTGGATCCACGGTACAAACACAATGTTCCAAAACTGCTTGAAGAAAGAGCCAGACAGGTCAAAGTGGAAGAATACCAGCAGGCCCTTGTGGAGACTTTAGAGAGGAGATTGACATCCTCCCCCTCCTCTAGCCAGTTGTACGCCGACAGACTGACTTCTGCAAACCCAGGACGACCAGGAGGGCAGCAAACAACACAAGCCGCAGCTAGTGCCCAAAAGGGAATGGTATCGGCAGTGTCCTTGGAGTGGGAAAATTTTCTGACACCCATGCAGCAGCACACAGAACAGCAAGCGTGCAGATCCACCTCCAACACCGATCGCCTGGAGAAGATGGTCAAGGACTACATGTAAGATGGCGTAGCTGTGTTGAACAATCCATCTGCCCCCTTCAACTATTGGGTATCGAAGCTAGACACCTGGCACAAACTGGCAATGTACGCAATAGAGGTGCTGGCTTGCCCGGCAGCCAGCGTTATGTCGGAACGCTGTTTCAGTGCTGCCGGAGGCATCGTCACAGATTGGCGGCGTATCCGCCTCTCCACAGAAAATGCAGACCGTCTGACTCAAATTAAAATGAATCAATCCTGGATTGGAAACGACTACGCAACACTCCCGGACCCCAACCAAGTAACATGAACAATGAACATCTGTGATGGGTTAGCGTTTCCGGTCCCTGTTTATTGAACTTCTCATCTGTATTACATTTATGACTGCATGGCGACAAAATGCAAATTTCTATCCGCACGCTTCTTGTCCTCATGCAAGGCCTGGGTTGTTGTGTCTCAAAGCGTGGCCTTCTCCTCCTGCGCCACCCTCCTCCTGTTCCATCACGTGTGCTGCTGCTGGGTTAGCGTTACCGGTCCCTTTTCCTGGAACCTCTTATATGTATTACATTTATGACTGCATGCCGACAAAAAGCATGTTACCTGTGCAAAGAAAACAGACATTTCCCGCATTTAAAAGACAGTTTTCCCTTTGAAACTTTAAAATTGATTTTCTCAAAAACTATAAGCTCTTTTTGCTAAAAATTTTTCCCTCTTGTACCCACTCCCAAGGTGCACATACCCTGTAAATTTGGGGTATGTAGCATGTAAGGAGGCTTTACAAAGCACAAACGTTCGGGTCCCCATTGACTTCCATTATGTTCGGAGTTCGGCCATGTTCGGCCCGAACCCGAACATCTAGATGTTCGCCCAACACTACACGTGACCCGTTCGGCCAATCACAGCGCTAGCCGAACGGTAACGTTCGGCCATGCGCTCTTAGTTCGGCCATATGGCCGAACAGTTTGGCCGAACACCATCAGGTGTTCGGCCGAACCCGAACATCACCCGAACATCACCCGAACAGGGTGATGTTCTGCAGAACCCGAACAGTGGCGAACACTGTTCGCCCAACACTAGCGTGGTGGGAGCCGTCCACCACACACACTTTGGCAAAAGTGGCTCACAATTGGACATTGGGTGGGGTCAGCAACACGTAAAAGTGAGTCCTGTACCCACTGCTGTTTTCAGGGTAACAGCGCTGGCCAATCAATAATTAAGAAATGGGTACTGTGAGAGGCTGCCTTCTGTATTCTGTACTATTTGCTGGTGCTGCCCCTGGTCCTTTCATCCCCCACGCCAAGTGCGTGAGACCCGGCCTTCTGTAACTGCCTGCAGCTGCTGCTATGTCATTCGACAAGGCCTGGCTTTTTGCTAGTCACACACTGTTCACAAATGTTTGGTTAACGGACTGCAGCTGCCTGTAGCACAGCACAGGCAGATGCCAGCTGGTACTAATAGTGCAGTTATCCTGACCCCTTTCATTTGTTTGGACACTTGCAAATAATGCCCTGCAAATAATGCCCACTGTCTGCAGGCCGCCCCTTGTTTATCTGGTGCCCTAGGCCATGGCCTATTCGGCCTTGCCAGAAATCCGGCCATGGAAATATATATACCTTAAATGCAAAGTAGAATCGTGTTAAGCCATAAGATAGCAAGTAAGGCCATGGGGAAGGGGGGGGGGGGGGGGGGGGTAGTAAATTAGATTAAGATAAGTCACTTACTATAGATGTGGGCATAATTTGCATACTTATTGTCACACATAAAGTCAAAGTTTAGGTTCAGATTTTCCAACAGTGGATAATTCACCTTTAGCAGGGGTGAGTTCACATTTTTCACCTTCCCCCTGCCCTTTTATATTGTATTGTTGTTCCCCTTTAAAGTGGTCTGAAACGCTGACATAACATTCAATATAAATGGGTTTTCCTACTTTTTATTACCCATACAGTTACCATATTTGCCATTTACCATAATGTCCATTTACAAATTGCACGTTCCCAAAGTACAGTTTATCTGCTCTGAAAGCTGCCATTTCATTTTATTCAAGCTGCTTTTTATTATATGATAAAATCTTCTAGTGAGCTCTTCTGAACTGTGTGCTTGCCTGAAGCAGAGAGAGCTCATTTTCAGTTGTTACACACATTGTAACAACTGAGAAATCTAAACAAAAGATAATTTTATCTCCTCTATGAATGCGGATCATAAGCTGAAGGGGCTTTCCACTGCAGGACAAAGTGTTGTGTTTAACTGTTTCAATGCTGTTCTGCTACTTTTTTTGTGCTAGTAGGTGTAAGGCTGTAAGGAATCTTTTAGAGCAAAGATCACTTTAAGTTTATCCCTTTTACTGTCAACTACTGTATATCAATGAATATGTCCCTGCTGTAGATGGACCTTTATTGAACATCTATTCACATTCCGCCCCTTTTATTGCTAATGGACATTAGACCAGTGTGTACAGTGGCTGCATTTTGATCACTTAAGATCCGGCATCTGCATCTACTGAATAAGCGCTAGCAGTTCCAATCGCAGGCTTCCCCTGGCACTTGCACCTATGGCATCTGGGGTCAGCAAGCTATAGCTTTTGTATGTAAGTGAATGTAATTTTTTGCCATGTATGCATGAATCATAACCTACCCAACTGAAGTGGGAGGAATACAGTGACAGGATGACTATGCGACCCCCACACAGTTGGAGAAAATAAGATGGATTGTGGAAAAACTATTTCTGAACTTATCATTTTAAGTTTTATAAAAAAAAATATTTTTAACCCTTTTTTGTAAAACCCTTTTAACTATTCACCTGGGTGGGAGGGGGAACAGTTTTAGCATATGCCCTTCTTCCCCCTAGAATTAACTTAATACCTTATTACTAGGACTAGGAGGTGGGAAAAAACATCTATGGTTAAAGGGAGCCCAAGGTGAAAGACATATGGAGGCTGACATATTTACAGTGGCTTGCAACATTTTTCAGCCTCCTTGAAGTTTCCCACATTTTGTCACATTACTGCCACAAACGTGAATCAATTTTATTGGAATTCCATGTAAAAGACCAATACAAAGTGGTGTACGCGTGAGAAGTGGAACGAAAATCATACATGATTCCAAACATTTTTTACAAATCAATAACTGCAAAGTGGGCTGTGCATAATAATTCAGCCCCCTTTGGTCTGAGTGCAGTCAGTTGCCCATAGACATTGCCTGATGAGTGCTAATGACTAAATAGAGTGCACCTGTGTGTAATCTAATGTCAGTACAAATACAGCTGCTCTGTGACAGCCTCAGAGGTTGTCTAAGAGAATCTTGGGAGCAACAACATCCTGAAGTCCAAAGAACACACCAGACAGGTCAGGGATAAAGTTATTGAGAAATTTAAAGCAGGCTTTGGCTACATAAAGATTTCCAAAGCCTTGAACATCCCACGGAACACTGTTTAAGCGATCATTCAGAAATGGAAGGCGTATGGCACAACTGTAAACCTACCAAGACAAGGCCGTCTACCTAAACTCACAGGCCAAACAAGAAGAGCGCTGATCAGAAATGCAGTCAAGAGGCCCATGGTGACTCTGTATGAGCTGCAGAGATCTACAGCTCAGGTGGAGGAATCTGTCCATAGGACAACTATTAGTCGTGCACTGTACAAAGTTGGCCTTTATGGCAGAGTGGCAAGAAGAAAGCAATTGTGAACAGAAAATTATAGGAAATCCCGTTTGCAGTTTGCCACAAGCCATGTGGGGGACACAGCAAACATGTGGAAGAAGGTGCTCTGGTCAGATGAGACCAAAATGGAACTTTTTGGCCAAAATGCAAAACGCTATGTGTGGCAGAAAATTAACACTGCACATCACTATGAACACACCATCCCCACTGTCAAATATGGTGGTGGCAGCATCATGCTCTGGGGGTGCCTCTCTTCAGCAGGGACAGGGAAGCTGGTCAGAGTTGATGGGAAGATGTATGGAGCCAAATACAGGGTAATCTTGGAAGAAAACCTCTTGGAGTCTGCAAAAGACTTGAAACTGGGGCGGAGGTTCAACTTCCAGCAAAACAACGACCCTAAACATAAAGCCAGGGCAACAATGGAATGGTTTAAAGCAAAACATATCCATGTGTTAGAATGGCCCAGTCAAAGTCCAGATCTAAATCCAATCGAGAATCTGTGGCAAGATCTGAAAACTGCTGTTCACAAACGCTGTCCATCTAATCTGACTGAGCTGGAGCTGTTTTGCAAAGAAGAATGGGCAAGGATTTCAGTCTCTAGATGTGCAAAGCTGGTAGAGACATACCCTAAAAGAATGGCAGCTGTAATTGCAGCAAAAGGAGGTTCTACAAAGTATTGACTCAGGGGGCTGAATAATTACGCACACTCTACTTTGCAGTTATTTATTTGTAAAAAATGTTTGGAATCATGTATGATTTTCGGTCCACTGCTCACATGTACACCACTTTGTATTGGTCTTTCACGTGGAATTCCAATAAAATTGATTCATGTTTGTGGCAGTAATGTGACAAAATGTGGGAAACTTCAAGGAGGCCGAATACTTTTGCAAGCCACTGTATGTCTTTTTAAACAATGCAAATTGCCTGGCTGTCCTGCTGATCCACTCCCTCTAATACTTGTAGTCATGGGTCCCGAACAAGCATGCAGATTGGAGGTTTCTGACAAAAATCTAACAAGGTTAGCCTCATGCTTGTTTTCAAGTATTTGATTTAGACACTACTGCAGTCAAAGAGATCAGGAGGACTGCCAGGCAACTGAAATTGTTTAAACGGAAATAAATATGACTGCCTCTCTCGCATCGGGTTCCTTTTAAAAAGTAGCATAACCATCTATTTTTTGGAAATCACTGCAGCCATTGGCTAGGGCAAAAACCAAACCAAACCCTGCTGCAATAGCTGGTGAATGGATATTACATCTGAAACATCATGGGTCCAAGTGCACCTAGCATTAAATATACTCAGATTCTTCAGAAATTCCACAATCAGGATTATCCTCATATGGCAGATCATTGCGGTTTACTGCAGCTTTTGTAAATAAAATCCACAGTGTTTCTGCTTTTGGTGTTTATTTTAGAGCCTAGCTCTTTTCTAATGCAAATCCTCGGTTTCATAGAAATAAGCTCCGTACACTGCTCCATGTCGCAGTGGCAGTACTTCCAGACACGTCATTTTCTGTCCTCTCTGAGAGACAAATTGGACTGGAGCAAGCCTCTCTCTGCATTTGAAGACTTGATTATACAGGATGGACCACACCGACATCTAGTATCCCAGATCTATCAGCTTTTGCTTACTAATCCTCCGATAGGGAAACTTCCCTTCCAGGAAAAATGGGAAAGAGACCCAAATATTCTGTTCGATAATGAACAATGGCAAAAATTAACTGTTTTATGCCATAAAGGATCCATGAGTGTCAATGCACAGGAGTTGGGGTATAAAATCCTGACGAGGTGGTACAGAACACCGAAAACCATCAACAAAATCTTCCAAACATCCCCAAATCTATGTTGGAGATGTGGATCCACAGGTGGATCCCTACTACATATTTTCTGGTCATGCCCCAAAATTATCCCATATTGGAAACAGTCACATAACCTGATGGAACAGATCACTTCTGAAAAGATTGTCTTTGCACCTGGCACCATGCTGCTCCATGATACGACGGATTCCATCAGATCCTATAAGAAATTGCTCAAAATCCACTTGATTTATGCAGCCAGGGCCTTAATACCAACCTTTTGGAAAAAGCCTGAGGCTCCAACGATCAAAGATTGGCTTAAAAAAGTTGATTCTGTCGAGGTCATGGAGGGCATGGTCTCCCAGATCAAGGACATGGCCGAAAAACACACTTTCACATGGGCACTATGGGCACTTCCAATACTCAGATGAATATAAACAGATAATGCTGATTCCTAAATTCCTAAATTCATTTCAGACCAAACTCTTCATTATCCATTTCTTCCTCCCCAATTAAGTGTACACTTCTATTGTATGGACTAGTTGATGGTTTGGCCTTGGTCTTATATATACTCTAGTTAACCCCTATGGTGGCGCTATCTCATGTACCTGTTCTCTTAACCTCAAATGTTGACACCTGTTATTTTAAGCAACCTTGTCTACATATACTTTTTGGCTATTCAGATGTGATGTTGATTTATTGCTGTATTTTGCATATCCCGTTTTGAATGACCTGTGAGTCAAGCTGTTTTGTATCTTGATTTGCAAATCTGTTTCAATAAACTTTAATAGTGAAAAAAAGAAATAAGCTCGGTACACCTGTGTTATTACATGACTATAATTCCTGCAGACACACTTATCATGTACAACAAAAGGCTTAATAGTGCAATGTTCTCTTTGCAGATGTGAATTCTGGCAGATAAATACTGATCTGTCATGGGCCGAAAACAGGGATTATATGCTCCACTTACTATGAAAGAAAGTACAGTCCACAGCTATATTATAGAAAATTGCATGTCACAAACATTCAAAAGCCAAAGGCAGCTCTGCGTGGGGAATTGTTGTGTTTACATAAATTAGCCTAATTTTTCATGGACACTTTCCAGAATGGAATTACGAGGGCCGCTGGAGGCTTAGTTCAGGAAGACTACGACAGTAGTAAAAAAGGAGAAAGCAATGTTGGACATTTTTTTCCCCCCGAGAAGTTTGTACCCTCTTTCCCTGAAATTAAGACATCCCCTGAAAGTAAGCCCTAGCAGGAATTTTTAGCATGAACGAAATTAAAGCCCTACCCCGAAAGTAAGCCCTAGCTGCAGTAAAGGGAGAAAGTATGGCAACTTGTGTTTCCACTGGAGTTGATGGTCTCACGAGCAGGACCAAGGCAGGGGCAAACCCAGGATTTTCAAGGTGGGGATTCCCTAAAGGTTTTCCTCAGCCACACACAATTGCCGTATAATAATATGGTAGGGCATCATCCTGGGTACACATAATGCAATTTCCCGTCTGACTGACAGGATCTGACAATTTTTCCCTAAATGTCCAATCTGCTCCCGATCGACAAGGGGATAGATCAGGAGCAGTTTAGATACAGATAATAATGAGGACAGCCGACACTTGTAATGAAGGGGAAAGTGGAGCATTCACACAGCAGGGCACAGGGCTGTGCTCATACCTGACTCTGTTAAGTTCCCCAGAGCTGCTCCATGCTCTGTACACAGGCTGCTGCTCCATCCAAAGTCAACTGTACCAGGGAAAGGAAGGGGGCAGTGCTGTGAGCTGCATGATGCCTGGAGTTATCCTGGTGTCTCAACTTGTGCCTGTCCTTAGACACTGCAGCAGCCCTGGTCTGAGGGGGGATTCTGGGCAGCTGTAATCCCCTTCTGCATTTGCCTATGCAAGGCTACATAATTGGGCCAATTACTGCATTCGCTGCTACTCAGCAAGTGCAGTGATGGACCCAATAACAGAGATTTGGTCCCGCCTACGAGATCATTGGCTCCAGTAGAAACACAAGTTGCCGCACTTCTTCCCCATAGGCTGAAGATCAAGCACACAGCAGCATGGAGCTGGAGGGAAAAAGAGGATTAGGGGGACATCGCAGGACACGGGGGACAACGCAACACGGAGCTAGGGGTAAGGGGAGGATGCAGGGGAACATTGGAGGACAGGGGACACCAGGAGAACATAAAGTTACATGAGACACAAGAGGACAGAGGATGGAAGATAGAAGAGAACACTGGGACAGAGAGGGACACAAGGAAGACACTAAAGGTACAAGGGGGACACAAAAGGTGAATCCAGCACAGAACAAAGGAACAGGAAATATTCTGCTGAGAGACACTTCCGGATAGAAATATAAGAAATCCCCTGAAAATAAGCCCTAGCACAACATTTGGAGTGCAAATTAATATAAGACACTGTCTTATTTTGGGAAACACAGGTAGAAAAAACTGTTTTTTAAAAGTAGTCTGAAACTCTGACATAACATTCAATAAAAATGTGTTTTCCTATTTTTTATTACTCATACAGTTATCATATTTGTTTTTGTGCACAAGTAATATTGACTGTCTACAAATTACAAGTTTCCAAAGTGTAGTTTGTCTTGCCCTGAAAACTGGCATTGCATTTTATTATTTTTCTATTATAACTGCTTTTTATTATGTATGAAAATCATCTAATGAGCTATTCCTAACACTGTGTGTGCCTGATGCAGAGACAGCTTTTCAGAGAGCGTTTGTTTACATTCCAGTGTTGATATATTTGTTTTTAACAAGTAAAAAAGATACTTTTATCTCCAGTTTGGATGCGGATTTGAAGCTGAATAGCAGGAGAAAGTGCTTTGTTTAACCATTTCAGTGATGTTCTGCTAGAATTTATTTCTGGGATAGTAGCTTTAAAGCTGTAAGGAATCTTTTAGAGCTATGTAGAAATGCTGGCTTTCAGACCACTTTAACGGTTAACTGATAAAGTTTGGAAGCTTTCAGGATGCTGTCATGGAAATATGCCTGAAGAAGGGGACTAGTTCCCTGAAAGCTAGCATAACTAAACTTAATCAGTTAGCCATAAAAAAATATTACTTTTACAAACCTTTTGTTTCTTCTATCTGCATAATTTTATTAACATGATACAGAATTTCTTTTGCTACTATCGTCAAGTAATTTTTAGTAAAACAGAAAATGGTAATATGAACACAGACTCCCTTTACAAAAGCTGTTGGGTAGTGTGGGCCCAATGCAGTTTCAACAATTGCCAACATTGAGGGCTGGTGATTGTTTAGTACATGTGAATATGAATCTGCATGATTCAATTAGGAAGATAGTTTTGGTTGAAGCTATTTGAATAAGAGCTCACCATGCCATAAGCAATATTACACATGTCAAAATGGTGCTTTTGGCACCATCTTTATCTTTTCTGTTTTTTTTTATATGATTTACAAAGAAACTTGAGATGTGTGGACTTTACTATATGGGGCTGGAGGAAGCTCCTCGGCTGTGTTCAGAGTAGAAGGTGATCGGATAGGGTGTGGAGTGTACAGAGGCAGAGCAAAAGCATTAGAGGGCCAGACCATGACAGCAGAGGGGACACCAGCAAAAACAGATGGGGACAGGTAAGAAGCCGCCCAGATATGGATTCTTCCATACTTGTTTAAAGGGGGGGACACAGTGAACAACATAATTTGCTACTCACAGCCTGCAGCCTTTTTCTCCCCATTCAGAATCCACCACCACACACCATCAGACACCCTGGAGGCAATCGCTGTTCTCAGGAAAAACTTTTCAGGGGGAGGGAGAGAGTCTCTATCTGTGCGGCGCCTGCATGCTGGGGTTCTCTTCCAAACATCAGACCCGGCGGAAGCCACACCGCAAGACCTCCCCATCCACTTTTCTTTCCTGGCTGGGTTCATGGGGTTTGCTGACATCACAGGACTTCGGGGCCAGGCAAAGCGATGCGGCTGCCCGCTGTCTTGGAAGCCGCTTCTGCTTGGTATTGAAATCACTGGCGGCACTCGGGAGAGTCTGCATGCCGGATGCTGCAGGCTTTCTTCAGCCTCACACTGCCCCACTCTGCTCCAGTGCTCCACACTCGCATCAGTGCACCCGACCTGGCTGTCCCTCGCTGCCTGGTTGGCTCCTCCTCACTCCTGTCACCCAGCCAGTAATGAATAGATGGGGCTTGCTTTCTGCCGCTCTGCGCAGCGTTCCACTGCTATGGACGCTGCGTGGGCCTGCGTTGCGGCGACGTGTGACATCACTGGGGACGTCACTGACCCAAAAGGGAGACGGAGACCCCGGCCTGGCGAGCTTAGTACTGATACACCGCACGGCTGGGCGCCCTTAGGGACCCAGCGCCCGGGGGCACCTGTCCTACCCCGACCCCCCCAAGCTACTCCCCTGGTCAGGGACCCTGTGCTTGAATGAATCCAGATGAGTTCACTCCATCTTGTGTTGTCTATATTATAGGAACTAGAGAGACAGAGACAGGGAGAGAGTGTAGACTTCAGGGAGAGATAGCTGGAAGTTAAGTCTACTTTACCAACTTAGAACCATGCTTGATGGAGTGTATTGTGTGCAGAACTGTTATAGATTTACATTGGTTAGAACTGTGTGTGCTTAGTTACAAGTAACAGCAAGGTGCTTGTAGTCCTTCAGCGTGTTTGCTGGCTGGACACTGCACCTAGTACTGTAAGAAGAATTGTCAGCTATTGAACTCCTTATCCTTGAGTGCTGACTGAGTAACTTATATAGAACTGTGTGTACAAATTGGTTAGGCTCTGTACCACTGCAAGGTCACCTTAGGGTGTATTCACCAAACTGCAGTAAGCAGAAAAAGTCTAACCTTCCGGTGAGTAGTGCAGAATGTAATATGTTACAATCCAAGCACTACAGTCTACTCATAGTGTGTAAGACTTTACACATTATTCTGTTTACCCCAGTTTAGTGACTATTCTCCATTTTCCCTTAACTATCTGTATTATACTATTATTCCAAGGAGTTATTGCATACTGATGTAGTATGTATTAAAGAGAATCTGTACTCTAAAATTCTTACAATGAAAAACATACCATTCTATTCATTATGTTCTCCTGGGCCCCTCTTTGCTGTTTCTGCCACTCCCTGCTGCAATCCTAGCTTTTAATTGCCAGTTTAAGGCAGTGTTTACAAACAAAAAACATGGCTGCTAACCAGCATGTGATAGGCTGAGAGAAGCCTGGAGGGGCGTGGAGAGGGTGTGTATAACTTCTACCTATCACAGCAGAGCAGCATATTCCTACCTGAGCCGACAAAGCTGACAAAGGAAAGAAGATTAGATTATACAACAGAGATAATACAGCCACTGTGCAACTTGGAAAGGCTGCAGTAAGACAGACCACATTAGAACAGGTATAGGAACTTATAGGATAGAAGAAATAAGGCTGAACATTTTGAGTCTCTTTAAGGTACCTGTCAATGATGCAATTTTAGCAAAAATAATTGTATTTGGAAGGAAACAATCACAAGGAATTGCTCAAGCTCATAAGTGGAATACAAAAATATAGTGATTCTGATAAAATTGCAGAGGTTGAATATCCTAAGTGAATTTGCACGACACAGTTGTCAGCCTCTGCATGTCTTTCCACGGCCCTGACTAGGTGACTCTTTAGCCATTGTACCCCATTGTATGTGACTTGATGAAGATTAAATCTTTGGGGCTATATTCACTAAACATTGGTAAAGTTGCCATGTTCAGGGAGCAATTGGTGACCTCGGTAAAAATCACATTACAAGAGTAATGTGAATTATACAAGCAATGTAACGTGTGCTTCCATAGTAACACAGGTGATACTGAGGAAACTGGAGTTGCACTAAATGTAAGCACCAATGTGTTTTCCAATTCTCGTGACTCTTCTATGTCTTCTCGAAATTTCATGCGTGTTTGAGGTATCTTAACCAGAGGATTTGCATAACAGCAGAGAAGTTTTGAAGAAGGTCCACAAAAGTCACCTCTGTATCTCTATGACAGGTTTACTTTAACCACTTCAGCCTTCAGTGTATTTTCACCTTATGCACCCGAGTAATTTTCACATTTCAGCGTTCCTCCCATTCATTCGCCAATAACTTTATCACTACTCATTACATCTAAATAATCTATACCTTGTTTTTTCCACCACCAATTAGGCTTTCTTTGGGTGGTACATTTTGCTAAAAATGATTAATTATTAAAACCCATGTATTTTATCTGCCCATTTGTCCCCGTTATTACACCATTTAAATTATGTCCCAATCACAATGTAGTATGGCGTCAATATTTTATTTGGAAATACAGGAGCATTTTTTCAGCTTTGTGTCCATCACTATTTACAAGCCCATAATTTAAAAAAATAACAGTAATATACCCTCTTGGCATACATATTAACCACTTTACCCCCAGCGGTACGAATTTCTCCATCCCTTTTTTCCCCCTAAAAAACCAGGGACGGAGAAATCCGTACCTTCCGCGCTACCGCCGCTGTCCGCGCTCCCGCCGCTCGTGCGCCCGCACCCGCCGCTCGTGCACGCCGCCGCCCGCTCGCCCGGGGATCAATGAACGGGAAAATCCATTCCCGTTCGTTGATCTAGCCCCCGCAATGATCTGCTGCTTCTTTCAGAAACAGCGAGATCATTGTGAATCTCCCAGCCTCCTCCTGCTTCCTGTAAGCGTCCTTCCGGACGCTTACAGGTCACATGTAAACAAACACTCTGTGGCCATCTTGTGGTCAAATAGTAAACTACACCCTAAAAGCATTTTACATACACAAACATTACATTTACACAATAAATTAACTCATTACCTCCCACACTCCCCAATTTTTTTTTTTGTAATTAAAAAAAAAAAAAAATACAATAAAAAAAAACATAAATAGTTACCTTAGGGACTGAACTTTTTAAATATTTATCTCAAGAGGGTATAACACTGTTACTTTATAAACTGCGGGCTTGTAATTAGGGATGGATGCAAAACTGAAAAAAATGCACCTTTATTTCCAAATAAAATATTGTCGCCAAACATTGTGATAGGGACATAATTTAAATGGTTTTATAACCGGGACAAATGGGTTAATACATTTCATGGGTTTTAATTACAGTAGCATGCTTTATTTAAAAACTATAATGGCCGAAAACTGAAAAATAATAATTTTTTCCCACATTTTTTCCTATTTCCCCATTAAAACACATTTAGAATAAAATAATTCTTGGCATAATGTCCCACCTAAAGAAAGCCTAATTGGTGGCGAAAAAAACAAGATATAGTTCATTTCATTGGGATAAGTAATAATAAAGTTATAGACGAATGAATGGAAGGAGCGCTGAAAGGTGAAAATTGCTCTGGTGGTCAGGGGGTAATACCCCTCAGTGGTGAAGTGGTTAAAAAAGTTCAGTCCCTAAGATAACTATTTATGTATTTTTTTAATTGTCTTTTTTTTAATGGGGTGCTTTATTTTGGGGGGACTATAGGAGAGTGTGGGAGGGAAGGAGTTCTTTTTAAATGTAATTGTGTTTTTTTTTTATTAAAATAAATGTATGTACAGTTTTACTATTTGTCCACAAGATGTCCTCAGTCATTTTTTTCCCTAAGCGTCCTGTAAGTGTACTATGTACGCTTGCAGTAAATGAAGTGTGGACTTGTAACTTTTTTTTTTTTACAGAATGATCGCAGTTTCTCTTTGAAGCCAGCAATCATTGCAACGGGTACTTAGAACTGCATTCCCATTCATTAACATCTGAGCTAACAGGAGGCAGCGAGAACAACCACGGGTGCGTGTGCACCAGCAAGCTGGAGCACACACAGCGTCGATCGCTGCGGAGGTGAGTATAGCTACGTCCCTGAGGCTTAGGTGAAGTTTTTAGGGGCGTAGATATACTGTACTGGAGACATAAATACATAAATGGTTAAAAAACTGTTACGTTTTTACAGTGAATATACAATGACATTATAATGGTGCTAGAAGAACAGCTTGCATAAAATGAGGGAAAACAAAGGACTGCGCTCTCTTTGGGAATAAAAACCTCGCCAGCTGTGCTTTTATGTCAGCTAATTGGGTGTTGTTCAGTCTCAGCTGGAATTAATATAATTACATGAGTGTTATTTATGAAGGTATCAGAATGTAATATTAATAACTTGCCTGTGCTCTGAATTGAGAATAGTTTGTAATTCATATTATAGGATTATATTAACTATTGTGGATGATGGGTAGAAATTCATTCGATGCATTCAAAATGAAAATATCATAAATGCACAAAGAGAACCTTGGTGATAAAGTTGTAAAGTTTTTCAAGTGTTGTTCTTAGAGCAGTGCTGTAGTCCTATTATCTACTGCACCTGCACGAGCGCCGCTGGTGATTGCACTCACGTGGTCCGGAGAGTTCTGCACAGGTGCGGTCACCAGCAGTGCTTGCGCAGGTGTGTAGATAGTGCCCCCGGGACACCGGAGCTGCGGCGAGGGACAAATCGGCCCCCTGGGGCTGGAGGAAACCCAGGGTAAGTAGATCTTTTTTTTTTTCTCAGACATTCCTCGGACAATTCCCAGAGGTGTAGCTATGGGTGGGCAAGGGGGGCCATATATCCCCGGGCGCAGCACCGCGTGAGCACTCAGTGTCAGCACGGCCGTTGCACCCCCACGTGCAGGTGGCTCGCTGGCTACCCGAGGTACCCCTGCTTCTCTCCCTCCTTCAGAGTGCAGTGCATTTTAGAGGAGTGCAGAAGCGTTAACAGCAGTAGAAAAAGGCTATCTAAAGAGGGGCACATCTGGTTATCTAGACAGGTGGATGGGGGGCACTTTTGACTATTTAAAGTGGGGCACATCTGGCTATCTGCATGGGTAAAGGGGGCACATATGGCTATATCTAAATAGCATTTGAGTCCACCCATAACCACGACCACATTCTGATGTGTGGCCACACCCATTTTAGTATTTTTCCCCCGGGTGCTGAAAACCCTAGCTACGCCTCTAGTTGACCATTGCATATGACAATGACCTGTACAGCCCCTAATCTGTCCAACGTTTGTTGTAAGTGGAACACATGGGGTGGTGTATCAGCTGTTGATCAGCTAACAGCTGCTCAGAAATAGCGATACACAATCTGTGTATTCTATCCTATACTAAAACAATCCTAGTGAGCAAAATGTACACTAATATACAATATTAATTAATAAGTACACAGATAAGGCATGGCTTTTAAACTTTAACCCACTAGGATAAAATTATTTATATTAAGTTAAAGGGAATGTCTAGAGTTTTCAGCACCTGGGAGTTTTTGTGCCCCCCTCTGGACAAAATGGGTGTGGCCACACATCAGAATGTGGTTGTGAGTGGTATTTAGATATAGCCATATTTGGCCCCTTACCCCATGCAGATAGCCAGATGTTTCCCACTTTAAATAGCCAGATGTGCCCCCCCCCCTTACCCAAACTGATGTGTGTCAAGCTTTCATTGCGAACTACCCATAACAAATCAGTCATCTTGCACAACTGCTTGTGAACATAAAGTGCATATAAGTAAAAGTATTCAGAGCGCATGACTTTTTCCTTTTTTTGCTATGTTACAGCCTTATTCCAAAATGGATCAAATTCATTTTTTCCCTCATAATTCTACACACAACACCTCATAATGACAACGTGAAAAAATTTTACTTGAGATTTTTGCAAATTTATAAAAAATAAAAAATTGAGACAGCACATGTACATAAGTATTCACAGCCTTCACCATGAAGCTCAAAATTGAGCTCAGGTGAATCATTGAGACATTTCTGCAGCTTAAAGGAATATTAAAGTCATAAAAAAAGTGATTTTAACTCAGTAGCAAGTTTTGCGTACGGCACATGCACAGGTGTTCCCGACAGTGGGAGCACAATCAGACTGCGCGTGGCTCGGTGCCGTGCATGCGTAGTAGCCTGCGACTCCAGTGAATCAGTAGGACATCAGGAGGGGAGGGGATAAGGAGGACGTTGTGGGCACAGGAGGACTCCAGGGTCTGCAAGAAGCCCCAGGTAAGTTAAAATCATTTTTTATGACTTAAATATTCCTTTAATTGGAGTCCACAGTGGTAAATTCAGATGTAAGGTTCCACAGGTGACAGTTGATGTCAGCACAAACCAAGCATGAAGTCAAAGGAATTGTCTGTAGACCTCCGAGACAGAATTGTTTCGAGGCACAAATCTAGGGAGGGTTCCAGAAACATTTCTGCTGCTTTGAAGATCCCAAATGCTCACAGTGGCCTCCATCATCCACCTGTGGAAGAAGTTCAAAACCACCAGGACTGTTCCTAGAGCTGATCAGCCATCTAAATTGACCGATAGGGGGAGAAGGGCCTTAGTCAGGGAGGTGACCAAGGACCCGATGGTCACTGTGTCAGAGGTTTATCTCTGCAGCAATCTACCAATCAATTCTGTATGGTAGTGACCAAACGGAAGCCACTCCTTAGTAAAAGGCACAATGGCAGCCCACCTGGAGTTTTCCAAAAGGCGCCTGAAGGACTAGGACTCTCAGTTGCTTTTATCGTGTTTCAGCCTGTCGTGACCATGTGTTTTGAGTGTAGAGGGTTAATGTTGTTTGCATGCAAATTGTCCACATCCCTAGGCACCTGTTTTTCCCACCTTATTTAAGTCCCAGCAAAATAGCTACAGTTGTTTTTGTAATTCTAAAATTACAAGCACCACATAAGATCTATTTATTTTCAGATTCCTTTTTCGGTAATCCTTAAATACACAATACATTTATAATGGCTACATGATTTTGGTGTTATTATCATTTTTGTTTTAATGTGTTTCATGCACAGATTTTGTACAGGTCCTTATATTGTCTAAGGTTCGTTTTTAAGACTCCTATTTGTATTCATACCTGTGCCATCCTTGCTTAGAACCATTGCCTGTGAGTGAAAGGTCAGTTAATGTGTTAGTGTACATTAAACTCTATTTTATTCATTTTAGATTGTTCTTGGATTAGGGGAATCATTTAAATTCCCTTTCTAGCACCAAATCCCAGTTTGACTGTGTGTTTTTTTTATAACAACTATACATTTGTAATAGCAAACCTTCATGAAAATCAGCTATGTTTTTGCTGCTATCTATACAATAATCTCATGGCCAGCGATTCTGTAATAGAATGTGCAGCCACTTCTTTTGGAGACTAGTTAAAATGGTCCTGCTTGGTCCCATGCAGCATGTGCAGGGGCCATGGTCGCAGCATTCGCCTGTCCGACCGGGCATGGGGCCCACTCGTCCTCCCCACATGCTGCCGCTGAGGGGTCATCAAATACTCAGTTCGCCACCATCCGCACGCTGCAACTACAAACTTCTTCCTGTCCTGCGTTCCAGCTCACAGTAAAAGCATCCCCTAGGGGCCCTCTTACTGTGAGATGGAAAGCAAGAACAGGAAAAAGTAAGTAGATGCAACGCGTGGATGGCGGCAAAGTGAGTATTTGATGACTGCTGGTTCGTGCCGCTGCTGGTCCGTGCCGCTGCATCCCCCCTACGCCTGTCTACTCTGGCTACCTATACTGAGGTACCTATTCCTGACTATACTGAGACATCTTATCCTGGCTATCTATACTGAGGTACCTATTCCTCACTATACTGAGACATCTATACACTATACTGAGACATCTTATCCTGGCTATCTATACTGAGGTACCTATTCCTGACTATACTGAGGCATCTAATCTTGGCTATCTATACTGAAGCATGTATTCCTGACTATCTAAACCGAGACATCTAATCCTGGCTACCTATACTGAGGTACCTATTCCTGACTATTTATACTAAACCATCCTGACTATCTGTACCTATTCCTGACTATTTATACTAAACCATCCTGACTATCTATACTGAGACATCTAATCCTGGCTATCTATACTGAGGTACCTATTCCTGACTATACTGAGGCATCTAATCCTGGCTATCTATACTGAGACATCTAATCCTGGCTACCTATACTGAGGTACCTATTCCTGACTATTTACACTAAACCATCTATTCCTGACTATCTATACTGAGACATCTAATCCTGGTTATCTATACTGAGCAGGGGCGTAGGAATAGGCCCTGCAGCCCCTGCGCCCGCGGGGGGGCCCGCCCCCCCCCCCCCCCTGGGGCCCGCTTGGGGCCGTTTTGTGGGTGCTGGAGGGGTGGCAGCATGAGGGGAAAGCCTTGCCCACAGTCGGCGGGGAGAGGGGTAGTTCCCCCCTCTCCCTCACCTCGGGGCTCTCCCCTCTGCGCTCCCCTCCAGCTCGTAAGTGTCTGTGGGGCTGTGGTGGGCAGCGAGCGGCGGGCAGATACATACCTGCTTCCGTGCGTTCCATCGGAGACTTCTCCCTCTAGCGGCTGACGTCACTTCCGGAAGTGACGTCAGCCGCTAGAGGGAGAAGTCTCCGATGGAACGCACGGAAGCAGGTATGTATCTGCCCGCCGCTCGCTGCCCACCACAGCCCCACAGACACTTACGAGCTGGAGGGGAGCGCAGAGGGGAGAGCCCCGAGGTGAGGGAGAGGGGGGAACTACCCCTCTCCCCGCCGACTGTGGGCAAGGCTTTCCCCTCATGCTGCCACCCCTCCAGCACCCACAAAACGGCCGCGAGCGGGCCCGGGGGGGGGGGGGGGGGCCCGCTCAGAAAATCTGCAGGGGGGCCCGGTGGGGCCTAGTTACGCCCCTGATACTGAGGTACCTATTCCTGACTATCTATACTGAGACATCTAATCCTGGCTACCTATACTGAGGCACCTATTCCTGACTATACTGAGACATCTAATCCTGGCTACCTATACTGAGGTACCTATTCCTGACTATTTATACTAAACCATCTATTCCTGACTATCTATACTGAGACATCTAATCCTGGCTATCTATACTGAGGTACCTATTCCTGACTATACTGAGGCATCTAATCCTGGCTATCTATACTGAGGCATCTAATCCTGGCTATCTATACTGTGGTACCTATTCCTGACTATTTATACTGAACCATCTATTCCTGACTATCTATACTGAGGCATCTAATCCCGGCAATCTATACTGAAGCATCTATTCCTGACTATCTATACTGAGGCATTTAATCCTGGCTATCTATACTGAGGTAGCTATTCCTGACTATCTAGACTGAGGCATCTAATCCTAATTACTTATACTGAGATATCTAATCCTGGCTATCTATACTGAGGCATTTAATCCTGGCTATCTATACTGAATCACCCATCCCTGGCTTATCTATACTGCGTCATCAGTACGAGCCTTTCAATAGAGCCAGCCGCGCGCACAGGGGACAAGGTCTGCAATCCTCGCGGCGATAGGGAAGCCAGCTGCCCGCTACTTACACTGGCAAATGGTGGAGCGGAGATGCAGTAGAACGAGTGGGCACACGGGACAAGAGCCGCCAGCAGCATTACACAGGAGGCAGTTCCTGGCAGCGGCGGCCATGCGGTATATGATCCGGCTGCCTGAACATTACTGATACACTTGTGCACGGGCATCAGAGACACAGGGAGAGAGCGACCACCCACTTGGCACCAGGGAATGGCCACACATATGGGACACAGGAGGACACAGAAAGGGACACAGGTACACACATATGGGACACAGAAAGGGACACAGGTACACACATATGGGCCACATAAAGCGACACAGGTACACACATATGGGACACAGGAGGTCGCATAAAGAGACACAGGTGAAAATATGGACACAAGAGGGCACGTAAAGAGACACAGGAGAACACACAAAGGATACAGGAGAACACATAAAGATAAACAGGAGAACACATAATGGAGACAGGAGGACACATAATGGACATAGCAGGGCACATAAGGGACACAGGAGGGGACATGGGGACACAGGCGGACACCATTTGGGGGAGAACATGTATAAGACGCTCCTGGAATATGGACGCACCAGGTTTAGTATATTTTTTTTTTCCCTGGTTTGTGACCTCTAAACCTGGGTGCGTCTTATATTCCGGAGCATCTTATACGGCGCGAAATACGGTAATAAAAAACATACAAAATTACAATAAAAAAAGTAAATATTTACCTAAGGGTCTAAACTTTTAAAATATCCATGTAATGATGAAATATTTTTTTTTATTAAAAGCTTGTAAAAAGTGATGGATGCAAAACGGAAAAAATGCACTTTTTTTTCCTAATAAAATATTGTCACCATACATTGTGATTAGAGATGAGCGTAATGACCTAATTACGATTTCGCGAAATTTCGCGTAATTAGTGTAATTACGATTATGGCCGTAAGTACATAATCGTAATGAAGAAGGATTTTGTGAAATTTCGCGTAAGCGTAATTTTCACGTAATTTTCGCATTACAATGGGTATTTGTTCATGCCGTAATTTCGCATTAAACGCTACCGTAATTTCGCGTTAATCCGTAACGCTCCGTATAATATAAAAAAGCCGCCGAATTTAAGGGTTAATAGCAAAGCCCCCTTAAATGCTAAGAGCCTCAAATTTGGAGAATATATTAAGAAGATCAGGAGGAATAAGAGGAAAAATTTTTTTTTCAAAAAGACCTTATAGTTTTTGAGAAAATCGATGTTAAAGTTTCAAAGTAAAAATGTATACATTTAAAAACCCGCCGACTTTAACGGTTAATAGCAAAGCCTGCTTAAAGTTTAGGAACACCAAATTCCTAGGGTATATTAAGGGGATCAGTGGGAATAAGAGGAAAACATTTTTTTTCAAAAAGACCTTATAGTTTTTGAGAAAATCGATTTTTAAGTTTCAAGGGCAAAAATGTCTTTTAAATGCGGAAAATGTCAGTTTTTTTTGCACAGGTAACAATAGTGTATTATTTTTATAGATTCCCCCAAGTGGGAAGAGTTTTACTTACTTCGTTCTGAGTGTGGGAAATATAAAAAAAAAACGACGTGGGGTCCCCCCTCCCAGACCTCTTTAACCCCTTGTCCCCCATGCAGGCTGGGATAGCCAGAATGCGGAGCACCGGCCGCGTGGGGCTCCGCACCCTGACTATACCAGCCCGCATGGTCCATAGATTGGGGGGTCTCGGAAGGGGAGGGGCAGCCAAGCTTTCCCCTCCCCCTCCGAGCCCTTGTCCAATCCAAGGACAAGGGGCTCTTCTCCACCTCCGATGGGCGGTGGAGGTGGAGGCCGCGATTTTCTGGGTGGGGGGTTCATGGTGGAATCTGGGAGTCCCCTTTAAAAAGGGTCCCCCAGATGCCCACCCCCCCTCCCAGGAGAAATGAGTATAGAGGTACTTGTACCCCTTACCCATTTCCTTTAAGAGTTAAAAGTAAATAAACACACAAACACATAGAAAAAGTATTTTAATTGAACAAAAAACATAACCACGAAAAAAGTCCTTTAATATTCTTAATTAACCATTAATACTTACCTGTCCCTTTAAATAAATGATCCCACGCAATATCCTCGGAAATGTTCTATCAGTTACAATGTAACAAAGTTATTACAATGTAACAACTTTGTTACATTGTAACTACGCCGCACCCGACGTCACTCGCCGCTCACCCGCCGCACGGACCCGACAGAGCTCTGAGCTATATAGCTCAGAGCTCTCTAAGCATCTTTGTATTTGGGCTCCAAGGAGCCCCATTGGTCCTTAGCAGACCAATGGGGTTCCTTCTGATTTGAAGGAACCCCATTAGTCTGCTAAGGACCAATGGGGCTCCTTGGAGCCCAAATACAAAGATGCTTCTCAGAGCTCTGAGCTATATAGCTCAGAGCTCTGTCGGGTCCGGACTCCGTGCAGGACGCTAAGTCCCCGCCGGCTCCGCTGCCCTCCCCGCCTCTCCCACATGTCACCCACATGTCACCCACATGTGGGTGACATGTGGGTGACAGATATGGGCGGGGTGGACAGCGGGAGCCGGCGGGGACTTAGCGTCCTGCAAGGACGCGTAAGTGTATGCGGCGGCTGAGCGGCGAGTGACGTCGGGTGCGGCGTAGTTACAATGTAACAAAGTTGTTACATTGTAATAACTTTGTTACATTGTAACTGATAGAACATGTCCGAGGATATTGCGTGGGATCATTTATTTAAAGGGACAGGTAAGTATTAATGGTTAATTAAGAATATTAAAGGACTTTTTTCGTGGTTATGTTTTTTGTTCAATTAAAATACTTTTTCTATGTGTTTGTGTGTTTATTTACTTTTAACTCTTAAAGGAAATGGGTAAGGGGTACAAGTACCTCTATACTCATTTCTCCTGGGAGGGGGGGTGGGCATCTGGGGGACCCCTTTTTAAAGGGGACTCCCAGATTCCACCATGAACCCCCCACCCAGGAAATCGTGGCCTCCACCTCCACCGCCCATCGGAGGTGGAGAAGAGCCCCTTGTCCTTGGATTGGTCAAGGGCTCGGAGGGGGAGGGGAAAGCTTGGCTGCCCCTCCCCTTCCGAGACCCCCCAATCCATGGACCATGCAGGCTGGTATAGTCAGGGTGCGGAGCCCCACGCGGCCGGTGCTCCGCATTCTGGCTATCCCAGCCTGCATGGGGGACAAGGGGTTAAAGAGGTCTGGGAGGGGGGACCCCACGTCGTTTTTTTTTTATATTTCCCACACTCAGAACGAAGTAAGTAAAACTCTTCCCACTTGGGGGAATCTATGAAAATAATACACTATTGTTACCTGTGCAAAAAAAACTGACATTTTCCGCATTTAAAAGACATTTTTGCCCTTGAAACTTAAAAATCGATTTTCTCAAAAACTATAAGGTCTTTTTGAATAAAAAATTTTTCCTCTTATTCCCACTGATCCCCTTAATATACCCTAGGAATTTGGTGTTCCTAAACTTTAAGCAGGCTTTGCTATTAACCGTTAAAGTCGGCGGGTTTTTAAATGTATACATTTTTACTTTGAAACTTTAACATCGATTTTCTCAGAAACTATAAGGTCTTTTTGAAAAAAATTTTTTCCTCTTATTTCTCCTGATCTCCTTAATATATTCTCCAAATTTGAGGCTCTTAGCATTTAAGGGGGCTTTGCTATTAACCCTTAAAGTCGGCGGCTTTTTTATATTATACGGAGCGTTACGGTTTAATGCGAAATTACGGTAGCGTTTAATGCGAAATTACGGCATGAACGAAACGCAAAATTTCGCGTTGAAAATTACGCTTACGGTATTTTCAATTACGATTTTAATGGCAATTTCGCTACGCTAATTTCGCATTGTAATCGCAAATTTCGCATGCGTAATTATAGTAATGCGAAATTACGAAAATTTCGGCTCAACTCTAATTGTGATAGGGACATAATTTAAATGGTGTAATACCCGGGACTATTAGGCAAATACAATACGAGGCTTTTATTTATGGAGGTTTTCTCTTATTCTTCCTGTTAAAATGCATTTACATTAATGTAGTTCTTAGCAAAATGTACCACCCAAAGAAAGCCTAATTCGTGGTGGAAAAAACAAGATATAGATCAGTTCATTGTGATAAGTAGTGATAAAGTTATAGGGGAATGAATGGGAGGTGAAAATTGCTCGGATGCATAAAGTGAAACACGACTGAGGGCTGAAGTGGTTAATGTAGGATGGGGGGGCCACATTCAAATAATGCATCGGGGCCCTGAGGTTTGTAGCTACACCACTGAGCATGTGTAATGCATTATCTGGGATACCCAATTTTAAGTTAATTATCCTGGTTTAATCATCAGAAACACTTCCTACATGTATATATCGGTATGTTACCCGACCCTCCCATTGATGTTTAGCCTAGTCTATAAAGTCATGAAGGAAGCCTTCTCCTCTCAGTGTACTCTGAAGATCAGGTGCTCTTTCTAATCACTTCAGAACACAAAACAAATAAACATTGATGCACACAACAGTGATGCACCTTGCCAACAGTAAAGATGTTGCTACCTGTGATAAGTTTAAGAATGTAATTCAGGGTGAGGAAAGAATTTACTGACTAATAGAGATGATCAATATCTGCTAATTACAATTTTGCGTAAATTTTGCGCAAAAAAAGAATTTTTCAAAAGGGCCTTGTCGTTTCAAAAAATCGATTTGTAAAAAGGAAAAGGAAAAATGTTTTTTAAACTAAAAAAAATGACAATTTCAAAATAATCTATCTTTGGCATATTTAAAATTGATTTTCTCAAAAATCTACAAGGTCTTGTTAAGAATGTTGGTGATGATAGCCTGTATGAGGGCTTTGCTATTAACCGGTAAAGTCGACACAAAATGACGTGCAAGTTATGCTACATTGGGAAATTATAATTCCTGATTATGTCTATTAACTAAATTAATTATGATTTTACCTGAAATTTTGCATTATGATTTTGGATCGTAATTGCAAATTACGCTGCAAAATTACATTTATACAAAATCTTTGCTCATCACTACTGACTAAATAATTTATAAACAAATATTGTAAAATATAAGCAATTTTACTAATTAAGTTATAATTATTAAAGGTTTTCTTTAAATGCTAGCACTATAGCTTGTTCAATCACACCATAAGGTGCAACCTTCCGAGCTGTACAAGTCAAATTTTCAGTCCTACATACGTGGAATGTTTTTGTTGTATTTATGAATGTCATTTTTCCAATGAACAGTGTAATGTAAAGTCAGTAATGGGTTGTGATTATTACTGTGCAATGCACTATGAGCATTTTATATCACACACTGGTCAACAGACAACCACTTGTATTGAACAGTACAGGGCCCAAATGTTGTCACCATAATGCCATGGACAGCCCCATATCTGTGCGAACGGCCTTCTGACCACTACCAAGGAACCCAGACATGTGGATTGATGGTTAGCAGGGAAAGCCACCAGTCCTATGACCCTCCCATCCCTCCCCTAAGCTAACCAACCTGAATGTCTCTTGACACTGGAGGTAGCCTGGATATAGAGGATGTCAGCCCAACTCCCCCAGCAAAGCACCTTTGTCCAATGTTGATGGGCATTATTATTATTATTAATATTATACCTTTGAGTGTATAGCTCTGGCCTATTGAGACACCACCTAATTTTGTACATTTGAGTGAAGTTTTTATATTATTAGTGATGATGAGCGAGAATACAAAGTTCGATCTTGTGGTGAATTAGGCCTTTCTTGCTTACTGAAGTTTTGTAAGTCGTGCGATCGCACAAAACCTCTCTGTGCCCCATTTCCACCAACTCGATTCAATTTTCCTCTGTGTGGAAACATAGTGCATGTTGCATTTTTAGTGCGTTTGGGTTAAAGTTAATGGGAGCAGAGCCGGCGCTACCACTGAGGCAAAGTGGACAATTGCTCCAGGGCCCCCGATCATGGCCTACCAGGTCTCCGTGTGTCTCCATGCAAATGTCCCTGCAATGTGGTGACCTGACAGACCTTCAGATCTCAGTGGCCACCCAACATCAGCTAGCCCAGGAGAAGCTGCTGTGCAGTGCATCTGTCAACAGTGCAGCTTCCCCCCGTAAGTGCCTTCTCGTCAGACCTTTTGATCCTCATGGCACCTGGCATCACAGAGCATTGGAGAAGAAACAAGGAGCTCCATCTACAGGATATCGCAGGAAGTGAGTTCCTTAAAGTGAATGCAGGAGGTGCTCTGTGATTCCGGGTGCCGCAGGGATCTAAAAGTCTGACGAGAAGGCACTTACGGCAGGAGCTGCACTGTTAACAGGTTCACCGCACATGTGCTTCTTGAGCCGGCCCTAAATGGGAATGCAAGAAAATTGCGTAGCACATGTGGTGCTACGCAATTTCCTCTACCTCTAATACTTTTATCTATAGACCCTGAGCTAGCATGCAGATGAGATGCTCTGATGAAAATGTGATAAGATTAACAACATGCTTTTTTCAGGTGTGTGAGTCATACACTTCGGATGCTAGAATGATCACAAGGGCTACCAGGCAACTGGAATTGTTTAACCCTCCTGGCGGTTAATTGATTTTGCCAAATCGGCAGAAATACATTTTTTTTTAGTTTCATGTAAAGCTACCAGAGTGGTAGCTACATGAAACAACACTAGAGGGCGCATGTGTCCCTCTAGTGCGATCGTCGCCGGCATTCATAGCAAACAGGGGAAAGCGTATATAACGCGTTCCCCTGTCTGGCTTTTCCTGTCGCCACGGCGACGATCAGAATGACGTCATGGACGTCAGCCGACGTCCTCACGTCAGACGCCTCCGATCCAGCCCTTAGCGCTGCCCGAAAGTCATTGGTCCGGGCAGCGCTAAGGGCTCTGGCGGGGGGCCCTCTTCTGCCGCTGCATGCGGGCGATCGCTGCAGAGCGGCGGCAATCAAGCTGTACGCGCGGCTAGCAAAGTGCTAGCTGCGCGTACAGCACTTTAAATGGGGCGAATCGCCCCACCAGGGGCTGAGATATCCTCCTGCGCGGCATTGCCCGAGCTCAGCTCGGGCTTACCGCCAGGAAGGTTAAAAGAAAATATATATGGCAGCCTCCATATTCCTATCACTCACAGATTCCCTTTAAACAGCTGCAGAATCAATGATGCAAGATATTATCATTTTTATTCACGAAACATTTTGCTCAGTCTTTGAGAAGAAAATTGTATCCTCTGAAATAGAGCTCTGAGTAGAAATCCTAATATATATACAGAGAGTTAAAATACTCTATTTTGATAGTCAGTTTAAAATACCCAAATCTGGCAAACGTTGTGTTGACTTTGTTCTACTGAATATTTATTTTGCACTGTAATTAATATGGAGGTGCTGTAGAAGAGCAGTGCTAATTAAACAATGCAAAAGGGAGTCTCAGTTCTTTCATCCAACATGCCCTCCAAACAACAACGCAGACTTAATGAAGAAATGTATCACTCCCAATAGAAATCAGTAAGTAAATCTCTGTAAACCGAGTGCAGTCTAACAACAAGCCATGCCTACATCAGTGATTCATCAGTGAAGAACAGTGTGCCTTTCTATTAAAACTCATTAAGAAAATTATCGATAATCATCCTCACCCTGTGATATTCCTCGGCATAGTAATGGAATTTAGTTAACCAAATTTAAGAGTTATATTTGTCTCATACAATCATTTTTTAAAAGTGAATGTCAACCTAACTTAAAGGATACCCCAACTGAAATGTGACATAGTGAGATAGACATGTGTATTTACAGTGCCTAGCACACAAATAACTATGCTGTGTTCCTTTTTTTCTTTCTCTGCCTGAAATAGTTAAATATCAGGTATGTAAGTGGCTGACTCAGTCCTGACTCAGACAGGAAGTGACTACAGTGTGACCCTCACTGATAAGAAATTCCAACTATAAAACACTTTCCTAGCAGAAAATGGCTTCTGAGAGCAAGAAAGAGGTAAAAAAGGGGAATTTCTTATCAGTGAGGGTCACACTGTAGTCACTTCCTGTCTGAGTCAGGACTGAGTCAGCCACTTACATACCTGATATTTAACGCTTTCAGGCAGAGAAAGAAAAAAAGAAACACAGCATAGTTATCTGTGTGCTAGGCACTGTACATGCACATGTCTATCTCATTATTTCACATTTCAGTTGGGGTATCCTTTAAAAAAACAAAACAAAAAAAAAAACAACAAATACTTACCTATTGGATTGAGAAAAACAAAAGTTTGCTTTCCTAAAACAGAAAGAATTTGCGATAATTCAGGTTGGAGTGAGCTTGAGATGTCTCCCAGAGCAACACTGCTGAATATATGCAAATTAACCATTGCTGCCCTTAGAAGCTAAACACACCTCCAGAACCGCTGGAATGCAATGATGTGTCAGCTTGTTAATTTGTACAGAGCCATAATAATCCAACATGCATACAGACTGTTTCGGATTGTTTGATCCTCATCAGTGCATGGCATGGATTAATTTGGCTCTATGGAATAGGGCTTGTAAATCCAAGAGGTACAGACTAACCAGCAAGCTCATGGTGACCCAGAACTCATTGGATTGAGGTGACAGCGTTGGAACTAGGGGACTGTGAGAGGAACAGGAAGGCTCTCTAGGACCCAGAGCCTTCCCTCTCCATAGGTAAGTATCTTTCTTTTCTTTTTTTTTCTTTTTTTTTTCAATTCAAATTAGCTTTACATACTATCAGTAAAAAAATATATACCTAGCCTAAACTTTATCTAGATTATAGCAAATCACAGACCTTTCTAAGGGTAGTAGATAAGAATTCTGCTGCACCGATCTCAGGATAAAAGTCCAATTTTTATTGAAGCAATTGTGGACAAACAGCGATACAGTTCACGCATATCGGAGCAAACGTATTGCTTCTTAGTCATAGTCTTAGTCAGCTATGACTATGGAGCCATAAGTTTGCTCTGATACGCGTGGGCTCTATTGCTGTTTGTCCACAATTGCCTCAACAAAAATTATTCTTTTATCCTGAGATCGGTGCAGCGGAATCCTTATCTACTACATTTTCCTTTGGTGTTCTGCTCCCGATCACAGTAGGTGCAGTAGGTGTTTCCTGGATTGTACCTTTCTAAGGGGTATTAAATCTTTAGACCTGGGACACACGTTTTGGCGATTCCAAACAGCGCTTTGCCAATCAAAGTCAATGGTGGGGAACAGTGGTGTAACAAAGGACCTTGGGGCCCAAAGCACTCTATTAATGTGGACCTCCAAAATTTATCAAGGATATCTTCAGTGTGTCATACAGGTGTATGTGGAGTAAGGAAACAGTTTGTTAATGACTACCATTATGCAATGCACTTATAGAGGTGTTCATTACCAGCATAGCTGTTAATAATGAAAAGCTACTAAGATGGTTGAAGGAGAGCTCCTACTGGGCCCCTCTAGTCCAGGGGCCCCGGTGTGGTCACAACCTCTGCATCTCCTATTGTTACGCCACTGGTGGAGAACCCACACCCACAATTGCGATTAGGCCATATCGCAGTCATGGGCCTTGCAGCATTTTTGGAGTGACAGCACAGAACACAAATGCAACACTTAAAGCGGTATCGTCACCATAAAAATCAAATTTCAACAGCAACTGGTCTGAGTGTATTAAGTGATAAAGATGCTAATCCTGCATTCAAAACTTTGAAAAAGTTTTCTGCTGTTATGATTTGGAGTTATCATATACCTTAGGAGCACTGGCTCTTTAGTAGTTGGTGCCAAAGAATTGCATGCTGGGGGTTCTTTTTATCTATGATATATTCCTCCTCTTCCCTTTATTTCCCTGCCTGCTGCTTATCTGAAACCTGATCCCCCTACTCACTTGTGTTTACAAGCAAGGATGAGGTGACTCAGCGATTGGAGGAGACAAGAAAAAAAGTAAAGGGCAGAAATGACATCACGAGTTAGCCTTTACTGTGGGCAAAAGACATGGCCCCCACCAGGAACAGCATTCTCGTCATTTACTATATAACATTCCGTGAAATCAAAACGTGGACAGTATAATACATGTGTTATGTAAGTAGATCAAGTATTTATCTACTTATATATGTGGTTTTTCCCTGGCATAGTATGGCTGATCCTACTGCTTTAAGAGCGCTACAAATCTGCTTTCAAATAGCTTTTCAAAATAAATTTTGCAGGGACTTGTGTGTCCAAATAAATGAAATTTAATATACTTACCGGGTCTCCTAATGTCACCAGGTAGCCACTTAGCACAAAATGTCATACACCCTTCTCTAAAAGAATATAGAGAAAGGCCTATGACTTCTTGAGCTGGGGGTGAAGCTATGCACCAGAAGCCAATCTTTAGGAGACACAGGAAGTATATCAAACTTTTTTCAAACAGATTTTTTATTTAACCTCTTGGGGACCGCAGTGCTAAACCCCCTAGTGA
Source organism: Hyperolius riggenbachi (assembly GCF_040937935.1). Classification (NCBI taxonomy): domain Eukaryota; kingdom Metazoa; phylum Chordata; class Amphibia; order Anura; family Hyperoliidae; genus Hyperolius; species Hyperolius riggenbachi. The sequence continues at coordinate 134,203,282 of NC_090649.1, forward strand.
CCAGGCTATTTTTAGAAAAATAGGCCACTGCAGCTTTAAGGCCAAGCTGCAGGGCCGCACAACACAGCACACAAGTGATTTCCCCCCCCCCCCTTTTCTTCCCACCAACAGAGCTTTCTGTTGGTGGGGTCTGATCGCTCCCCCATGTTTATTTTTGTTTATATAAATATTTTTATTATTGTTTTTTTAATAAAAAACCTTGTTACTTTAAATATTTCTCCTCCCTCCCTCCCCACAGCCAGCCAATCATTGCGATCGGCTGTCATAGGCTTCTGTGTATGAGAGCCAATTGCTCTCCAGTGTCCCCAGTACAGCGCTGCTGCTGATTGCAGCACTGTACAATGTCATTAGATGGAGGTTTCGCCGTCTAACAGTCTCCCTAGCAGCGATTGCCGGTGTAGCTCCGCCCACCAAACAGGAGATGCGCGTGCAGATTGCGCGCAATCTCCTGCACTGCGAGCTCCAATGACTTTACACCAATCCACGTTAGGCGGTCCTGGAGCTGCCACCGTGGCCACGTCCATCGGCGTGATGCGGTCGGCAAGCAGTTTAAAACGAAACAAAACAAAAAACAGAAGCACTGTACAGTTATTGAATGGGCTCATGCACATTTAAATGTTGTTTCTGTGTGTAGGGAAAAAAACTTGCTGCCTGTAGCATATCCTACACCGCAAAGCAGTTTTTTTTGGCATTCAGCACCAAAGCTGTGTGCTGCAATTGCAGTAATGCTATGGTGCACACCCCTCACAAAGGTAATTCAGGGTTCTGGTAACCCACAAACCCTAAATTACTTCTCCTTCTGAGTTGCTGCAACTTGGAGGGGGAATGGTATTTAAAGTAACACTTTCAAACCCAGTGTTCTGAAATGACAATGTACAAATAATGTCTAACTAGCTGTGTAAACATTTTCCTATTTTTCATGTTAAATATCAGAGGCAAAAGCTTAAATTTATTGAGAGTAGGATGTAGCTTTATTTGGAACAAATAAATTGCAGAAGGGGTGTTTGCTTCAATGCACAGCCAGTGTTGCCTATCAGACTATAGAGTATTTTTCTCTGAAAGCAAAAAAAAGTATGAAAAGCTGTGGTGTCACAGACAATTACAATGTTTATAACAAGTTACATGTCCTCTGCTCTCTTCAGACACTTCAGTCAAAGACACAGGACACAGCAGCTGCTGGCCTGCAGCTGCTGAGAGCTTTCTCTCTCACACACACACACAGGATTAACAGATGACATGTGAGGGAAATTCCCCCTCCTCTCATGGCTCATTTGGCCATCAGTTTTAGCATCAGTAAAGCGTGAAAGTATTTTGATAACAGTAAACAAAGAGGTTGGCAGTGAAATGTATATACCAGTACTTAGCAGCACTTCCCAAACAATTCTTATCTCAGTTGAAAAAAACATGGTGATCGATAGTGTTCCTTTAATGCTGCTAGGACTTTGAATGGCAGCAGGGTGAGTTGTCATTCAGCTCACCCTGTGCCTCACTCACTGGAGGTGAAATAATACATGTGCCTACACTGTGTTCAAATCCCATAGCTGACAGCCAGCTGCTGTCAGATGACTGTGAATGACGTGTGTGTTGAATTTGCTCATTCCAAAAAAATTGTCTGTTTGTCGCTAATGTAAATATGAACTTTCCTTTAACCTCCTTGCCGGTTATCCCGAGCTCAGCTCGGGGTAACCTGCGCAGGAGGATATCTCAGGCCCCGCTGGGCCGATTTGCATAATTTTTTTTTTGTTACAAGCAGCTAGCACTTTGCTAGCTGCTTGTAACTTCCGATCGCCGCTGCTCGCCGCCGATCCGCCGCAATCCGCCGCACCGAGTCGCTCCCCCCCGCCCCAGAGCCCTGCGCTGCCTGGCCAATCAGTGCCAGGCAGCGTTGAGGGGCGGATCGGGATTCCCTATGACGTCCCGACGTCCATGACGTCGGTGACGTCATCCCGCCCCGTCGCCATGGCGACCGGGGAAGCCCTGCAGGAAATCCCGTTCTCAACGGGATTCCCTGCATACTCTGATCGCCGAAGGTGATCGGAGTGGGTGGGGGGATGCCGCCGCTTAGCGGCTATCATGTAGCGAGCCCTTGGCTCGCTACATGATTTAAAAAAGAAAATTAAAAAAATGTGCGGCGCTGCCTCCTTGCCGGATTTTTTAGACCGGCAAGGAGGTTAAATATCTTTTTATCATCTCAGTGTTCTTTTCACCAGATTTTCCACGTGTTTCCATGTGTGAAGTGATTAGCATCAAAAGTTAAATAAGTTGATCGCTACACTTACCATCTACCCAGGGGATCAGACATATCATATTATCTATAAATGGTGCTTTTTTTGCGCCAATTGCCTTTTTTTAACACTATTTTAATAAACAAATGTTTTGATCCCCCCTCACTCTATTTTAATCCTGTGTCCATCTTGCAGACATTTTTGAAAGGAGATGGTTTTAGAATATCTAAATGATCAATCAGAAAGAGATACATGTAAGTTTATGTGTTGCAAACATTTCCGTTACGTCTGCTTTATGTTGGCCTGGGGTTTCTTAATATGCTGGACTCTGAAACTTGCCAACCTACCTGCTTGTTCAGAAAAATGTAGATGATGGGGTTGTAGACGGTGCTACTTTTTGCCAAGATGGAAGGTATGATGCTGGCAGAAGGAGTGATTATACCAGGCTTTCCAAATGTAGCAATCAGCGCCATTATTCCATATGGAAGCCAGCAGAGAAGAAAGCAGATGACCATCACAATGACCATAAAAAGGACCTTCTGCTCCCGGGTGCGGGCTGTGACTTTTGTGACACCACTGATCTACAAAACACAAGATAGCACTTGTTATAGCTTTACATGATGTGCACTAGTGTTTATCTTTCATAGTTCTTAAAGGAAACCGAACACCATTTTAAGCACCCAGGGCATCTCAATAGCACATTAAAAATGAATGCATACTAAAAATGTGGCTCATTAAAGTGGAATATAACCCTGCATTTCAACTTTGCTCTAAAACATTAAAACATTATTACAGCAATATTATATGCAACCAGCATTTTTTTTTCACTAGACAAGCATTCGAAGGGTTACACACAGAGCTTGAAAGTTCCATGCAGAGAAATGCTGCCACAGCCAAACTTTCACATAATGATACATTTAAGTAAACACAAGATAACAAGTGAGAAATGTGACACATTATCTGACTGTGCAGGAGCTGCTGGACAGAGAGACACTGAAAGCTTGTCTCACCTGCAAAACAGCAACAAATAAAACCAGTTATTAATAAAATGCAAAGTCAGCTCACAAAGCAAAAAACTGTACTTTTAGAAACCAATAACTTCTAAATGAATAATAATACTTATGCACAAATGCAAATATGATAACCGTATGACATATAAAAAGTAGGTAAACATGTTTTTATTGAATATTATGTCAGGGTTTTAAACCGCTTTAACCACTTCGCCCTATCTGGACGGATATATCCGTCCAGATGGGCACTGCTGCTGCAGCCGTGTGGTGCGCGCGATCGGGCGCGCGCCCGCGCGTGCTCCCGCTGCCTCCCGCTGCCCCCCGATTAGTGAATGGGAATATAATTCCCATTCACCGATCTAAGTCTCCGGCAGAAATGCCGATGCTTTCTCATCAGAGAGCGCGGTATTTCTGCCCCCAGGAAACATCACCTTCTTCTTATAGTTCCTAGATGCGAGATCGTTCGCATCTAGGAATTTTTTTAATGTGGCCATCTTGTGGCCAAATAGTAAACTGCACCCACATACCTAAATTAAATTAAAAAATACATTATATTACATCTAAAATTAGCCATTTACCTTCCAAACTAAAATTACCCAAATACATTTTTGTATTTAAAAAAAAATAAAAAAAATTACAATTAAAAAAAAACAAAACTACATAAATAGTTACCTAAGGGTCTGAACTTTTTAAATATACATGTCAAGAGAGTATCTTATTAATTTTTTTTAAATTATAAGCTTATAAATAGTGATGGACGCAAATTGAAAAATTGCACCTTTATTTCTAAATAAAATATCGGCACCATAAATTGTGATAGGGACGTAATTTAAACGGTGTAATAAGCGGGACAAATGGGCACATAAAATACATGGGTTTTAATTACTGTAGCATGTATTAATTTTAAACTATAATGGCCAAAAACTGAGGAATAATGATTTTTTTCCATTTCTATCTTAATCTTCCTGTTAAAATGCATTTACAGTAAAGTGGCTCTTAGCAAAATGTACTACCCAAAGAAAGCCTAATTAGTGGCGGAAAAAACAAGCTATAGATCAATTAATTGTGATAAGTAACAATAAAGTTATTGGCGAATGAATGGGAGGTGAACATTGCTCGGATGCTTAAGATTTTCGACGCTGTAGGCTGAAGTGGTTAATAAAAAAACCTATTTTACCTCTTCTTTTTACATTTAAAAGTTTAGCAGAGGATTTTATTACCCTACTCCTGCCTGATCTCAGAAATTTAAGGCAGATAAGAACTGATGTAATTATTTTATTGCACACGTTAGCAGAGATCAAACAAAAGCTTTCATCAGCTAGGGGTGTCAAAGGACACTGTGCTTCAAAGAGTTTAGAAAAGTCACAGATGCTATCTTCACACCTACCCTGGATAAATAAGGGAAAACGGAAAGGGAGAGGGGCATGGCAGCTCCTATAACAATTAGAAACCAAGAGAAACTGCAGGGAAAGAAGGGTGCTTAGTTCCCTTTAAGAGTGGTATGTTCTGCAATTCCGTACATTGGTATTATGTATTGTCATAATTTTTTGAACACCAGGAAAGTTTACAGGTGCCGTTCACAATGAACAAATAATTGTGACAGCCTGTAAGAATGCTGCGATTCTTTGGACGCCGTCTGTTTTTTTTTTACCAAATTTAGGGAAACCCATATTACCTGTATAGTACTATGTTGGTTAAAATTGCCAATGTGGATTAGTTTGCACAGTTCTTTTATCCTTGCCAACTGGAGATTGCTTATTCATGAGCTTTTTCAAACCAGCAAGTTATTATCTCATCTCACTGGGTAGGGAGTTTTAACTTTGCCTGGTTAGCATCCTTATTACTTGTTTCAAGATAATAAAGAATTTATTTTTGATTTTATGCCCAACAGTTACCACTCACCTAACAATACAGGCTCTAATATCACACAGGAGGATCCTAAAAATCAACAAGCTGCCAGACATCAGCTGATCACAAATCCTCGACACCAATACACTCAATTGCGCAGAATGCATGGTGTGATTGTATCTGCATTGCCATTCACCCATCTGCACATATGCTTACACCGTGTGGCTGAGCATAGTTGATCGGGCCGTTGTAGAGGATTTGTGATCAGCTGTTAGCTTCCTGCTGTATAGTAAGAATCATCAATGGTATGCAAATACTGCAGAGTTTGTGCAAATGAATGTACATTTTGATGCAAATATATGCAGATTGAAATTGGACCACTCAATTTAAATCTGGGTGGGACTGGATTAGTCCATTTTCAAGCTGCATATATTTGCATAAAAATGTACATGCATTTGCATAAACTCGGAAATATTTGCATATCATTGATCATCCCTAGTCTTTAGAAGCTGGCTCTACCTCTGACCACATCCTCTGCATGTGTCATGTTAAAGGGAACCAGAGATGAACGTTTCACACAAAATAAACATATCAGTCGATAGCTTGTAAATAATAAATGCTCTACCTGATAATTTCGCCACTGTGGTGTGCCTTTTTTAGTGTTTTTTATCCATTATTGCTCCAGGAAATATCCAATATGGCCGCCGACTCATATCCCTTCTGTTTCCAGGTTATATGCTGTTCTGGATGTGCTGTCTAGCCTCTATGAGACTATAGACAAGCAGGGCTGCTGCAGCCTTTCATCTGTCTACTTTCAACTTTATTATTCTGGTATGCTGTGTGGCTGCCTGTAGGAAGTGTCTCTCATAGAAATGAAACTGCATACAGTAGATAATGACTGGCTGCACACTGCACACAGATACACTTGTCTGTTTCAGAGCTTCTCTCTCAGCAGGAGCAGCCCCTCCCATGTCATCACAGCTCTCAGTATGGAAAGCAGGAAATCTGAGCCAGGAGGGGGCAGGCTTGGGCTTGAAAAGACTCCACAGAAGAGTGACTCAGCTATAATGATTCCAGGTCAAACCTAGACTGAATCAGTCGGTGGATTCTTATCACAGTTGATAACAGATAGATTAGACTGAGAAGAATAAAACTAAAAAGCAAGGTAGGTGTTTACTGTCATGTTCCCACTGATAAATGTAATAAAATACATGAGGGTGCTTCGTCTCTGGTTCTTTTTAAGCATTGTGGGTTTGATACCAGATGACCATTCTCAGCCAATGACCCAATAATTTCCTATCGGTGTGAGCAGGGTGAGCGGCGCAAAGTTTAGAATCCTTTGACACTACTTAGGAAGTAGCTTGTATTGTAATCCAAATTGTCAATGCTCTCCATTAACTCCTGGTGACAGCAGAAGGCCCAAAGAAGGTCGGGAGTGGAGAGTGGGCAAGTCATTTTATATATTGCACAGAATAAGTTGCTGTACACAATGTAAGTTGCTGTATTACCACTGGTTTTAAACGTTTATAATGAAAGGCTTTTTAAGTGAATACAGCATTTGAAGACATTTTTATTTCTTATGTGTTTCTTTGGTGGCGGCTACTTTTGTGTTTTTGTTGGAGCACTGCTGGGTGACAGCTGGAAGCATTGATCTGAGTGTGGGAAACTCATATGAAAGACTTATTACAGCACTGAGCATTGGTGTTACTGGCACACCTCCTCTTCCTTTGTTGTGTACTACTCACAAATTGTTAGCCAGACCAACATTTTTTAAAAGAATCCTACTATGCACATAAACTTTTCACACGTTTATTCATCTGTTATCAAAATGAAGTAAATATAGTAGTTGTCAAGCAAAATACATTATTTTAATATAAGCATCAGGCCTTAGGACATTGATGTCTGCATAAATGTTAATAGCCATTAAAAAAAAAAAAAAGCAGACGGTTGATTCACTTCTGCTTCTGAATCACTGGTCTGTTCTAAATTTAAATAGCAATATTTACCACTCATAGCTTGGAGTCATGTAAAAAAACAGAATTTCAGAAAAGAAGAGATCACGGAGAGTACAATAGAGAGGCGGAAAGTGGACAGAAACATTACAAACATCAATATCAAAAGAGACACCGCCTTAACCAGATCATCAAATGTGATAGACCAAGAAAGACAGCAATGCATGGACTGTCTGATAAAGGGAGCATTTCTAATATATACTAATAATAAAGAAAAGAGGGTACAGGATATCAACCCAGGTAGGCTAGTCTCACCCATAAAAGTTGAATAACATGAAGAAAAAATTGTATAGGGAGCACTAAGCTGGTGCAAAAATATATAATTTATTCATATAGCTTAAATGGTATCAAAAACGGCAAATAACACACAGGACACAGACTAACACATATACCCTCCCATAAAAACAAGGCTGCAACATCCTAACTACTGGGAAAAATGTATTGAACTGGAGTGCACTCCCATTTAGTCCAAAACATGCATGCAATACGAAAAAGATTCCTTTCTTCAGGCCCAGAGTAAGGTATGTCCAGGAACAACCCCAGCAGAATCACCTATGTTTCAGCACATCACCCGTGTGTAAAACATTAGTATATACACGCCTCTACAGTGATCTGTATACGCTTCTCATTACAGACGCAATCCGAGCGTCTAACCTCAACCCCATATGTGGCCAAGCCAAAATGCAACTCACGTAACCTCCTGCAGTAGACAACAGCTTGATGCAGGCCCGACCAACAGGTCGGCGTGTCAGCGTGTGGCGGTGCTGTAACGGAGACAAGCCGCTCTACCCGGAAGCAGACCTCGCATCCATCACCCGTGCCTCCGCATCTCTTCCTCCCCCCACCAACCAGCATGAACTAAAAGCACACGCACCTATATGGATCTCCGTTACAGCACCGCCACACGCTGACACGCCGACCTGTTGGTCGGGCCTGCATCAAGCTGTTGTCTACTGCAGGAGGTTACGTGAGTTGCATTTTGGCTTGGCCACATATGGGGTTGAGGTTAGACGCTCGGATTGCGTCTGTAATGAGAAGCGTATACAGATCACTGTAGAGGCGTGTATATACTAATGTTTTACACACGGGTGATGTGCTGAAACATAGGTGATTCTGCTGGGGTTGTTCCTGGACATACCTTACTCTGGGCCTGAAGAAAGGAATCTTTTTCGTATTGCATGCATGTTTTGGACTAAATGGGAGTGCACTCCAGTTCAATACATTTTTCCCAGTAGTTAGGATGTTGCAGCCTTGTTTTTATGGGAGGGTATATGTGTTAGTCTGTGTCCTGTGTGTTATTTGCCGTTTTTGATACCATTTAAGCTATATGAATAAATTATATATTTTTGCACCAGCTTAGTGCTCCCTATACAATTTTTTCTTCATTTCTAATATATGTCTCATTATTCAGAACTTGCTTTATTCTAACTCATGCCTGCTGGCTGCAGCTTCTATTTCATAATATTCATCTGGAATACATTGTGACTTAATAGGAGCATATAATCTATAAGCTAATTGGCAGGAAAATATATTTATATAAGTATGTTTTTAACCCCTGTATAACAGAAAAACGCTTACTAAAAGTGCTCATTACTGGTACTCTGCAGCCAGTCGATTGTTTCTGATCGCTGCAGTAATGGATCGGAAATGATTGGCTGTTTCCAATGATAGACAAATTTGTAATAAAGAATTTGGCAGTTAATAGGCACAATAGATCCTTTTAGATCGATTACTGCGGCAATGGGAAACAATTGATTGGCCGCAGAGTTGTACTGTTAATAGACGCCTTAAAGGGCACCTGAAGCAAGAGGAATGTGGAGGCTGCCATATTTAATTACTTTTAAGCAATACCCGTTGCCTGGCTGTCCTGCTGATCCTCTCCCTCTAATACTTTAAACCATAGATCCTGAACAAGCATGCAGCATTTCAGGTGTGTCAAATCAGGTACAAATCTGACTAATTAGCTGCATGCTTGTTTCTTGTGGGATTCAGACATTACTGTGGCCAAATAGATCACCAGAACTGCCAGTGCCAGGCAGTATGTGTATCCACGACTATTGCTTAGTAAGGGTGAAGTGCAATGGATCATAAATGATCATCTCAAATTTTTAAAACTCAGTGCATGTACACAGCTTAAAAGGACACTGAACGGACCTTAAAGAGACTCCGTAACAAAAATTGCATCCTGTTTTTTATCATCCTACAAGTTCAAAAAGCTATTCTAATGTGTTCTGGCTTACTGCAGCACTTTATACTATCACAGCCTCTGTAATAAATCAATGTATCTTTCCCCTGTCAGACTTGTCGGCCTGTGTCTGGAAGGCTGCCAAGTTCTTCAGTGTTGTGGTTCTGCTATGAACTCCCCCTTCCAGGCCCCTCTATGCACACTGCCTGTGTGTTATTTAGGATTAGAGCAGCTTCTCTCTTCTCTCTTATCTTTTACAAGCTGGATAAATCGTCCTCTGAGCTGGCTGGGCTTTCACATACTGAAGAATTACAGACAAGGGCAAAGCTGTTTGCAGGAAGAAAAGAGCAGCCTGAAACTTCTGTGCATGAGAACAGAGGGAAAGAAACACACAAATGATCCCTTGAGATTCAAAAGGAAGGCTGTATACAGCCTGCTTGTGTATGGTTGTATTTTCTATGTGTGGACATACTGTACATCAACCTACTTCCTGTTTTGGTGGCCATTTTGTTTGTTTATAAACAAACTTTTTAAAACTATTTTTAACCACTTTTAATGCGGCGAGGAGCGGCGAAATTGTGACAGAGGGTAATAGGAGATGTCCCCTAACGCACTGGTATGTTTACTTTTGTGCGATTTTAACAATACAGATTCTCTTTAACATTGCACTACTGAACTTACATGGGGCTTCCTCCAGGCCCCCATACAGTGAGATCCCTCTGTGTTCTCTGGGTCCCCTCTGTTCTCCCGCTGGCGGCTCTGTTAACTGTGTGACCTGGCCAGGAGTTGTCCACCACTGCGCATGCGCGGCCCATCCGCATGCTCACCTCAATCACACACCCGTCACCGTGAGCATTCTGTCCATGCAGGGTTCATTCTTTATAGAACTGTGCATGTGCAGAATGGTGATGGGTACGTGATCGAGATGGGCACGCTGACGGGTCACACATGCGCAGTTGCAGACGACTCCCAGCCGGGTTGTGCAGTTAATGGAGCCGCCAGTGGGAGAACAGAGGGGACCCAGAGGACACCGAGGGACCTGGGGGACTGGAGGAAGCCCCAGGTAAGTTCACTATGGCATCTTTATATCACAGCCACATAAGCTGCTAGCTGGCTTAGTCACCAATTATATGAGTCTTTAATACTCATTTTCAACACATGAGCTAATAACTGGCAGCAATCCGCAGATATTTCTATCTGCTGCTGTCTGATAATAACACTGTTGAATGAACACAAAGTAATCAAGTAAAATTTGCTTCCAATTCTTGAAGTATACAGAGACAAGCTAAAACAGGATTGCAGCCATTTGTTGCTGGAAATAACCGCTTACCACATTGCTCCCTAACACTACCACTGCTTCCACCAATAGCTGACTACTTTAATCGGGCATGCCCTTATTCCTTTATTCAAGATGGTCTAAGCTTGTGCAGAATACTTCTAAATGGCTATTTGGCACTTTTAAAGTGGTCTGAAACTGAGCATTTCTTCTTTGCTCTAAAAGATTCCTTATAGCCTTAAACCTACTAGCACAGAATAAAAAAATGTAGCAGAACAGCATTCAAACAGTTAAAAACAGCACTTTGTCCTGCAGTGGAAAGTCTTTTCAGCTTATGAACCGCATCCACAGAGGAGATAACGTTATCTTTTGTTTACATTCTGATGTTGTTACATTCTTGTGGTGCTCAGAAGGAGCTGTCTCTTCAAACATGCACACAGTTCAGAAGAGCTCACTAGAAGATAATATATAATAAAAGGCAGCTTAAATAAAATGCAATGGCAGCATCCACAGCAGCTAAACTGTACTTTGGGAACTTCAATTTTGTAAATGGTCAATATTTCTTGTGCACAAAAGCAAATATGGTAACTGATGGGGTGATTAAAAGTAGGAAAAAACATTTTCATTGAATGTTATGTCAGAGACTTACACCACTTTAAAAAGTTAATATTAGTTAGTCCTTGGTGTTTAGTACCACACTGAAGGATACAGTTAAAGATATGTTGTAGCCTTTTCAAATTTTATTAACTGCCTTTTGATTTTATCTATCAACCCTTTGGCGTTAGTTGTGTGTCTTTATAAAGTATCTATAGTTACTGTATAACAAACTGTGTAAAACCTGACATTCAAAGGCCAACAGTCATTACCATATTAAAGCCCACCAAAACCCCAAATGAAGCAAGCCAAATTTATAAGCATAATCAAACTAGTAAGGGCCCATTTACACTTAATCAGTTGGTGTACGTTAGTGTGCGTTGGTACGCATTAGTACGTGTTTTTTCCATAGCAGTGCATTGTGAAAAAGATTTTTTCAGTTAAAGCGCGTTAAGCGTGAAAGGTGCCATAGGAAAACATGGGCATTACTTTAAAAATCAGTTTTCTTTCAGTTATAACTGAGAGCAACTGATTAAGTGTAAAAGGGCCCTTAGTGAATATAAACCATGTATAGAAGAAAATTGGAGGGCAAAATACTGTACCTTCTTCATCAGGCAAGTGTGATTGCCAGTACACTACAGCTACTTGCCTGCCTTCTGTACATTTATCTGGTCAATCAGAAGTGGCCATGTGACTTTCAAAGTCGGGAGAACAGTTGGGGTCAGACTGTATTTCCCAGCATTACAAAATAAAAAATGGCTGAACGTGGGGACCGAGGTCAGCTACAGAATCAGTGAAGCATTGAAAACAGTGGTGGACCGAAAATTTGCAGTTACGCATCGTAATGTGAAATTTCAGAGAAAATCGTAATTCATTTTGTATGTAAAAGTACTATTTTGGAGTAATTTTTGCAAAATTTGGAGTAATTTTCGCAAAATTTTGCATAATTTCGTGCCGCTTTATAGGTTAGTTGCAAAGTTCCCATACACGCCATTACTACCAAAATTGCTACATATGTTAAGCATATAGTGGGTATAAGTCACAAAAATAATTTTTCAAAAAGACCTTGTCGTTTTTGAGAAATTCGACTTTAAAAAGGTAAAGAAAAATAGTTTTTAAATTGTCATTGTTTTAAGGTTAAAAACCATTTTTTACTTGCATTTTAAAAATCGAGTTTCTCAAAAACTATAAGGTCTTTTTGCAAAATTATTTTTGTAACTTGTACCCACGATTCTCCTTAACATAGGCAGCAATTTTTGGTGTCAATAGCATGTAAGGAGGCTTTGCTATTCACTGCTAAGGTCGGCAAGAAATTACGCAAAATTTTATGCGAAATTACAAATGACTACACAAAATCAATTGAATTTGCAAATCGTAATTACGTATAAGCATAATTGCGAAAATGTTTGTTGATTACAACCATCACTGATTGAAATAGTTTGCCTATTTGTTCCTGTAGCTACACTTATTCTCCATGACCCTAAGGGCCTGTTTCCACTACACACAGATTGGATGCAGAATGGCTGCAGAATGGATGCAGAAAAACTGACTCCAATGAATACCTATGGGAAAATCTGCATCAGAAGAATCACATTTAGTGGAAACAGCTCCATAGGCTTTCATTGGAGTCAGTTTTTCTGCATCCATTCTGCATCCAATCTGCGTGTAGTGGAAATAGGCCCTTTTGCTGGCTGTGAACCTCGTTGCATTGCATTATGGGAAATAACAGCTGTTTCCAACTACCAAACAAGCAGCATCTCCCTCTGTGCACAGAATTCAGTGAACATTACAGAGATCACCTGGCAAGACTAAAGATGTAATAAATGTCAGAATGGAAGTCAGGGAGAGGAAAGATCTTACAATGGGCAAACCCTGACTGAATAATTTCTAAATGAATATTGTAGTAAAAAATAAAATAAAAAAAAAACATTTTATTCATTATGTTATTTTTATTTACAGGTCCGCTTTAATAGTAAGCAAAAAATAAAATTAAAAATAAAATAAATAAAATAAGAAACTCAGACTTAAATGGATTGAGCTGTTCTGAGCCACAAACTGATGTATGATAAAAGAAAAAAAGTAAAAACTGTATCATGAAGACTTATGTCATACCAAGAATTAGATTTTTGCCACTTGATTTATTTTAAACATGTTGTTTGAATTTTCCCTGTATATACATTTTCTTAGTAAAAACAGCCAGTCTTGTTTTTGATCAACAATTTATCACCTAAAAGAGATCAGATATGTCTTCCCACACTTAATATATTACTGCATTTCCTGTACAAAATGCCCATCCTCTGTACTTACTTATTATAATCTCTCCTATCCAGACCTCTTATCTGTGGAACTGTTTCATAAAAAGCAAGGCTGCCGGCTCCTCTGTATCCTAAAGACGATTTATCCCCATATTGTAGATAACAGTCTATAAATTACGCAACCAATATTCAGGCTAAATAATTATTTTTCCCCTGACCTAGGAAACAAATCTTAAGAAATATTACTTTCTTTTAATGTATGGTAGAGCAGAGCAACCAAGCAGCTCGGGGTGACGCAAACCACTAGGAAAGTATAGGGGACTAAAAGAGACTGAAAAGCCCTCCTACTAAAAAGCAATGCTTGGTGTGGTTTGCCTTCTTAAAACAGAAGGTACTTGTGATAATTTACCTTTAAGTGAAAATCTGTGGCAGGGGCGTAGCAATAGCCCCTGCAAGGGATGCAAGCGCAGGGGGGCCCGAGCCCAGTAGGGGGCCTAGCCTGGGCTGTTTCTAGCAGCAGGAGGGGGTGCAGTACAGAAAAGGGGGCATTGGGCACACAGCGGCAGGGAGGGGGGCCCAACTCCTCTCCTTTTTCATCTCGGGCCCCCCTTCAGTGCTCCCCGCTCCCCCTCCAGGGGACAGTGGGCCCCATCCAACGTTTTGCAGGAGGGCCCAGTGATTTCTGGTTACGCCCCTGATCTGTGGTTACCCACAATGCATCACTACTGAATAAGCAAATTATCTCTTTATGCCCCTGAAGCCAGGCAAGCATCCAGAACCGCTGGTGTATAGCATGCCTATAGCTTTGGATTTTACAGAGCGACATCAAATCCACATGTAGACAGCCTGTTTTTGACTTTTGGTCCTCCTCAGTACATGGCAGGGATTGATATGGCTCTATGGGATAGGGTTTGGACCAGTATTGATATATAATATCTCCCCAATAATGACCTCTTCACTCCGCTCTTCTCTCGCTTCTCCTCCTTCTCTGACGGCATGCTGTTACTGTAAAACAGTACAAACATGCTGCCCCCGTCATCTCTGCGTCTGATGCAAATGATTCACCTTGCTTCATGAGAGAACTGGCTCTGGCTGTCCCCCAGTGAAGTTCTGCCCATGGCTTTAGGTACTCCTCGACAGTCTTTGGAAGTATTTGCTACTATACTAAATAATAATAATATTCATAAGGATAAAATGTGTGTTTTCTTTTGTGTGATATATTAATGTAATAATTATTAGCATATTGGCCATGAGCTCCTGTCTAATGTAATTTTGAAGACACTTTTTATTGTTCTGAAGAAGCGGGGAAAAACTCACGAAATGCGTCGTCAAGTGATCAATAAACTTTTGTATTATTTTTCTACCTACAGGTATTGACAATTGTCTGTCACTTAAAGTGAACCAGAGACTAACCATGTCTGCCGTTCAGCCGCGATCAGCCATGCGGTAACAGGCTCAGTCGCGTCAGTCCTGGTCTACTGCACATGTGCAGGGGTCCACACATGCGCAGAAGACCCAGACCCGGGCTGGAGCCAGTTACCGGGGCTGATCGTGGCTGAACGGCAGACCACAGGAGGACGGCGAGGGACTCACACATGTTTATGTGGTGGGAGGAAGCCCCAGGTAAGTATTGAATCCTTCACTTGCTTAGTCTCTGGTACACTTTAAGTAAGTCATACTTACCGTTTGAACAAGTTTCAAACATTTTATCTCCATTGGGGTGCCTACTCCAGAGGGGGTCTTTTGTTGATGATTATTTCTTCTTGCGTCAGCCATAATATTTTTTTCTATTGGATTGCGACTTATTACGTGAAAAGGATCACCATATTCCAATGTGGAGGCTTTATCTTGGCTGTCATCTGCAATTCAGGATTTTTGAGTACCTAATTTAATTGATTTCACTTACCTATTTGCCAGACTTACTACTCCATAAAGGACTCCTACCCTTTTTTTGTTTCTTTTTTTCTGGAACAATGCGTGTCACATGGTAATATCATTGCAGCTGCATGGCACTTGTGGCCAGGAGCCTGAACTGCCCCACAAGCCACATTTCAGCCTGCTGTGGAAAAGAGGTCTTATGGTAATTACAGGTAAGGAAGCAGAAGGAGATGGTGGAAAGATCACAGTGTATGTTTAACTAATATTATGTTTGAATAAACTGGAAAACATAAGTTGTTATCCAAACCAATCTCCACTGGCAACCAGTCTGCTGGTATGTCTGCTTTCTTAGTACTATAGGCCAGGGGCAAAATCACATTCTCCTGTTTTGACTATATATGACGAAGCAGGTCATTTCCACGTATTCTCTTCACTGAGCCTGACCTGGGTGCCGCCATAGACATAGCATTCACTCATGCTGTAATGCTGAAAACAGCTGACTTTACCGAGCACTCAGCAAAATGTCAATTCATAAAAGCTGTTACCAAATGAAAAGCTCAAATTACCGAGCAGTGAGATAAATTACCGCCTTGTGCGGTGATTATCTTAACACATGTCACTAAATGTCAATTCATAAAGATTAGAGCAGGTGGTATTGAGACGGAGAATACCGCTCCCTTGGAAGAGGCGATAAGCATGCGGATAACAGCTAAGTTAATGGAGACAGACATTCCAGGCAGCAGCAGTGAAAACAGAACAAAAAAGGCTTTCCAGAATACCCTGGCTGTGTTTTTTAACCTCTTGGGTACCTCTTTTCATATCAGAATCAGAATCAGAATCAGAATCAATTTATTTTCGCCAAGTAAGTTTGCACCTACAAGGAATTTGTCTTGGCAGTTGCTTAACAAACACAAACAAAAACAATACAAGGACAGACAGTGTGAATATAACAAGTTAAGGACATAAGTATAGTGGCAGTAAGCAATGTGAGAATTGTTCATGTTTAGTTCTGTGCTGATTACTTTCAGTACTAGCAGCTCTAACGTGGTTCAGCATTAAGTATGGCTACCGCTTGAGGAAAAAAACTGTTCCTGTGTCTAGAGGTTTTGGTAGCAATTGACCGGAATCTTACTCCTGAAGGCATGCGCTGGAAGATGGAGTGAGCTGGGTGAGAGGGGTCAGAGACAATTTTGGTTGCTCTCTTTCTGCACCTGCTAGTGTAAAGATCCTGCAGGGAAGGTAAGCTACAGCCAATTATCCTTTCCGCTGATCGGATGATGCGCTGCAGCCTCCCCTTTTCTAATGCTGAGCAGGAGCCGAACCATACAGTCATAGATGATGTTATGGTTGATTCGATGATTGCAGTGTAGAACTGCACCATTAGATTTTGAGGTAGGCCAAACTTTTTCAGCTGCCGTAGATGGTACATTCTCTGTTGTGCTTTCTTGACAATAGTGGCGGTGTTGTTGTCCCATTTTAAGTCGTTTGAGATCGTGGACCCAAGAAACTTGAATGACTCTACTTGGGTTATTGTGGATCCATTTATGGTTAAGGGGAGGTGCTGGGGGGGAGATCTCCTAAAGTCTATTATCATCTCCATGGTTTTGAGAGCATTTAGTTCCAAGTTGTTGCTGCTGCACCAGGAGGAAAGCTGTCCCACCACATGCCTGTATGCAGACTCGTCCCCGTTTTGAATGAGACCAACAACTGTTGTGTCGTCTGCAAACTTCAGAACCTTAACAGATGGATCTGTGGAGATGCAGTCATTGGTGTAAAGTGAGTACAGCAGTGGGGAAAGCACACAGCCCTGGGGTGCACCAGTACTGACTGTCAGAGAGCTTGATGTGAGTTTACCAAGTCTAACACGCTGTCTTCTGTCGGTTAAGAAGTCGGTTATCCATTTGCAGAGGGATTCAGGTATGTGTAGCTGGGAGAGCTTGCTGTGCAGCAGTGATGGAATTATGGTATTAAATGCAGAGCTGAAATCTATAAATAAAATCCTGGTGTAGGTTCCTGGGATATCTAAATGCTGTAGTACATAATGCATACACATGTTCACGGCATCGTCTGCGGATCTGTTAGGCCTGTAGGCAAATTGCAAAGAGTCCAGCAGGGGATCTGTGATGGATTTCAGATAAGTCATTATCAGTTTCAAATGCTTTCATGACCAGTGATGTCAGCGCAACAGGCCTGTAATCATTTAAACATGCAGGTTTTGGGTTTTTTTTGAATTGGTACAATAGTTGCGCTTTTAAAACAGGCAGGAACAATTGAGAGTTCTAGAGATGCTTTGAATATGTCTGTAAATACAGGCGCTAATTGGTCGGCACAGAGATTCAAGCATTTCGCAGACACAGCGTCTGGTCCCATTGCTTTCCTGGTGTTTTGTTTTTTAAAGAGTCTATTTACATCTGATTGGCATATTGTTAGAGCATGCACATCTGGGGACAGGTCAATAGATTGTGTCTGGCCTCCTGTGTTGTGTAGTTGCTGAGGCACCGCAGGGGGTGGAGACGTTGGCTGGCAGGAAGAGTGTTCAGTTTGCCTGTGGCAGAGATGCAAATTGACTTGTTGTGTTTGGCTTTTGTTGGTAGTGTCAAACCTGCAATAAAATGTATTCAGCTCATTTACAAGCTGCAGGTTATGTACTGAGGGGGGAGGAGGTTTCCTCCTGTAGCTGGTAATTTCATGTAGAGATTTCCATATTGTGGATGAGTCGGCGTTAGAAAATTTTTCCTCGAGTTTTTGAGAATAATCTTTTTTTGCGTCGGTAATGGCTCTCTGCAGTTTGTATTTCGCAGCTTTGTAGAGGACGTTATCGCCTGTACGATGTGCCCTTTCTTTATCGAGGCGCAGCTTCCTAAGATGTGATGTAAACCAGGGTTTATCGTTATTGTACCTGGTGCACTTTTTTGTGGGGATGCAGGACTCTTCACAAAAGGTAATATATGATGTCACAGCGTCAGTGTATTCATTTAGGTCACTGGAGGATTCTTTAAATAAATTCCAGTCAGGTAAATCAAAGCAGCTCTGCAGTTTTTCTACAGCTTCACTAGTCCATTTCTTAACTGTGGTCACTACAGGTTTGGCAGTTTTTAGTCTTTGGATGTATGTTGGGATAAGCTGTATAACAGCATGATCAGAGTTCCCCAAAGCTGCCCTGCTGACAGAGTGATATGAGTCCTTAGTCGTATTGTAACAGTGATCAAGTGTCTTACCTTCTCTAGTTGCGCTTGTGACGTGTTGCCTGTATTTGGGGAGTTCTTTGGAAAGGTTAGCACTGTTGAAATCCCCTAGTATGATAAAATAAGAATCTGGGTACTCCCTTTCCACCTCAGTGATTTGATCTGCGAGATCTTGGAGCGCAGGCTGCATACATGTTTGTGGAGGTTTTACATTTTAAATATGATTTTTACATCAGAAAGCCTGCATGTGTAACATTTCTTGAAGTTATTCTAAGCTGTGGCAATTAAATATATTGTTTAGAAAGACTAATAGACAGATTCAGCGCAGATTCAGGGCAAACAGAGGCCGTTTAAAAAAAAAATGCACATCTAAAGGGAAGTTGAGGATGCCTTTTTTATTGTAACGCTGTCTCTGGAGGAGGAAATGTATTAACTCAGGCAGCTTCTCATGTTACCGCCAGCCTAGAGCCAGTGTAGTTCGGGAAATCACTGCACTTCTATCGCAACTGTAAACATTTTTATGAATTAGCACACAGAAGTCTAAAATACCGAATTCGGTATTTTCCCTCCCGGATTTTTTTACTGAACATATTTTTATGAATGATAGCCATAATTTTATTATGTCTATGGTCGCGCAGCAGTGTAATTCGGGAGCCAGCAACGCCAAATTACTTGTCCTTCAGGCTAGGTGCACACTTTGTAGAAACTCTAGTGTTGCGGCAAATGCAGCGTCTTTGCCACTAATAGAAGTCTACAGGAAAAAACGCATATAAAAAACGCATATGAGTTTTGTATGCTTGCGTTTTTAAAAACGCTGGTTTTGTTGCATGGTATGCAAAAACGCATCAAAAATGCACATAATGAAAGTCAATGGAAACGCAATGATATGCGTTTTTCATGCTTTAAAAAAAATAAAAAAATAGTTGTGTGATGTATTTCTGCTTCCTGTTGTCTTCCTAGTTATTTGCATAAAACGCAATTGAAAAATGCATACAAAATGCTTATGCATATGCGAAACGCAAACGCATTAAAATGCAACCAAAACGTTTGAAAAAAAGCATCTGCGTTAAAAAAACGCCAACGCAAATGCACCAAAAACACAGCAAAACCACTTGCTACGAGTTGCTACGTATCAGAGAGGGAAACGTAATTAACACCACCTGAAGTTTGAGCGGCAGCAGAGCGAGCCGTCATTCGGGTCACCCTGCGCCAAAATGCCGAGTGGCAAAAAGCCGTGTACGCATATATGAAGCTATCCATGAACAAAGCAGGTAAACAAAACTTAAAAATTATGATAAAACAAAGTTTTCCCGACAGTTATAGACTGACAGCAGAGTCGAGAAATCTGATGAATTTTGGTGTAAAAAATGTTGAGTGCTGCGTCCAGAGGGTTTGGATTATTGACTTATGCTAAGCATCAGGGGCGGACATACGGCCGTGCAGGCCGTGCCGCCGCACGAGGGCCCCTGAAGTTCCGTTTTCTTCAGGGGCCCATGGCATTAAGTACTTTTTTTTTTTTTTTTTTAATATTTTTTTTTTTTTTTATTATTTTATTCCCGGGGGCCCCCCGACTCCTATCCTCCCTCCCTCCCTCACCTCGGGGGCCCCCTCCCGATATGCGCGGCGGGAGAGCGAGCGAGCGGCAAATGCAGGAAGGGCTCTCCAGGCATCCGCTAGAGGCCCAGCCGCTTGGTCTCCAATATGTCTCCAGTTGGAGACATATTGGAGACTCAGCGGCTGGGCCTCTAGCGGATGCCTGGAGAGCCCTGAAGACTTCCTGCATTTGCCGCTCACTCTCCCGCCGCGCATATCGGGAGGGGGCCCCCCGAGGTGAGGAAGGAAGGGAGGGAGGGAGGATAGGAGTCGGGCCCCCCACCCGGATAGCTACCCACCCGGCTACCTACCCACCCGGCTACCTACCTACCCACCCGACTACCTAACCACCCACCAGGCTTCCTACCTACTTACCCACCCGGCTACCTACCCACCCACCAGGCTTCCTACCTAACCACCCACCCAACTACCTAACCACCCACCCGGCTACCTACCCACCCGGCTACCTACCCACCCACCAGGCTTCCTACCTAACCACCCACTCAACTACCTAACCACCCACCCGGCTACCTACCCACCCGGCTACCTACCCACCCGGCTACCTACCTACCTACCCGGCTACCTACCTAACCACCCACCCGGCTACCTACCTAACCACCCACCCGGCTACCTACCGGGCTAGTTACCAACCCACCCACCAGGCTACCTACCCACCCACCCGGCTACCTACCTAACCACCCACCCGGCTACCTACCTAACCACCCACCTGGCTACCTACCTAACCACCCACCCGGCTACCTACCGGGCTAGTTACCAACCCACCCACCAGGTTACCTACCCACCCACCAGGCTACCTACCTACCCACCCACCAGGCTACCTACCCACCCACCAGGCTTCCTACCTACCCACCCGGCTACCTACCTACCCACCAGGCTACCTACCCACCCACCAGGCTACCTACCTACCCACCCACCAGGCTACCTACCCACCCACCAGGCTTCCTACCTACCCACCCGGCTACCTACCTACCCACCCGGCTACCTACCCACCCACCAGGCTTCCTACCTACCCACCCGGCTACCTACCTAACCACCCACCCGGCTACCTACCTACCCACCCACCCGGCTACCCACCTACCCACCCACCCGGCTACCCACCCACCAGGCTTCCTACCTAACCACCCACCCGGCTACCTACCTAACCACCCACCCGGCTACCTACCGGGCTAGTTACCAGCCCACCCACCAGGCTACCTACCCACCCACCCGGCTACCCACGCACCCACCAGGCTACCTACCTACCCACCCACCGGGCTACCTACCTACCTACCGGGCTAGTTACCCACCCACCTACCAGGCTACCTACCCACCCGGCTACCTACCCACCCACCCACCAGGCTACCTACCCACCCACCCACCAGGCTACCAACCCACCCACTCAACCAGGCTACCAACCCACCCACCCACTCACCCACCCACTAGGCTACCTATCCACCCAACCACCCATGGGAGCTGCGCGCCGGATGGAGGCTGGGACAGGAGGTCTGCTGCTGCAGGTGAGTAAATGTTTTTGTTTTATTTATATTAGCAGGTGTATGTTCTGGGCAGGTCTGCCACATGATTGCATGTATTTTCTTCGCAAATCTGCCGACATGATTGCATGTATTTTCTGGGCATATCTGCCGACATGATTGCACGTATTTTCTGGGCATATCTGCCGACTTGTTTGCACGTATTTTCTGGGCATATCTGCCGACTTGATTGCATGTATTTTCTGGGCATATCTGCCGACTTGTTTGCACGTATTTTCTGGGCATATCTGCCGACTTGTTTGCACGTATTTTCTGGGCATATCTGCCGACTTGTTTGCACGTATTTTCTGGGCATATCTGCCGACTTGATTGCACGTATTTTCTGGGCATATCTGCCGACTTGATTGCACGTATTTTCTGGGCATATCTGCCGACTTGATTGCACATATTTTCTGGGCATATCTGCCGACATGATTGCACGTATTTTCTGGGCATATCTGCCGACATGATTGCACGTATTTTCTGGGCATATATGTGTATTTTCTTGAGAAAACCTGCGCAATTATGTGAATTTTCTGGGGAAAGGGTCACCAAAACTTGGGCCCACTGTCTTTGCGTTGCACTTTTCAAGGGAACCTGAGGTGAGAATAATATTGAGGCTGCCATATTTCTCTCCTTTTAAGCAATACCAGTTGCCTGGCTGCCGTGCTGGTCCTCTGCCTCTTATTCTTTCAACCATAGACCCTGAACAAGCATGCAGCAGGTCAGGGGTTTCTGACAATATTGTCAGAACTGAGAAGATTAGCTGCATGCTTGTTGCTGGTGTAATTCAGTTTATTACTGCAGCCAAATAGATCAGCAGGGCCGCCAGGCAACTAGTATTGTTTAAAAGGAAATAAACCCTCACCCCGGGTTCGCTTTAAGTTACAGTTAGCTCCGCCCTCATCCGGTCATTGCCACGCCCATTTTTTTGCCGCGGCGCTACGCGCCGCAGGTTCTGTCCACTAATTTTTGCCGCGCAGGTTGTAGCCACGCCCATATTTTGCCGCGGCGCGCTACGCGCGCCGCAGGTCATAGGGGGCCCACAATTACAATTTTGCACAGGGGCCCACTGCTGGCTGTGTCCGCCACTGCTAAGCATGCTTGCAAAATTGTACCCATAACACAAAGTAAATAAGTAATGCTATCTCCATTACATCATTGCTATGCAAGAAGCCCTCAGGAGCAGTGGAGCAACTGCAATCATTATGGTAATTTATTCATGCCTGGTGGCAATGTCCAACATTTCTTACGATATGGAGAGTGGAAAGTTTAAAACATGTTTTCCTTTTGTCACAAATACAGATTACCCAATGGAACATCTACCAAGGCAGAAGGCTAGAATCTGGCTTATTAAATACAGTAAACATATGTTCAGCAGCCTGAGATGCTGTAGTCAGTACCTGGGGGGGAGTTTAAAGAATTTTAAAACTGTTACTGAAAAATTAAAATAAGCTTAAAAAAGAAATAGACAAAACTGCAAACTTGTAAGTGATTACAAACTTAACAAGATGTTTGGAATCATAAAGTAAACAGGAAAATACAGTTAGAAAAAGTATTCCTCTCCCCACAAAGTTTATGCGGGTGCATGAAAAAAGGGCCTCAGGAAAAAGGCCCGGCTGGATAGCAAAACAGCGCCGCTGGATAACGAAATCTCAATAACTGTATACATTGTTAAAATAAATTAGTTAACGATAAATACCGTTTTAAAACAGACGGGAGATAAAAACGAAAATATATTAATCTCTTCAAACAGACATCAAACAAGTGACAGCACTCCAGGCTGCAAACTGAAATGAAAGCCAACATAGGCATGCAGAGCCCCACTGGGGCTAAATACATGACTTGAATGCAAATCAGATGCAAATTATGTACTAATTCCTAATCTAAAAATTTGAATGCAGGTTGAAGCACATGAAGGCAGCTAGCCAAATAGTAGGTTTTCTCCATTTTTGTAGTGGCAAATACCATAGGTGGGCAGGGACTATCTCATCAGCAACGAGCGCTCCACTGGCCAAGCCGAACAGCCTCTCCCGGACTAACTTGCATGCCAGCGAGCCAATTATGTTACAGCGCCGATGCTCTTGCTGATCAGCGAAGACTGATACCCTGGAGTAAAGTTTACAGCGGCATATATCCCTTGCGTCTGACTGACTGGAGGCGATAGCTCCAAGATTGCAGTGAGGAGATTTCCGTCATGGTATAAGGCAACTACTATTACTGCATTCCTGTGTCTCTCCTACCTCGAATAGGCCGGCCATTGTGTATGAGTACCAGTACCTATCTGAGTGTGTGATGGAGACAGTGCGTGTTATGCAGTTTAGCTTTGTTGAGCACTACTACTGGTTTTCATTGATTTTAAAGGGATACTTAAGTCAGGCAGAAAAAATGAGGTTAACTCAGCTGGGGCTTCACTCAGCCCCTGCAGCTGATCGGTGCCCTCGCAGCCCCGCTCCGATGCTCCTGGACCCGCCGGCGACGACTTCCCGTTTCGCTGTCACCGACCGACTGGCATGGGAACGCGAGTGATTCTTCGCGTTCCCAGCCACAATAGCACCCCCTATACTGCTATTGTGGCAAGAAGGCCGCAATAGCAGTATAGGGGGTGCTATTGTGGCTGGGAACGCGAAGAATCACTCGCGTTCCCATGCCTGTAGGCCGGTGATGGCGAATCCGGAAGTCGTCGCCGGCGGGTCCAGGAGCATCGGAGCGGGGTTGCGAGGGCAACGATCAGCTGCAGGGGGCTGAGGGAAGCCCTAGCTGAGTTAACCTCATTTTTTCTGCCTGACTTAAGTATCCCTTTAATAGTTTTTTTTTTATTGATTTTAGTAGTGTTTTGGCGTTTATGGCGTGTATTCAATAAAGGTTGACATTTATGCTTTTCCCTATCCTATTGAGTCATGGAACCTTCTTTTGCATATACAGCAAATGCCATAGGTAACAATGACACTGAATGCACTGATTGCCACCATAAGATTGCCCTTTTATAAATAAGGTCTTATGGCAGTTTGGAGTCACATAGCTCTGGTAATATTGCCATGCACGGCAGGTAGTGCATGGCATTTTTAACTTTACTGATGTAGGCAGAGTGCAATGTGTTGAGCAATCAGTGCATCCCTGCAGTGCATGAGTGATGCAAGTGTTACTACAGTAATGTGCAATATGCTAGCAACTCACGTTACCCATGTACCGTCGGTTGCGCAACACCCTGTACTCTGCTGGCGTTAGTACCGGTAAAGGTGCCGTGCTCTGCTACATAAATCAGATGAAGGTGACGTCAGAAGAAAGTATACAGAAAAAATAAGTATACATATGAATAAAAGAAGAACTGAAGAAGAAAAAGAGATGAATTAAAGTTTTTTTTTTACCTCATAAAGTTTATTACTTAACTGTTTATTCTCAATAGGTAGAAGGTCAATAATGATCCCCAATACCTATTTATCTGGCTGGGAAATTCCCTTAATTTAAAAGGGGTACTCAGATTCCACCATAAGTTCATCAGGGGTGTTCCCCACATGTGTGGGACTAGTTATCTCCACCTCTAATGTATAGAGGCAGGGATGAGCCCCTATTTATCTAATTCCTGAGTCTTATTCCAACTAAAGCAATAATAAATGTAGAAAAGGGTAGGTGCTTCCCAAGAGGCGGTCGCCACATCCAGTGATGGAGAAAGGCAACAGTGGGCCCCAGTGCAGAATAAATCAAAGGGGCCCCATGTGAGTTGACGTGGTCATAACAGATCATGGTTGGATCCAAATAATGTCAATAACATAAAAGTAGATGAACCTAGGTCACATTCTGTAGGCTCTGTATTAATGTAGCACATATTTTGTACTTGTTGTATATGACTGGGCCATCATCAGGCAATAGATTGTTGGAGTACACAACTTGGGACAGAGGCACAGAATGGTGTATATTAGAACCAACAATACACCTACAAAAAACACAGAACAACACAATATTAGTGCTGCTGTATTGCTATTAACAAGGTAGTTTAAAGCTGATATATGTGCGGATAGGATACCTACATATTCTAGTATGGAGTTGATGGGGAAAGTATGTTTGAGGGAGGGAGTATGGAAGTGTGTTATAGTGGGTTATGATGGCGGAGGGGGGGGGGGGGCGGGGGCATGGTAAAGGGTATTTTGAAATAGGGTTTATTAGCGTGGTGGGTAGAGGGGGGTGGGGTGCAAAATACGCTAGTATAGATTTGGTGGGGAGGTCTAATGGGGGAGGAGTAGGGAGGGGTGCTATAGTGGGTATATAATGAGAGGGTATGGTAAAGATTATTTTATAAAAGAGTGGGTAGAGGGGAAACAATATTGTGCAAACATGTACAAATCATGCAGAAATCATGTACTAGTGTATTTTGCACCCCCCCAGATTAATATTACATGTCAGTACCATGTTGTTTTCACTACCCCCCTCTACCCACTATGATAATAAACCCTATTTCAAAATACCCTTTACCATGCCCCCCCCCCCCCCCCCATTATAACCCACTATAACACACTTCCCTACTCCCTCCCTCAAACATACTTTCCCCACCAACTCCATACTAGAATATATAGGCATCCTATCCGCACATATACCTTAACGACCGCCTAACGTCGATAGGCGTCGGCAGGTCGTTAGTGGTATAGCATGGAAACGGCCTCTCGAGCTCAGCCGCTCCATGCCAGTTCACGGAGACTGTCTCCGTGAACAGTGTGCGAGCCGCCGATCGCGGCTGGCACGCTTAATGTAAACACGCGGGGAAGAAATCCCCGCTGTTTACATCACACGGCGCTGCTGACGTAGATCGGCGATCCCCGGCCTCTGATTGGCCGGGGATCGTTGGCATCTGATAGGCAGAAGCCTATCCTATCAGGTGCAGGACGGATATCCGTCCTGCGCCGCTCAGAGGGGAAGGGAGAGGGAGGAAACGGAGGTGAGGCCAGAAAACGCTGCGGATGGGGGCTTTAAGGAGCCCCCCCCCCCCCGCAAATCAATAATAGTCGGCAGCGATCAGACCCCCCCAGCAGGACATCCCCCTAGTGGAAAAAAGGGGGGACATCTGATCGCCCTGGCACATACCCGATCGGTGCTGCGGGCTGTAGAGCCCACGCAGCACCAATCACTGGAATATCCCCTGGTCCTTAAGTGGTTAAACTACCTTGTTAATAGCAATACAGCACTAATATTGTGTGGTTTTTTTTGTACGTATATTGTTGGTTCTAATATACACCATTCTGTGCCTCTGTCACCAGTTGTGTACTCCAATAATCTATTGCCTGTGAAACATGTTGCGAATACTCCCCCTGGAGTGTACAAATAAATTTGATTTATCTATAAATGCACACTTTCTTGTGTCTGCTTGCAGGAGGTAAGTCCACCACTTCCTCCTAAGCACTTTTTAAACTTTTTAAAAGTTGTTTTTACCCTTTTGGCGCTTCTGTTCTTCATTATGTTGCTGGTACTTCTGCGTCCCATAGACTAATATTGCTGCATAAAACGCAGCGTTTCCCGCTCTGCAAGTGCTTCTGCCATGTGTACACCCAGCCTCAGGGTTTACAGAAAGAAATACACAGAGAAGAGCCTAGAGGATTATCATGTCTAACTGTGGTGCAGCTGCATGGGCCCTAGAGGGCATAGGTCCTCTGTGCGGCTGCACAGCCTGCTTAATCAACACGTATGTATAGGGAATACATTCTAAATAAACAACAAAACCGCCTTTTGTTTGCAAAACAAAATAAACCACTTCCCAACTGAGGGGTTTTACCCCCTGACCACCAGAGCAATTTTCACCTTTCAGCGCTCCTTCCATTCATTCGTCTATAATTTTATCATTACTTATCGCAATTAAATGAACTATATCTTGTTTTTTTCGCCACCAATTAGGCTTTCTTTAGGTGGGACATTATGCCAAGAATTATTTTATTCTAAATGTGTTTTAATGGGAAAATATGAAAAAATGTGGGAAAAAATTTATTATTTTTCAGTTTTCGGCCTTTATAGTTTTTAAATAATGCATGCTACTGTAATTAAAACCCATTAAATGTATATGCCTATTTATCCGTTTAAATTATGTCCCTATCACAATGTTTGCCGCCAATATTTTAGTTGGAAATAAAGGTGCATTTTTTTCAGTTTTGCGTCCATCCCTAATTACAAGCCCATAGTTTATAAAGTAACAGTGTTATACCCTCTTGACATAAATATTTAAAAAGTTCAGTCCCTAAGGTAACTATTTATGTATTTTTTTTAAATTGTAAATTTTTTAATTTTTTTTTAATTACAAAAAAAAAAATTGGGGAGTGTGGGAGGTAAGGAGTTAATTTTTTGTGTGTAAAACAAGTTTATTTGTGTGTAAAAAATGGTTAGGGTGTAGTTTTACTATTTGGCCACAAGATGGCAACATTACCAATTTGTTTCATGCAACCTGCAAGCGTCCTTCCGGACGCTTGCAGGAAGTAGAAAGAGGCTGGGACTTTGTTATTTTTTCACAATGATCGCGCTGCTCAGCCGAGCGGCAGCAGATCATTGCGGGGCTTAGATCAACGAACGGGAATGGATTTTCCCATTCGTTGATCTCTGGGCGAGCGGGCGGCGGCGTGTTTACTAGCGGCGGGCGGCGTGTTTACGAGCGGGAGCGCGGACAGCGGCGGGAGTGCGCAGAGTACGGATTTCTCCGTCCCTGGGGGTGAAAGGATGGAAAAAGGGGCGGAGAAATCCGTACGCGTGGGGGTAAAGTGGTTAAGTACCGTATTTTTGGGTAGAAAAAGTCACTGCATCTTATATGCCAAATACAGGGAGCCCATGACTTTAGAACGCCCGCCAATATGAACCGCCGTTATGTTAGAGACTCCCTGAATTGTCCGTGTGTCCTCCTTTACTCCTCCCATGTCCTCCTCTGCTCCCCCTGAATAGACCAAAGCAGCGGCAGCAGGGCTCACCTAATCCATTGAAGCCCACAGTGATCAGAGACCTCTCCTCTTCTCAATGCTCCTTTAGTGCCAGGTTCTGCTGATCACGTCATCAGCAGAACCCAGCACTAGGGGAGCCGTGAGGGAGAGTAGAGGTTTCTGATTGCTGCGGCTCCAATGGATTAGATGAACCCTGCTGCTGCTGCTGCTTGCATTTATTCAGTGGAGCAAAGGAGAACACTGGGGGACAGTAGGGGACACATGGGGACAGAAGGAGACACATGGGGGACAGAAGGAGACACATGGAGACAGAGGGGGATACATGGGGACACAGGAGAACACATGGGGGACACAGGAGGACACATAAGGTACAAGAGGAACACAATAATTGGGGGAGAATATCTACAAGATGCCCCTGGATCAAGTGCGCACCAGGTTTAGTATATTTTTTCCTGTTTTTTGCCCTCTAAACCTAGGTGTATATTAAGTCTGGAGCATCTTATATGCCAAAAAATGTGGTAATTAATTTTCAACAATCCACTTCAGCAGGCACCACCGATATAGAACGTAATAACTTTATTGTGTCATACAAGTTAAAAGGCAGTCATCCAACGACCGACCGCTGTTTCGAGCTGTGTGCTCTTTCTCAAGTTGTCAAAACTGCAAGTTTTGACAACTTGAGAAAGAGCACACAGCTCGAAACAGCGGTCGGTCGTTGGATGACTGCCTTTTAACTTGTATGACACAATAAAGTTATTACGTTCTATATCGGTGGTGCCTGCTGAAGTGGATTGTTGCAAGTATCGGCTCCGGTGGTGTGGAGACCTGTCAGCGTAGGCACGCTATCTGATCTTCTTATTGATGGGTGCTGCTCTTAACCCAGTGACAAGTCCATGGTAATTAATTTTCAATTAATGTCCAAATAATTCTCAATAATGGCATGGTGTGCAAACAAAAATGTTTCATCAAACTTTAATACACAGTGTGATAGCACCAGTTCGTTTCGGGCTTCCACTATCCCTTTTTCAAGCACAAACTGTATAATTGAAAACTGAAAAGAGGAGACCATCAATAATATTGATTGATAGAAGAGGCCAGCCAAGATATTAACAATAACAGCCGAGGCTATCCGGGAGAGAATGAACTGACACCGCACAAAGGCCACAATGGACTCATTATAATTTATTCCATTCAGAGGCTTTGCAAGCAGGATACTGGAGGGTTCAGCAAGGTTGGATTAGGTGTCTGTGCAAAGTTTTAGCTACTCTCTCTGAAATCTTTTTGAGTTTTAGCTGTACAATACTGAGTGTTTTCCTAGTTTTCTGATCTGTATCTCTGCTGTTTGCCTAACAATAATGTCTCTTTTTAATTATGATGATTGGATCTACATCTTCTATGTGTATGTGCAAATGCGTACCTCTTTGTAAACAAGAATCAGGTATGCTTGCAGGGGTGTAACTAGACATCACTGGGCCCCCCGGCAAAACTTTGGATGGGCCCCCCCCCCGCAAAACTTTGGATGGAGCCCCCCACCCCCCTCGCTTTCTGCACAGGAAAACTGAGGACCAATGTGTTTTCCCCATGCAGATAAAAACACTTAGACTTAAAGGAAACGTCAGGCAATCTATGCTACCCCTAGATCTACTTACCCGGGGCTTCCTCCAGCCCCTTGCAGCCGACAAGTCCCTCGTTGCAGCTCTGCTCCCAGTACATACATACACACACAGCCTTATTATTTTACTACATGAGAGCACATGCTGTATGGAGGAACAACAATGACATGCTGAACATAAGATATAGTATTTACTGTAACTTTGGCAAAACATTCAGAATGTCACTGATTGATACTGTTATTACCGGATCTTGGACTTCATTGAGACAACAAGCTCTTAATGAAGCAGCAACAGTAAGACATCAATCTACACTCCATTGCTTTGTAAAAGTATTCAGAGGCCATATAGTCATTAGCCCGTGTGAAAAGAAACTAGGAATCCTTTTGCTGAAAAGGGAAAGTCTACAACTTTTTTCAAAATGTGACTCCTTTGTTTGTAAGGTTGTACATCGAGTCATCAGAACTTTGCAGCAGCGAGAGACAGATGTTTTTATACAAACCCTAGGGAGCAGGGGCAGTGTACAAATTCCAAAGTGTGTGTGATTCCTTATCTGTGTGGTGGACACATGCAGTCAACATAACAATGGTGTGAGAGCAGAATACGTTTTTTTCTCCATGCCCTTAGCTGCCAGTCTCTCAAACGCCCCCCCCCCCCCCCCGTGGGCCCCCTGCGGCTTCTGCCCCCCCTGCAGAGGTATCCCTTGCAGAGTCTATTGTTACGCCCCTATATGCTTGTTAACATGCTCCTATAACCCGGTAACCTTCTTTATACTAACACCTATATATAGTCTTTGCTTCAAGATTATATATACGTCCCTTAGTACAATGAGATATGAAGTATACCCTACCAACACTGATTGCTAGTGGTACCTCCCTATTCTACTTAATGGATATGATACCTCCCCCTGGTGCTTCTCCCCCACACTCTCCTTCCCTTCCCCTATCCCTCTGATAAGACAAACTGTCCACAACAGCTCCCCTTACCACAAGAAAATAGCAGGTAAGGTAAAGAGCTGCTGTTACTTTCACACCTTTGCATTGTTAGACCCTATATTGTTTTTTTGGTTTATTGGTTTCTTAAATATGTTACCTTATACATTATATACCGTGTAGTGGTAATAAAGATGATGACACTTTTCTAAATGATAGATTGATGTCTCACATCTATATTGATCAGAATCCTTGTTATATGTATACCCACGAAGATATAGTATGATATAGGTTCATAGAAGTAGAAAACAGTAGATTATAATTTCGTGACCTATATCCTTGATTTATGTGTTCTCAAATACCTTTACATTCTGTTTATACATGTCATGTACATTGAACCATGATGCAATTTATACCTGAATGTTTGTTACTGTTATTGCTTTAAATTCAATACAAATTTATTGTGAAAATAAAGTTTATATATACTGTACATGATGTGATTTAACCTCACAACATGAATAAGAGCTCGTCAAGGTAAAATTTTCAATTGCTTTGAATACATTTGAAAGGTAAAAAAGTCCAATTAGCATTTGTATTCAGTAAAGATAAATGTAAGGAAGTGTTCTTTATGCAATCAATAGAATCTCTGATGACCGAGAACTTGGAGGTGCTTATCAACAATACTCCGTGTATTCGTACCGTCAGGATTTTATCTGCTGCAAAGGTCACCAAAACATAATCATACAAACAGAAAGCATGCTGGATAATGAAAAACATCATTCTAACATCCTACAAGTCCTTGGATGAGATAGACATTCAATATTAGTGCTGTGGCATATTGTATTAGCCTATATTATCATAATGTTATTTATTAATCACAAAAGAGTGGAATGCCAATCATCAGTCAACAGTTGTTTTTCTATTAAAGTTTATACCTGCCTTCTAAGAACTCTAAACATACTTCAGAGAACACAGTACAAACATTTTACTGAACTTGAAATGTTTACTCTATGGTCTAGGACAGTGTTCCCCAACCCTGTAATCAAGGCCCACCAACAGTGCATGTTTTGTGGAAATCTGCAGAGGTAGTTACCGTAATCAGCTCTTTTAAGACATTAATTACCTCACCTGTGCATGTTGTGGGTTTTCTGAAAAACATGTACTGTTGGTGGGCCTTGAGGACAGGGTTGAGGAACTCTGGTCTAGGGTACATAAGCTTATTACACAAAAAAATTGCACAAAGAACTCCAACATAATGCAATTGGCAAAAGTCAAGATTCTGTTTTAAGCTTTAAGTCCTAATTATTCAACACACTGTGTAGTGTTGGGCGAACAGTGTTCGCCACTGTTCGGGTTCTGCAGAACATCACCCTGTTCGGGTGATGTTCGAGTTCGGCCGAACACCTGATGGTGTTTGGCCAAACTGTTCGGCCATATGGCCGAACTAAGAGCGCATGGCCGAACGTTACACGAACGTTCGGCTAGCGCTGTGATTGGCCGAATGGGTCACGTGTAGTGTTGGGCGAACATCTACATGTTCGGGCCGAACATGGCCGCGATGTTCGGGTGTTCAAACCGAACTCCGAACATAATGGAAGTCAATGGGGACCCGAACTTTCGTGCTTTGTAAAGCCTCCTTACATGCTACATACCCCAAATTTACAGGGTATGTGCACCTTGGGAGTGGGTACAAGAGGGAAAAAAATTAGCAAAAAGAGCTTATAGTTTTTGAGAAAATCGATTTTAAAGTTTCAAAGGGAAAACGGTCTTTTAAATGCGGAAAGTGTCTGTTTTCTTTGCACAGGTAACATGCTTTTTGTCGGCATGCAGTCATAAATGTAATACATATAAGAGGTTCCAGGAAAAGGGACTGGTAACGCTAACCCAGCAGCAGCACACGTGATGGAACAGGAGTAGGGTGGCGCAGGAGGAGAAGGCCACGCTTTGAGACACAACAACCCAGGCCTTGCATGAGGACAAGAAGCATTTTGTCGCCATGCAGTCATAAATGTAATACAGATGAGAGGTTCAATAAACAGGGACCGGAAACGCTAACCCATCACAGATGTTCATTGTTCATGTTACTTGGTTGGGGTCCGGGAGTGTTGCGTAGTCGTTTCCAATCCAGGATTGATTCATTTTAATTTGAGTCAGACGGTCTGCATTTTCTGTGGAGAGGCGGATACGCCGATCTGTGACGATGCCTCCGGCAGCACTGAAACAGCGTTCCGACATAACGCTGGCTGCCGGGCAAGCCAGCACCTCTATTGTGTACATTGCCAGTTTGTGCCAGGTGTCTAGCTTCGATACCCAATAGTTGAAGGGTGCAGATGGATTGTTCAACACAGCTATGCCATCTGACATGTAGTCCTTGACCATCTTCTCCAGGCGATCGGTGTTGGAGGTGGATCTGCACGCTTGCTGTTCTGTGTGCTGCTGCATGGGTGTCAGAAAATTTTCCCACTCCAAGGACACTGCCGATACCATTCCCTTTTGGGCACTAGCTGCGGCTTGTGTTGTTTGCTGCCCTACTGGTCGTCCTGGGTTTGCGGAAGTCAGTCTGTCGGCGTACAACTGGCTAGAGGAGGGGGAGGATGTCAATCTCCTCTCTAAAGTCTCCACAAGGGCCTGCTGGTATTCTTCCATTTTGACCTGTCTGACTCTTTCTTCAAGCAGTTTTGGAACATTGTGTTTGTACCATGGATCCAGAAGGGTATAAACCCAGTAATTGGTGTTGTCCAGAATGCGCACAATGCGTGGGTCGCGTTCAATGCAGTCCTAGGCCGAAGAGGTCATAGCCTAGGGTCACAAAAACCTGTTTATTTGGGCAATTTCAATGGTAGTGATGCTGACGTACATAAATCTCAGCCATGGCCGTTAGCAACGTCTGAATTTCACGAAATGTCTCATGCAGGTAGAAGACATATTGTTAGACTTGGATTCCAAAGATGGGGTCCCTACATCTCTGCAAACCAGAGTTACAGGGGTCCAAAATTGGTAAAATCCCCCATAGGCTTTCATTGCCTCCCTATTTCACTTTCCAAAATCTCACATCTTTTCAAAGGGCAATTGCTCAGCAGTGGCAAATTTTCTAGCATTGTAGGGACCCTTAGGGGGAACATGACTGGTGAGTTTCGGGCCCCTAGGCCGAAGAGGTCATAGCCTAGGGTCACAAAACTGAATTTCACGAAATGTCTCATGCAGGTAGAAGACTAGGGATGGTCGGAAATGCCAATTTCCGATTCCGCGGTAATTCCGCATTCCGCCATTGCCAATTACCGATTCCGCTTTCCGGTACCAATTTCCGCATCCCAATGCGGAATTTCCGCCGGAAATCGCGGAAATTCCGCCCGACTTTAACATAGATTTTCTCAAAAACTATAAGGTCTTTTTGAAAACTTTTTTTTGCATCTTATTCAGAAGATTCTGTTTAATAAACCCTGATAATTTGGTGTTTCTAGGACTTACGGGGGCTTTGCTATTAACCACTAAAGTCGGCTGATTTTTACTGTAATATAAATGCAGAAAATAGGCAGATGCAGATTTTCTGCATTTTACTTTACAGTAAAAATCTGCCGACTTTAGTGGTTAATAGTAAAGCCCCCGTAAATCCTAGAAACACCACATTTTCAGGGTTTATTAAACTCAATCTTGTGAACAATATGCAAAAAAAGTTTTCAAAAAGACCTTACAGTTTTTGAGAAAATCGATGTCAAAGTCAGGCAGAATTTCCGCGATTTCCGGCGGAAATTTTCGCGATTTCCGGCGGTAATCCGCCTAACACACTTGCATTACCGATTTCCGCATTCCGATGCGGAAATGCAATTTCCTATCGGAATTTCGGAAATTGCATTTCCGCGGAATCCGAATGAGCATCCCTATAGAAGACAAATTGTTAGACTTGGATTCCAAAGATGGGGTCCCTACATCTCTGCAAACCAGAGTTACAGGGGTCCAAAATTGGTAAAATCCCCCATAGGCTTTCATTGCCTCCCTATTTCACTTTCCAAAATCTCACATCTTTTCAAAGGGCAATTGCTCAGCAGTGGCAAATTTTCTAGCATTGTAGGGACCCTTAGGGGGAACATGACTGGTGAGTTTCGGGCCCCTAGGCCGAAGAGGTCATAGCCTAGGGTCACAAAAACCTGTTTATTTGGGCAATTTCAATGGTAGTGATGGTGACGTACATAAATCTCAGCCATGGCCGTTAGCAACGTCTGAATTTCACGAAATGTCTCATGCAGGTAGAAGACATATTGTTAGACTTGGATTCCAAAGATGGGGTCCCTACATCTCTGCAAACCAAAGTTACAGGGGTCCAAAATTGGTAAAATCCCCCATAGGCTTTCATTGCCTCCCTATTTCACTTTCTAAAATCTCACATCTTTTCAAAGGGCAATTGCTCAGCAGTGGCAAATTTTCTAGCATTGTAGGGACCCTTAGGGGGAACATGACTGGTGAGTTTCGGGCCCCTAGGCTGAAGAGGTCATAGCCTAGGGTCACAAAAACCTGTTTATTTGGGCAATTTCAATGGTAGTGATGGTGACGTACATAAATCTCAGCCATGGCCGTTAGCAACGTCTGAATTTCACGAAATGTCTCATGCAGGTAGAAGACATATTGTTAGACTTGGATTCCAAAGATGGGGTCCCTACATCTCTGCAAACCAGAGTTACAGGGGTCCAAAATTGGTAAAATCCCCCATAGGCTTTCATTGCCTCCCTATTTCACTTTCCAAAATCTCACATCTTTTCAAAGGGCAATTGCTCAGCAGTGGCAAATTTTCTAGCATTGTAGGGACCCTTAGGGGGAACATGACTGGTGAGTTTCGGGCCCCTAGGCTAAAGAGGTCATAGCCTAGGGTCACAAAAACCTGTTTATTTGGGCAATTTCAATGGTAGTGATGGTGACGTACATAAATCTCAGCCATGGCCGTTAGCAACGTCTGAATTTCACGAAATGTCTCATGCAGGTAGAAGACATATTGTTAGACTTGGATTCCAAAGATGGGGTCCCTACATCTCTGCAAACCAGAGTTACAGGGGTCCAAAATTGGTAAAATCCCCCATAGGCTTTCATTGCCTCCCTATTTCACTTTCCAAAATCTCACATCTTTTCAAAGGGCAATTGCTCAGCAGTGGCAAATTTTCTAGCATTGTAGGGACCTTTAGGGGGAACATGACTGGTGAGTTTCGGGCCCCTAGGCTGAAGAGGTCATAGCCTAGGGTCACAAAAACCTGTTTATTTGGGCAATTTCAATGGTAGTGATGGTGACGTA
Organism: Hyperolius riggenbachi; assembly: GCF_040937935.1. Lineage (NCBI taxonomy): Eukaryota > Metazoa > Chordata > Amphibia > Anura > Hyperoliidae > Hyperolius > Hyperolius riggenbachi. The sequence goes on from NC_090649.1 coordinate 134,239,600, forward strand.
CATAAATCTCAGCCATGGCCGTTAGCAACGTCTGAATTTCACGAAATGTCTCATGCAGGTAGAAGACATATTGTTAGACTTGGATTCCAAAGATGGGGTCCCTACATCTCTGCAAACCAGAGTTACAGGGGTCCAAAATTGGTAAAATCCCCCATAGGCTTTCATTGCCTCCCTATTTCACTTTCCAAAATCTCACATCTTTTCAAAGGGCAATGGCTCAGCAGTGGCAAATTTTCTAGCATTGTAGGGACCCTTAGGGGGAACATGACTGGTGAGTTTCGGGCCCCTAGGCCGAAGAGGTCATAGCCTAGGGTCACAAAAACCTGTTTATTTGGGCTATTTCAATGGTAGTGATGCTGACGTACATAAATCTCAGCCATGGCCGTTGGCAACGTCTGAATTTCATGAAATGTCTCATGCAGGTAGAAGACATATTGTTAGACTTGGATTCCAAAGATGGGGTCCCTACATCTCTGCAAACCAGAGTTACAGGGGTGCAAAATTGGTAAAATCCCCCATAGGCTTTCATTGCCTCCCTATTTCACTTTCCAAAATCTCACATCTTTTCAAAGGGCAATGGCTCAGCAGTACCAAATTTTCTAGCATTGTAGGGACTCTTAGGGGGATCATGACTGGTGAGTTTTGCCACTGCTGAGCCATTGCCCTTTGAAATGGTGTGAGATTTTGGAAAGGTAAATAGTAGGCCCAATGAAAGCCTATGGGGGATCTTAAAATAAACAGGTTTTTGTGACCCTAGGCTATGACCTCTTCGGCCTAGGGGCCCGAAACTCACCAGTCATGTTCCCCCTAAGGGTCCCTACAATGCTAGAAAATTTGCCACTGCTGAGCAATTGCCCTTTGAAAAGATGTGAGATTTTGGAAAGTGAAATAGGGAGGCAATGAAAGCCTATGGGGGGATTTTACCAATTTTGGACCCCTGTAACTCTGGTTTGCAGAGATGTAGGGACCCCATCTTTGGAATCCAAGTCTAACAATATGTCTTCTACCTGCATGAGACATTTCATGAAATTCAGACGTTGCCAACGGCCATGGCTGAGATTTATGTACGTCAGCATCACTACCATTGAAATAGCCCAAATAAACAGGTTTTTGTGACCCTAGGCTATGACCTCTTCGGCCTAAGGGCCTGAAACTCACCAGTCATGTTCCCCCTAAGGGTCCCTACAATGCTAGAAAATTTGCCACTGCTGAGCAATTGCCCTTTGAAAAGATGTGAGATTTTGGAAAGTGAAATAGGGAGGCAATGAAAGCCTATGGGGGATTTTACCAATTTTGGACCCCTGTAACTCTGGTTTGCAGAGATGTAGGGACCCCATCTTTGGAATCCAAGTCTAACAATATGTCTTCTACCTGCATGAGACATTTCGTGAAATTCAGACGTTGCTAACGGCCATGGCTGAGATTTATGTACGTCACCATCACTACCATTGAAATTGCCCAAATAAACAGGTTTTTGTGACCCTAGGCTATGACCTCTTCGGCCTAGGGGCCCGGAACTCACCAGTCATGTTCCCCCTAAGGGTCCCTACAATGCTAGAAAATTTGCCACTGCTGAGCAATTGCCCTTTGAAAAGATGTGAGATTTTGGAAAGTGAAATAGGGAGGCAATGAAAGCCTATGGGGGATTTTACCAATTTTGGACCCCTGTAACTCTGGTTTGCAGAGATGTAGGGACCCCATCTTTGGAATCCAAGTCTAACAATATGTCTTCTACCTGCATGAGACATTTCGTGAAATTCAGACGTTGCTAACGGCCATGGCTGAGATTTATGTACGTCACCATCACTACCATTGAAATTGCCCAAATAAACAGGTTTTTGTGACCCTAGGCTATGACCTCTTCAGCCTAGGGGCCCGAAACTCACCAGTCATGTTCCCCCTAAGGGTCCCTACAATGCTAGAAAATGTGCCACTGCTGAGCAATTGCCCTTTGAAAAGATGTGAGATTTTAGAAATTTAAATAGGGAGGCAATGAAAGCCTATGGGGGATTTTACCAATTTTGGACCCCTGTAACTTTGGTTTGCAGAGATGTAGGGACCCCATCTTTGGAATCCAAGTCTAACAATATGTCTTCTACCTGCATGAGACATTTCGTGAAATTCAGACGTTGCTAACGGCCATGGATGAGATTTATGTACGTCACCATCGCTACCATTGAAATTGCCCAAATAAACAGGTTTTTGTGACCCTAGGCTATGACCTCTTCGGCCTAGGGGCCCGAAACTCACCAGTCATGTTCCCCCTAAGGGTCCCTACAATGCTAGAAAATTTGCCACTGCTGAGCAATTGCCCTTTGAAAAGATGTGAGATTTTGGAAAGTGAAATAGGGAGGCAATGAAAGCCTATGGGGGATTTTACCAATTTTGGACCCCTGTAACTTTGGTTTGCAGAGATGTAGGGGCCCCATCTTTGGAATCCGAGTCTAACAATATGTCTTCTACCTGCATGAGACATTTCGTGAAATTCAGACGTTGCTAACGGCCATGGCTGAGATTTATGTACGTCACCATCACTACCATTGAAATTGCCCAAATAAACAGGTTTTTGTGACCCTAGGCTATGACCTCTTCGGCCTAGGGGCCCGAAACTCACCAGTCATGTTCCCCCTAAGGGTCCCTACAATGCTAGAAAATTTGCCACTGCTGAGCAATTGCCCTTTGAAAAGATGTGAGATTTTGGAAAGTGAAATAGGGAGGCAATGAAAGCCTATGGGGGTTTTACCAATTTTGGACCCCTGTAACTCTGGTTTGCAGAGATGTAGGGACCCCATCTTTGGAATCCAAGTCTAACAATATGTCTTCTACCTGCATGAGACATTTCGTGAAATTCAGACGTTGCTAACGGCCATGGCTGAGATTTATGTACGTCACCATCACTACCATTGAAATTGCCCAAATAAACAGGTTTTTGTGACCCTAGGCTATGACCTCTTCGGCCTAGGGGCCCGAAACTCACCAGTCATGTTCCCCCTAAGGGTCCCTACAATGCTAGAAAATTTGCCACTGCTGAGCATATGCCCTTTGAAAAGATGTGAGATTTTGGAAAGTGAAATAGGGAGGCAATGAAAGCCTATGGGGGATTTTACCAATTTTGGACCCCTGTAACTCTGGTTTGCAGAGATGTAGGGACCCCATCTTTGGAATCCGAGTCTAACAATATGTCTTCTACCTGCATGAGACATTTCGTGAAATTCAGACGTTGCTAACGGCCATGGCTGAGATTTATGTACGTCAGCATCATTACCATTGAAATTGCCCAAATTAACAGGTTTTTGTGACCCTAGGCTATGACCTCTTCGGCCTAGGACTGCATTGAACGCGACCCACGCATTGTGCGCATTCTGGACAACACCAATTACTGTGTTACAGTGGCTGGATAGTGTACTGGTTAAGGGATCTGCCTTTGACATGGGAGACCAGGGTTCGAATCCTGGCTAGGTCAAGTACCTATTCAGTAAGGAGTTCAAGGCAAGACTCCCTAACACTGCAGGGTGGCCTCTTGAGCGCGTCCCTGTGGCTGCAGCTCTTGAGCGCTTTGAGTCCGACAGGAGAAAAGCGCTATACAAATGTTTGGATTATTATTATTATTACTGGGTTTATACCCTTCTGGATCCACGGTACAAACACAATGTTCCAAAACTGCTTGAAGAAAGAGTCAGACAGGTCAAAATGGAAGAATACCAGCAGGCCCTTGTGGAGACTTTAGAGAGGAGATTGACATCCTCCCCCTCCTCTAGCCAGTTGTACGCCGACAGACTGACTTCCGCAAACCCAGGACGACCAGCGGGGCAGCAAACAACACAAGCTGCAGCTAGTGCCCAAAAGGGAATGGTATCGGCAGTGTCCTTGGAGTGGGAAAATTTTCTGACACCCATGCAGCAGCACACAGAACAGCAAGCGTGCAGATCCACCTCCAACACCGATCGCCTGGAGAAGATGGTCGAGGACTACATGTCAGATGGCGTAGCTGTGTTGAACAATCCATCTGCACCCTTCAACTATTGGGTATCGAAGCTAGACACCTGGCACGAACTGGCAATGTACGCAATAGAGGTGCTGGCTTGCCCGGCAGCCAGCGTTATGTCGGAATGCTGTTTCAGTGCTGCCGGAGGCATCGTCACAGATCGGCGTATCCGCCTCTCCACAGAAAATGCAGACCGTCTGACTCAAATTAAAATGAATCAATCCTGGATTGGAAACGACTACGCAACACTCCCGGACCCCAACCAAGTAACATGAACAATGAACATCTGTGATGGGTTAGCGTTTCCGGTCCCTGTTTATTGAACCTCTCATCTGTATTACATTTATGACTGCATGGCGACAAAATGCAAATTGCTATCCGCACGCTTCTTGTCCTCATGCAAGGCCTGGGTTGTTGTGTCTCAAAGCGTGGCCTTCTCCTCCTGCGCCACCCTCCTCCTGTTCCATCACGTGTGCTGCTGCTGGGTTAGCGTTACCGGTCCCTTTTCCTGGAACCTCTTATATGTATTACATTTATGACTGCATGCCGACAAAAAGCATGTTACCTGTGCAAAGAAAACAGACATTTCCCACATTTAACCTTCCTGGCGGTAAGCCCGAACTGAGTTCGGGCTATGCCGCCGGAAGGCACCGCTCAGGCCCCGCTGGGCCGATTTGCATAATTTTTTTTTTGCTGCACGCAGCTAGCACTTTGCTAGCTGCGTGCAGTGCCCGATCGCCGCCGCTACCCGCCGATCCGCCGCAATTCCTCTCGCCGCGGCCGCCCCCCCCCCCAGACCCCGTGCGCTGCCTGGCCAATCAGTGCCAGGCAGCGCTATGGGGCAGATCGGAGTCCCCTCTGACGTCACGACGTCGATGACGTCGGTGACGTCATCCCGCCCGTCGCCATGGCGACGGGGGAAGCCCTCCTGGAGATCCCGTTCTTTGAACGGGATCTCCGGATCTCCGATCGCCGGCGGCGATCGGAGGGGCTGGGGGGATGCCGCTGAGCAGCGGCTATCATGTAGCGAGACTTTGTCTCGCTACATGAAAAAAAAAAAAAAAAATTTAAAAAAAAAGATTTGCTGCCCCCTGGCGATTTTTTTGCAAACCGCCAGGAGGGTTAAAAGACAGTTTTCCCTTTGAAACTTTAAAATCGATTTTCTCAAAAACTATAAGCTCTTTTTGCTAAATTTTTTTCCTCTTGTACCCACTCCCAAGGTGCACATACCCTGTAAATTTGGGGTATGTAGCATGTAAGGAGGCTTTACAAAGCACGAAAGTTCGGGTCCCCATTGACTGCCATTATGTTCGGAGTTCGGCTCGAACACCCGAACATCGCGGCCATGTTCGGCCTGTTCGGCCCGAACCCGAACATCTAGATGTTCGCCCAACACTAACACTGTGAAGCAACATTTATGGTTTGACTGTAATTCAACCAGTTCACCACTGAGGGGTTTTTCCCTTATGGACTAGAGAAATTTCAGCGCTCCTCCCTTTCATTCGCCTATAACTTTATCACTACTTTTTATAACAAAATAATCTATATCTTGTTTTTTTCGTATCTTGTTTTTTGATTTATAAAGCGCCAACATATTCCGTGGTGCTGTACAAAGTAGGAAAGCAATCATGACATACATATAAAAGAAAACTTGAGTCCCTAATGTAACTATTTATGTATTTTTTTAAATGTCAATTTTTTTCATAAAAGTGTTTTATTTTGGTAACTATAAGCTCAACACACACCATTCAATCTTGGTTGCACAGATTTAACAAATCTATGTAGTATAACGGCCAACAGATTGAAAATACCTTAAATGATTGATTGGATAAGCTCTTATACTACATGAAAGTGGTAAGATTGAACAACCAAGATTGTATGGTGTGTGTTGAGCCTAAGAGGGAAGGGGTTAAGTAATGGGGTATTTTATGCATTTTTATATAACATAATTTTTTTTAACAGTAAAGTTTTTTATTTTTTTTAAAAAGAAACATTACAACATAAGACAATGTGATAGAACAATGAGGTACAGTTGTGGTTATCACTACAAGACAATGCATCGGAGATATTCCTGATACAAACTCACTTAAATGTCAAGTATAGTTCAGTTGCATAAACACCGTTGTGGTACCAGGTTAGTGTTACATATTGGGTTGCCAGTATCCAAGAAAACCACCCTGTAGAGAAGAAGACAGAAGCGGAGAAAAGAGAAGAAGAGAAAAAGAAAGAAGAGATGACCGTCCGTACCCCGAGTTGCCCCCGACCCCCTACCTCCGATTGGCTTAATCCACAGAGATCGGATAGACTACAATTATTATATCAGTATTGGAATAAATTCAGAGTCCGTAGGGTCCATAATTCTGGTCTCCCATATGCCCCAGATTTTATGGTATTTCTTTGGGCATCTCCTATTCAGGTATGTAGTTTTATATAGAGGCAGAGAAGAGTTGATAGCTTTAGCCCATATTCCCAGTGTAGGAACGGAAGATTTTTTTCCATAATTTAAGTATTTCCTTGCGAGCTTGGAAACAGAGGGTTCTGACCAATATCTGTTTGTGGTGAGTTAATATATCCTCCTCCATTTTCCCGAGTAACAGGAGGCCTGGATCCAGCGGAAGAGCAACCTTCAGTAGTCTATGGATTATGGATAATACGTCTTTCCAAAAGGGGACAATCCTAGGACACGTCCAGAACATATGCACGAAAGAGCCTCGGTCCGCCTGGCACCTCCAGCAGCTGTCCGAAAAAGATTGGTCCATCCTGTGCATACGCTCCGGCGTATAGTAGGCTTGGTGTAGAAACTTAGTCTGAACTAGTTGGTCTCTGGCTGAAATGACCGAGGTCGGGTACAGTTCTAGGACTTTGTCCCAGTCGTCCCTTTCCAATCCCGTCACCACCTGTTGCCATTTGTGGAAGCATTTATCAAGTTTAGTGTTGTTAAGAGTTAGAAGTGCTATATATATTGCTGAGAGTACCTTGGGTAGGTCTCTAGTTAAGAGTAGTTTTTCTAAGTCGTCCATGGTAAGTATTGGAGGGGATCTTCCAAATTGTGAAGAGTAGGCATGCTTGAGTTGAAGGTAATGGAAAAAGTGTGAGTTTGGTAGGTTAAATTGTGATTTTAAGGAGTCAAATGTTAAAATTGTTTGCCCCTGTTGTATGTGAGCTAGTGTTTTAATTCCAAAGCTCGCCCAGATTACTGGGTCTGGGATGGTCATGAAGTGTTGAAGCTGGGTGTTTCCCCATAACGGAGTATGTGGTGAGAGTACACCTTCCCTCGCCAGCGGGGCCCCAGCCGCCCTCCATGCCTTCCACACCGTTAACATAGCTTGCGTAGTTTGTGAACAGCATTTAGGACCTCTATAGGGTAAGTTTGTTAATTTTTCGTACGAGCCCAGGATTGCAGCCTCTGTGGTGGTTGCAGGATTGAACTCATCCTGCGAAAACCACCAGCGGGTCGTTACTAGTATAGAAGCCCAAAAGTATTTCTGAAAGTTTGGCATGGCTAGCCCCCCTCTGTTTTTTGGCAAACATAAGATATCCAAAGCTATGCGGGGCTGCTTACCCGCCCAAATAAATCTAAGTAGGATAGAGTCCAGTTTTTTGAAGAAGTTTTGCGTAAGCCAAATTGGGGAATGTCGAAAGACATAAGTAAATTTAGGGAGGTATATCATTTTTATTAAATTTATTCGGCCTATCAGGGTCAATGGCAATTTGTCCCAGACTCTACATTTGCTCTCCAGCGACTGTACTATTGGGTCAATATTTAGCTTTTGGTAGGCAGTGATGATATAACATAATTTAGGCGTAATTTTACTATTTGGCCACTAGATGCCGGCTCCCACTTTATTCCTAGTGTGTACTATTTACTGCATACGTGTATGATCCTTTAAACTTATGTGGTATTGGCTATTTGGCCACACTTTTTAATGAGATGATCAAAAGGAAATTATCCCCATCCTCATACAATTATCCCCATCTCATCATGGACACTGATGGGGAAGAGTCATTAACTAGTTACTGCACAGCATGCAGTATATCTATGTCCTGCAGGACTTCATCTGAAGTCCAAGGGACGTAATCTGCTGCTGTGCGCGCTCCCTGCTAGCCGATGCGTGCGCTGTATCACGCGTTATCATCGCCGCCCATTATTACGGACATCAGTGAATGGGAAGACAGTTCCCAATTACCGATCAAAGTGCCTGTGTCAATGATTGCTGGCAGGGGCGTTCCTAGGGTCCTTGGAGATTGGGGGCACCTGTGGGCACTAGCGCACGCTACGGCAAAATTGGCGTGGCCATGTGGTGAGTGGGCATGGCCATGGGTGGGGCCAAATGTACATGAACTTAGCAGCGGTGTAAGCTACAGATAATGGGCCTGACCATCAAAATATTGGATGGAGCCCCCTGTCCTTTATTTAGATCATTTACAATCAGTATAGGCATAGATCAAAGATGTATATACACATACAATTTTGATTGAATTGTACCACCCCCATGCAGTAAGTGTGCCAACAAACAATGAATTTGATGAAAAGAGCTAAAATTGGCTAATCAAAATTGTATGTGTGTACCAGGCTTTACAGCTAATACTGTACATACTGAAATTAGCAGGGATCAGTATACAATACGTCTAGATTACAATCAGTAAAGGCACAGAGTAACACCTTGTACTATACACACTGGAGGTAGATCAGCACACAGTGCTGGCACTAGAGAACAGCTTATACTGTACATACTGTAGGCAGCAGAATTCAGCACACTGCAGTTAGTGCGCCGAAAAATATGAGCATTAAGTATTGCGGCGCGCTTAGCGCACTGCGCAGAAAAATGGGTGGGCCATGGACCAGAATGTGGGTGTGGTAATGGGTGGAGACGAATTTACATGAACTTAGCAATGGTGGGACATTATTTGTAGTTTTTCAAGTTCACCTGCCCATTGAAGTCTATTGCGGTTTGAAAAGTTTGCAAAAAAATTC